>NC_134692.1:40328601-40675101 GCF_050947455.1 Rhinoderma darwinii
TTTCTAATAATATAATGGTTGTCTTCAAAATTATCAGTGCGTATTCACTTATCCACATGGAAGGCATTCTATATTATATGTAGTCTATTTATAAATAGGCATGGTAAAAAAAAACAACATCTAAAATCATTTATACTTACAATATCAAAGAAAACTTGACACACATCAATAGTGTTAAGCAGCTCGCATACATGATCCTGAAAAAAATAAAATAGAATATTCAGACATATAGTCCAATTCTAGATAATTGCCGGAAACCTGAGAATTATGCTTTACATGATCACCTTTACACCTCTCAATCACAGCAACCAAAAGTCAAAACCAACTGACTGGACATGTAACGTGTACGTCCAGTTTAAAGGTTCACAGGGTAGCATATTTTGGAAGTCGCTCCTATTAATATATGCCTTCACTAATATACTGTACTTTTATTGGATGCACGGCTAAGGGGCCGTTCACATATGTTAGTTGTCCCTTTGTTTCCCTCCGGCGTGTTACAGAAAAGCAGGAGGGAAACTGATGCTAGAACGGATCCCATAGCCTTCTATGGGATCTGTTCTGGCACATGGTACATAAGTTGTGGGGCCGTACGGCGCTGGACCTGTGCAGGAGATGGATCCCAAAACTTTCCTGGGAGCCGGAACCAAAAACGCTGCAGGTAATGTCCAGCGCCGCATCCTATCTTAATTCATTGTAGCCGGAAGAACGCCGGGTGCTTCCATATCCACCTTCCAGCAGCACCCGGCATGGGAATCCCCGGCAAGAGCATTGCCGACGCTCTGGCCGGGGAGCAGGAGCGGAATTTTGTGCCTCCCATGCCCCGCTGTAAATAGAGCTACCCCCCCTGTAGATAGCACCACTGTAGCGCCCTCTAGCAGCGAAATCCCTGGACAGAGAATTGACAATGCTGTGGCCGGGGATTCCGCTTCAGGAGTTGCCCCTGTCCATATATGATCAGTGACATCAGGAGCTACTCCTTGAGCTCGATCCCCTGCCGGCAGAGCATCGGCAACACTCTGGCTGGAGATTCCGCTTCCAGAGGTAACCGCTGATGTCACTGTCCATATATGGACTGTGGCATTAGGGGCTTCTCCTGGGGGAAATCCCCGGCCACAGCATTGGCAATGCTCTGGCCGGGGATTCCGTTGCTAGAGGTAGCTACAGTGGCACTATCTACAGGGGATGGGGTAGCGCTATATACAGCGGGGGTGGCACTATCTACAGGGGGGTGGGCTGTGTAGCATTACCTACAGAGGGATGGGCTGCGTGGCATTACCTACATAGGGCTGCGTGGCATTACCTACATAGGACACTGCAACATTAATGACAGGGGGGGCAGTGTGGAACTATCTACAGGGGGCACTGCAGCATTTTCTACACATGAAATTCATCTGTTTTAAATATTTGTCAAAAACGGAAACGCAGACATGGAATGGATACAAAACAGATGTCAAAAACAGACCGAGACGGCCGTTTTCAACGGCGAACACCCGGATTGGGTAGCTGTAAAAGCGGCAAAACTAGATTCTCCCTGAAGTTAAGGCTAGTGTTTGGCATCTTTGCAGGTTCACAAGTCTACATCGAAGATCTGATGTCAGTGGACAGCGGCTGCCTTCTGGGCTCTGTCTCTTGACGCTGCACTCAATATGACACACGTGACATTACAATGTGTGTGTCAGACTTCAGTGTAGCGCTGAGGCCGGAGAAGAGAAGGAGATTCCTGACATGGTACACAAGTATCTAATCTATCATGTAACTAATCTATCACAAACTATGCACCACTGATAAAATTGGCACATTTTCAGACCCTAGACTAACTTTTTGGTAGACCACTGTGGTAAAACCTAATGTTAAAAACGGATGGTAAAAACTGATGACAACTAACGAAAACTGATGGTTCTGTAGAAAAAAAAATTGTGGAAAAACCTGATGGCAACCGATACATTTTTGCATCAATTGTAATCGCTTGAGACAAAAAAACTGATGCTGATGCAACTGATCTATGTGAACGCATCTTTACAAATCCCACACAACTCTGCAGCCTGTTTTGTGATAGTTTGAAGCTTTTGGCACACTACCAAAATCGCTACGCACGATGGTCTAGAATTCGCTGATAAATCTAAATAAGATTGCATTACTTAACTTGTACTGGTCTGTAGTTACAGCCTATATTATTCTCAAGTCATTTTCAGAGCTAGATTTACAATTCTGCCCAAATCTCCATGTATTTCCTGCTGGCTCAATGCACAATTTGCATTCTGGGAAGTATAGACTTTATACTAGACACTGAAGGGTAATCCTAGGCAGCAAGAACCAATTCTCTCAGAAGACCGTTTTTCTAGGTATCAAGAGGTTTTTGACATCACATTTATAAAGCTTGGATACTGAAACTCTCTTATTCCATATCCAACAATCATGTTATAATATGTAGCCTTATTCAGAAATGACGGAGGATCCACCGAGAATCTGACGGCCATGAAGACTGTAAGATGATCCTTCTCCTTATTGAAGAAAAGCCATGCACGTTCGGCTGAACAGGAGGGTTTTTGGCGCACTACAGGCTAACGGTTGCACTATTGTATGGCTAGAAACGACACGCAAAACCAATATTAACTTAAAGACCAATCAGGCAACTGCCACGTAAGCATGCCCTATGAATCATCCTAAGGCTACATGCCCACGTTGCAAAATTTGGTGCAGACAATCCGTGCTGTAAATGCAGATTATTCCGCAGGTAAAATCTGCACCTAAGTGTGTGTTTTTTTGTATGTTTTTAGGTGTACATTTTACATTTTGAAGCAGAAATAGGTGCGGTTAATTTATTTTATTTTTAAACTAGTCCGATACAATTTGCAAGCCGGAACCCAAGCTAAATTGACATGCGTCAAAATGTTAAATATGCAGCGCAGCTCTATTTACGTGCAGTAAAAATCCAGAACGTGGAGATGAGATTTCTTAAGATCGGATTTTCTTTGGTGGTACTGTATTACACTGCGGATTTGCCGCACGAAAATCCATGTGACAAATCCGCAGCGTGGGCATTTGGCCTTAAAGGGAACCAGACGCCGTTTGGAGGCCTCAAAACTGCTGACAGTGTGATATAGGAGATGGCAAGTTGCACGACCGAAAAACCAGACGAAAGTGCCACTCTTTGCTCTGAGTAATGGCTCTAGCGGCTAAATCAGGAGACCGCTAGAGCCGAGCTTGCAGTGTAGGAGCACTTGTACATCAAGTCCCGTCTCAGTGGCACCTGCAATTGGTGCCCAATGGGAATTAAACATAGTTTAAAATGCCCCTCCACTCCCCTATATAACCCTACAAGTAGTTTTGAGACCTCAAAACTGCTGACAGGTTCACTTTAAAGAGGACATAAAGCCTCTCCTGGCATGCATTTTGTTACAAATACTTGTAATTCCCCAAATAACGATTCTGTAGCATATTTTCTTAGAAGTCTGCATTGTGCCATTCCTCCGTTATTCCTCCTACAAATTTATGAATAAAGTGACTAATGGGTGTTACCAGTTAGAGGTGTGTTCCTACACAGTCTGGATCGGTGAGCACTGATTGGACAGTGTCAGACTGTGTAGGAACACACACCCTTTCACAAGGGGAATGGTAACGCCCATCAATTTCTAGGAGAAGTAACTGAGAAAACAGACAACCAGAGTTAGAAGAGATACTCCAGAATTGTGATTTTATGGGTATTAGAAGTATTCATTAAAATAGACATGACAGGAGAGCTAACCGGTAATCTTTAACAAGAGCCACTGCTATCAAGTATAAAACGAAGCCAAACGCTCACCTTAAATTCCATAACATCCACAAAAGTGAAATAGTAAAGTGCCAAATTTTTCAGAATCTCAGACTTCTCTTTTTGGAGTTGTGCAAGCTGTTGCTGTAAAATTTGGAAGACAAATATTCAGTCAATTGAAATATACACAGAATGACAGATAAAAATTACAGCCATCCTAATCATTTGGCCTCCTGCTCTCTGTTTAGTATGCCCTCAACATCTGATATCATACTTACCACCCTTCTAGCAACATACAAGGTTTATTCATGTATTTAAATACTGTTAAACATGTTAAATGCAGGGAATGAAAGAAAAAAAAAATGAAAGAAAAAAAAATTAGAAAAAAAAGAAACTTTCCTAAAGGGGACAAACTTAAGCTATGTCAATAGAGAGATAGAGCAAGGCAAGATCCTGAGATGTAGAAGCATAGGACACTTAAAATTCTGAACTTACCAAACAGAATATCCAGGCAAAGCCACGTTACGCATGCAAAATAAATGTAGATACAAACATAAAATACAGTAAAACGATCTAGTCACAATACAACAAAAGCAACAAGAAAGAAAGAAAACAAAATAGAAGCAAAACACTTGTTAGACAAAAGAGAATAATGAGCAAAGCATAGAGATATTAGAGAGTTAAGAAATATATATGTATTTACAGAAGAAAATGTGAACACATGATGAGGCAATGCACATAAAGCAAAGCAAGGAGATTATTATATGAAAAGAAAGGATGAAGCTGATCTGGATTGTATGCAATGTTATCACCAGAAGTAAACAGACCTAACACAATGGTGCCAGGTATAAACTAACATAAATCCTGCGGAAACATTTGTTTCTTTAAGAAAGTACATGTAAATCTTCCCAAAAATGAATTATGACATGTCACTTAGTAATTGCAAATTAATAAGCGTCCAGCAGCTGGTACCACAGTGGTTTACACAGTGCCCATTCATTTAGAAGAAACCAACCATCATTGGATGAACAGGCAATCAAGAACGGCCCACCCTGGAAAGCAAAGAATTGTACTTGATAGAGTTCTGATAGAGAAGATCTTGGATAGAGGAACTAGCTGACGATACATCGGGGGTTGCCCAATACAGACCACCGATTTAAGGAATTGCATTACCTGCAAGTCTCAAAAACAAGGGAGCAACTTGGCATCTGATGATTTCGGGACCTCCACAGCAAGATCCTCTCTTTGCAGGGGTTATCCATTCTGGGTAATAGGTGGCATTTGAGGGACTCTCTCACTATTACCTGCATATTTCCTCAAAGGACCCTCGGTAAACAAAAGCTGTCCAAAGTGGACAATTCCTTTAACATGTACCTTGGGTTTAGGCAGCATTATCAGCAACTCCTAAATATATTGTTATCTGCAGAATTGTCAATTGTCATATATATATATATATATATATATATATATATATATATATGGGAATTAAAGGAGTTTTCCCAAAATAATTATTTATTACCTATCCATTCCCATGGGGCTCTCAGGATTGGCAAGGGAAGCCCATTCTCGTGATCATTGGGGGTCCCAGCGGTCTGACCACACAGATCAGATATTTATCCCCTATCCTATGGAGAGGCGATGCTATTGATTATGGGTAAACTCCTTTCATTTAAAGAGGCTATGTCACCAGATTATAAGTGCCCTATATCCTACATAGTCTGATCGGCGCTGTAATGTAGATAACAGCAGTGTTTTTTATTTTGAAAAACGATCATTTTTGAGCAAGTTATGAGCAATTTTAGATTTATGCTAATTAGTTTCTTAATAGACAACTGGGTGTGTTTTTACTTTTTACCAGAGGAGTGTATGACGCTGACCAATCAGTGACCAATCAGCGTCATACACTTCTCATTGTTCCAGCCTAGCATCTTTCACTGCACAAATCACACTAACAATGGACTGGAACAATGAGAAGTGTAGGACACTGATTGGTCAGCCTCATACACTCCGCTGTACAACGTCCAGTTGGTTAAAAGTAAAAACACACCCAGTTGTCTATTAAGAAACAAATTAGCATAAATCTAAAATTGCTCATAACTTGCTCAAAAATTATAGTTTTTCAAAATAAAAACCACTGTTGTTATCTACATTACAGCGCCAATCACATTATGTAGAAGATAGGGCACTTATAATCTGGTGACAGAGCCTCTTTAAGCAGACAAGGTATAGAAGCTGCAGAAAATTTGTGTCGAATTTAAGCAGCACATTGAAAGGGCTGTAGACCGTTTTACAACAAACTATAGAATACCATACATATCAGTTTATTTTGCAGACATGCTCTACCCAACCACTGGGAATCTTAATATCCAACATCTGTACAGGTCTAAGGCCACACTACCAAATCACTCCAACAGCGAGGGAAAACAAACAAAAGGAACTGCTCTAAATGCAATATCCTAATAATGGAGTCGGAATATATCCCAACACCAAGACATCAAATTTGTACTTTCTACTTAAGAAGCCGTGTGAATTGGCACAAGTCCCCCAACGTTCAATACGAATAGCACTCAAACACAGAACTATTATCAAGCAAGGCAGAAGTAGCAAAGAAGAGTGTAATGGTCATATCATTTATTCACATGCCAGCCGAGAGTCAGACTAATGGCCACCTGCAGATCTGGTTTAGAGGAACATAGTAAAAAAAAAAAAACTAAATGAAAACCGTAGAAATAAAAAAAAAATATATGAATATAATAACCATCTAAATTAGTCCTCTTTCTTTTGACGTCGGGATCTGCTGGTCCGGTATTATGGCTAGGCCACAGGGGGGCAACATCTTAAAAAATCCTTTAGACAGTGCAGTCACAATGCTTCAAATCCCCATCGCGGGCTAGTTATAACAGCAAACCAATGGATAGCAGATGAAGAGTTCAGATGTTAAGTTCATTAGAAAGTTTTGTTTTTATTTTCTACGGGTTTCCTGGGTTGTATTAAACAACCTCGAATATAAGGGTCTCCTGGCTTCAAGGGGACACAGATCAGAAATATCACTGGGGAGACCAAAATGTAAAACCTTTACCCTGTAGCGGGAATCCATGGATTTTAATGGATAAAGGTGGTCCTCCAGAGCCAAGAGTTGCATGTCTTGGCTAAAGTTGCCAGAGTGTGTGCTGGATGGAGAACCAGCTTAATCTAAAATGGTCAACTGCTTTAAAAATCATTGGGGATGATTTATTTAATTCGTTCTACGCTAGTTTTCTAGTGTAAAAGAGGCGCAAATAAAGCAAGTGTTGCAATTTGCGCAAACAATTTTAGTTTTGCACAATTTATGTCACTCACACCAGTCTTTATAAATCCCCCCCTGTTCCCCTTTGCAAATATATATATATTTATTTTTATTTTTTATAATGCTCCCATGCACCTAAAATTGAAACTTAAGCAACTTTGAAAAAAGTAATTAGAAATATCCTGTGTGTCTACAGCTCCTATGTCTACAATTCCATCTGTCCCCTAATTCTTACTAACATGCATTCGATAGGTTAGCAAGAAGTAGGGGGCAGAAGGGGATAGGTTTGATGGATCAGACTACATAGGGTTTGCTTGTAGTCTGTTACCATGGAGATGAATACAGCGACAAAAAAAATGTAGTTTGTTTTTTTATGAAGACTATTTGCACAGTTTTTTTTACTTTTCACTTTAGATGCATAAGAGCAATCCCCTGTGCCACATTCAATGTTTATCCAGGAACAGTCACGACCATATGTATGGCGTTGTGCCTGGGTAAATAATTAAAAGGGTAGTCCGATATCAGCAAATTAAATGTTATTCTTTGTATAATTAAAAGTTATACAACTTTCTAATATACTTTCTGCATCAATTGCTCACGGTTTTCAAGATCCTTGCTTGTTGTTATTCAGTAGGAACATTTATTGTTTACTTCCAGTGGATAAAATGCGGTCCATGGTCATGTGATGGACACACAGGTGCTGGAATTGTTAGTTACAGTAGGTGTATCAGTGCTGTATCTTCTAACAATCCCAGCACCGGTGTGATCACCACATCACTATGGACAGAATTTTCTCCAATGAGAGGAAACAATGAATGTTCCCACTGAATGACAAGCAGAGACCTTGACGACCTTGAGGAATTAATAGAGAAAGTATATAGGTAAATTGTATAACTTTTAAATATACAAAAAAAATAACATTGATTTTCTGAAAGTGGACAACTCCTTTAAGGCGACATTGGGGATCTTTTTCTAGAGAACCTCCGATATAAGGTCCCTGATAGGACAAGACCTGCACCTAGCAGACACACACAATGCATATTTTAGGTGCTTGCCATTTACAACTGCAGCTGATAAGTTGGGCAAACACCACACCCAAGTGTACACTAGGCAATAGTCCGCCACTTCCTGGATAGTCTAGTATTACATCTACGCACCTTGTGCTGCACACACATGATCACAAGTAACAGGTTCAACCAGCTGTGTGTCACACATAATCCGCAGCCAGTGACTCATTCCTGTGCCTTGGCTATTAATCAATACTGCGTGGCTACCATGCAGCACATGCCTGCAGTGTGGATTGAAATGACAATATAACAAGCATTCTTATTTCTGTACAGGTTCTTGCGTGGTCATAATAAGGACCCGAGTAGGTGTCTGAGATCAGTCTCATGTGGTGTACAACCAACTTTCATTAACCTGTAAGAGGACGTTCAGCCATGCTGGCAGATAAACCTTTCTTTGTTAGGCAAGACTTGTACGATCTTGTCATGCTATCTGAGGAATGAGGTTTGGAGCTGACATTCAGGTCTCAGAAGACTGCTACGTAATAGAGTTCATCAAATGCAACACGATCATTTCAACAATCCAGATTTCACAAAGCGATTTGGGATCAGTCTGCTATAAATATTTAGAAGCAAGCAGTTCCACACTTCAATAGCATTGTTTTCAGATTAGGAGGAGCCCAAAATGTAGCTAATATTTTTATGGATTCTTCTTTTGGCTTTTGATTTGTTTATTACACGTAATTTATAAATAACAAAAACACCATCAAGGTTGAGAAACAAAAGAGAAAATGACAACACAAACACCATTTTTTGCGTTCTTTGATCCAGGGTGCTGTGTTCTTGGGCTCTGCCTTCAAACCGGTTTTACCAAGGCTGGGAAAATTCCATTTACGCTTCATGGTCGGGGAAGCAAGTGACACCCTCTAAGCTTCAAAGCAGGAGGTATCATTTATATAAGGGCCTGTTCACATCAGCGTTAGGGTTCCACTAGACCTTTCCGTTGGAGGAACCCATCAATAGAAGGGCAAACGTAAACGATAGCTTCCATTTGCATTACCATTGATTTCAAATGGTAATGCTTCCATTGCAAATGGTTTCCGCCCTGTAAGGTTTCAGTTTTTTGATAGAAACAATAGCGTAGTCTAATACATAGTCAACGGTATGGTTTCCGTTTGCCTTCCGTTCATGGGTTCCTCCGACAGAAAGGTCTAGCGGAAACCCATCAACGGAAGGGTGACTGATGTGAACGAGCCCTATGACCCCCTATGATCAGGGGGGGGGCACACGCTCTGCAGATAAGTAACTGCAGAACCTTGTGGTCTAGATTGTAACGTATGCTCTCTAAGGCTTTTTCCACAGTCTTTTTGTGGCTTTTTTGGTGGATTGTGTAAACACCATGCATTTTTTTTTACAAGTGTTTTTTGGATAGCGTTTGTTTTTTTTACACAGACAATATTTTGAAGTCCTATAGAGAAGCCTATGGGGAAATGCCTAAAAAAAAAATGTGCTGCAAATTAAGAAGAAAAAAACCCAACTGAAACATCATTTTATATGTCACTATTGGCTTTCAGCAAACAACTGGCCACAGCCGTTTTTAAAAAAAAATTAAGATATATAAAAACCACACCTGTTTTTCTAAAAATGCTGTGTGTGAAACTACCCTTAAGGAAAAAAGCTTGCACTCACTTGAAAGGAGAAAAAATAACCTCAAATCATCTCCACCATTGAGGAGGGTTCACTAGCTCAGGCATGATTTCGGCGGGATTGACCAATCACCTAATGCGATCGGGAATGTTGGATTTCAACCTGCTGGATCCTTTGTTCCTACCGGAGATAAGCCGCTGCCAGACGGCATATTCCCCCTTCTACCAGTGAGATATAATATGCCCAAACACATTCAGTAATACCCATGGCTGGAAATTAGAAACTATTCTCATACTACCACTCCACTGAGCTCACATACCCCCACCAATAACATCTTCAGAGTTCAGACATGCCAGAAGATGATGAAAGGTGCAATTCCTATTTAACTGGGTACGTGGGCACATTACATACCATATAACAGAAAAATGTACTTACGTTGTTATTGCGGGTTTCAACAGCAGGAAACTTCCTGACAATAAACTTGACGGCAGATTCTAAGTTCTTGTCGATCAGGTAAGAAGGCTTTGCCTTGGGATCCCCACATGCCTAACGGAAAATTGATTAAAAAAAATTAGAGAACATTTTGATTGCGTTTTTTTTTTTTTTAAGGAACTGTAGGGTTGTCTGCAAAGATTTTTATTTTAGAGTGAAATGACAAATAAAAAGACAAGTGTAAGAGTTGCCAGAGCTGGAAACCAGAATGAACAGGGGAAAAAAAAAGGCAAAAGAAGAAGTTCTCCTATAGAAAAGATAAAGGCATACATGTATGGAGATGGAAAGCAGCGTGGAAAGCACTAAATGTTCAATTCTCAAGAGAAAATGAAGACACATATCTATATAAAAAAAAAATAAAAAAAAAATAATTAAAAAAATTGAGGTAGAGATGTCAGCAGCAAACACAGCAGGTCAATGGGTGAGAAGAGAACAATGATTTCCTTTGATAGAAATGTATTGAGCTTCTCTAACAATGTAATAAAAACTATTCCTAAAATTATCAACCGTGCACAATCTGAAAAAAATAAATAAAAATGTAACAATTTTAAAAAATAAAAAAAAAGAAGGAAGATGCTCAGTTACTTATCACCTAGATTATAAGAGATGCTTATCCGGTTTCTGCTGCTTTAAAGCCTTAAAAAAGAAAAACTGGTCGAGTCACTCATCCCAGCTCTCAGAGCCGTTTCTGTCACAAAGAGAATGCAAAAAGTTCTCCCAAGTACCATGAGAATATTAATTTTTTATTACTAAAACAATCTACTTCTGCAAGGTGCCAATCACAAGGGAATTTTTGAAAAAACATAGAAGAGCGAGAAAAAAACCCGCACAATTTTATGGAATTTTAGAAACTCCAATTTCTAAAAGATTGTTTAAAAAAAAAAAAAAAAAAAGTGGCGGACAAATTATTCTAAACTTTAAAAAGAACATCAAGAAGGACTTCCATAGACCTAGGAACCAGGTAGTTATTGATATTGGTGAGTTTTTGGGATGGTTTCTATTGATATTTAGGAGAGTTCCTAAAATTCGAGCTGGAGTTTGTTAAAGAGGCTCTTCTACCAGATTATCCCTATCTCCTATTGCATGTGATCGGCGCTGCACTGTAGATAACAGTAACGTTTTTTTTTGTTTTTTTTTCAAACGATCATTTTTGGCTAAGTTATGAGCAGTTTTATATTTATGCAAATTAGCCTTTCTAATGGACAACTGGGTGTGTTTTCTCTTATTTCCAACTGGGCGCGTATTGTGTTTTTAGCAACTGGGCGTGTTTACTTCTTTCACTGCACAATCACACTGTGCTGTGGATCATGCTGGGCTGGAACAATGAGAAGTGTAGGACACTGATTGGTCACTGATTGGTCAGCCTCATACACTCCTCTGTACAACACCCAGTTGGTAAAAAGTAAAAACACGCCCAGTTGTCCATTGAGAAACTCATTAGCATAAATCTAAACTAGCTCATAACTTGCTCAAAAATGATCGTTTTTCAAAATAAAAACCACTGCTGTTGTCTACATTACAGCGCCAATCACATTATGTAGGAGACAGGGCACTCATAATCTGGTGACAGAGCCTCTTTAAGAACTTGGACACCTTTGGAGAATGAACGTTGTTTAGGGACAATGATTCTTTCCAAACCCAATCACCCATCACTATCTGTGACACTCCTGCCAAACTACGGTACTCTGTGTAAACGATAGGCATGGGCAGGGAACACAGCATTTGCAAATCTGGGAGGAATCTGAAAGGTTTAATATATTTATATATATATATATATATATTATATATATATATATATATATATATATAGTTCTTCAATTGATACAAGTGAATGAAATCATTCGGGTAAAGCTGCCTTCATGATGGATTTTGTTTTATTAAAAATCAATGTTTGATGTGTTTTTAAGCACTTTTTTAATTGACCTAAGAGGCTCTGTCACCAGATTTTGCAGCCCCTATCTGCTATTGCAGCAGATCGGCGCTGCAATGTAGATTACAGTAACGTTTTTATTTTTAAAAAACGAGCATTTTTGGCCAAGTTATGGCCATTTTTGTATTTATGCAAATGAGGCTTGCAAAAGTACAACTGGGCGTGTTGAAAAGTAAAAGTACAACTGGGCGTGTATTATGTGCGTACATCGGGGCGTGTTTACTTCTTTTACTAGCTGGGCGTTGTGATGAGAAGTATCATCCACTTCTCTTCAGAACGCCCAGCTTCTGGCAGTGCAGATCTGTGACGTCACTCACAGGTCCTGCATCGTGTCGGCCACATCGGCACCAGAGGCAGTTGATTCTGCAGCAGCATCAGCGTTTGCAGGTAAGTAGCTACATTGATTTACCTGCAAACGCCGATGCTGCTGCAGAATCATCTGTAGCCTCTGGTGCCGATGTGTCCTCGCTCGTCTGACACGATGCAGGACCTGGGGAAGTGACGTCACAGCGTGATCTCTCGAGAACACGGCTGTGTCTGCACTGCCAGAAGCTGGGCGTTCTGAAGAGAAGTGGATCATACTTCTCATCAGAACGCCCAGCTAGTAAAAGTATTAAAAACGCCCCGATGTACGCACATAATACACGCCCACTTGGACTTTTCAACACGCCCAGTTGTACTTTTGCAAGCCTCATTTGCATAAATACAAAAATGGTCATAACTTGGCCAAAAATGCTCGTTTTTTAAAAATAAAAACGTTACTGTAATCTACATTGCAGCGCCGATCTGCTGCAATAGCAGATAGGGGTTGCAAAATCTGGTGACAGAGCCTCTTTAAGGCCCTTTTACACTGGGCAATTATCGGGTAGACAAGTGTTCGTAGAACGCTCGCTGCCGATAAGTGCCCTGTATAAACAGCGCAGCTATCAGCAGATGAACGCACAAACACTCGATCGCGGATAGTATCGTTTTAAAAAAATTAAATATTATCGTTGTCAGCAGCACATCTCCCAGTGTAAACAGGAAGACGCGCTGCGGACACGATAATGTATGGGGACGAGCGATCAGAGTAATGACCACTCATCCCCATACGTAGCTCCTCGTGACAGGAGCAAACAAGCGGTCTCGTTGATCGGCGTTCGTTGCACCGGCCATAAGTGGCTGGTGTAATACAGCTTTTAGGCTTTAAAAAGTGCACATGGAATGGGAAGCTGGACTGCATTCACACCAGTGACATAAATTTGATCTCAAGGGATAACTGAACATTTTCTTGGTAGTCAACATTCTAGATTAATGGATGTGGAGGACACTCATAGAGAGACTATAGACCCAGAGAGCAAAAATCCAGACTTAAGGGTCTATAAGGGCTGGTTTTACAAAGGCGTCTTTCACCACCATACCTGTCAAAGACTCGACTGAATCCGAGTAGGCGGCAGAGGCGAAACACATCCGTATAACTCAGCCCTAAACGGCACATAACCAGTGACTTCCCCAGCTCAGAAATAAGCAGATATGAAATAATCTTGTCACTTTCCACCATAAAGCAGCAGAAATAGTCGCATCATTTTAAAATGAATCTCATTATAATCTGGCAACAGGTTTTATTAATTACGTTTTCAGGAGTCACGCAACACATACTATATGTAAAATTGTCATTTGGGAAAGAAAATTAAAAATAAGGGAAAAGGGTCACCTTCCCTGTTTTACTTTACCCCTTACCTGTATTATGTGGGTCTATCTACAGCTGCAAGCCACCAATACCACGGTCCCAGTGACACTGGCACTAATCACGAGTGGCCCGACACGCCAGCATGATATGTGCAAGAGGCCTGCAGCGCCACTTACGACTAGGGTCTGTTTAGCTGGAAGCATCAATATGATGGGGAACAGTAATCCAATAAGCCAATATTTGGGGTAAAGGCAAGCAAGGAGGTATGGGAGCTGAAAAACGTACAGGGGAAGGTATTTCTTTAACACTGTGAAGTCCAGCACATATCATGTACACTAGAACAGTAAAATTATATTGTGTAAACCATGCTGGGACTTGTGGCAAAGTTTATTTTATACATTTTAAAAGTGAGGAACTAGGTCTGTGTGGAGCAAAATATCTAGACTAGCAAGAAAGAACTAGGCAGCGGCACTGAAGTACATGCACACCTGTCTCTGCATGCTCGTGGCATAGTACAGCCGTCATTAAACTAAACGAAAGAAAGAAAAGAAAGAAAAGAAAAGAAAAAGAAAAAGAAAAAGAAAAAGAAAGATCATGGTTTAAGAAACTGGAAGGGACAAAGGGAAGGTGAAAAGCAATGCAAACCTTCCAAACTTGTCCTTGCTGGGAAAGCATTTAAATAAAGAGAGAGAGAATTACATAGAGACATTATATAGCGAGCTAAACATTAATATATCTGAACAACAAAGAGCACACATATAAAACCTCACTTAAAGGCACTCTAACCTTACAGAATGTATTAACTTACACGTCTGAGGCAAAAAAAAAGGCAAATAATGTGGTGATTCAACCCATCTTAATTAATTGATTTCATATTTAGTATACAAATTAGTTGTCCCTATGTCTTTGTGGCGCTGACTCACTCTACCGGACCTTCACCCCACCCCTTTTTTTTTTATTGGCTCTCGGCACAAGGGCAGTAATTCCCAACCTTATTACCGTGTGGAAACACCTGAAAAAATTTCCACTCCTGGGGTACCCCTACTCCCTACTGACTAATAGGGACATCACATTAATTGTTGCATTTCCCCATAAAATTGTATTAAATATACTTGTAAAGATCAAGCACCAAAATTAAAAAAAAAAATGTATTTTATGACCTCTGTTAGGCGCCATGCACATGACCACAGTTTTTCTCTGTAACTACAGAGATCTGCAGACCTATTCATTTCTCATAGGCCACGGACACCTATCCGTATATTTACAGATATGTGTCCGGGCCGTAGAAATGATCCGCAAAATAAAAAAAAAAAAAAAAAAAAGTGTAAGCTAATACATCATTAGTTACAAAATGATAGGATTACGGTGTTCAGGCTAAAACAGAGGAAAACACATTTGGGTTAGAGTGCCTTTAACTTCGATACACTTACAGCAAGATTATAAACAAAATTTTAAGGCTCCATGCACCCGTCCAGAGATTTTATCCGTAATATCGGATAAAAAAAATAACTGACAATCATTTCTATCAGCCACGGACAACTTCGGGTGTTTGTCCAGGCTGTAGAAATGAGCCGCAAAAAATAGGACATGTCCTATTTTTCGCATTTACATACCGCATGGCCGTAAATACTGCATGGACGTGTGCATGGGGCCTGCTCACATCGGCGTTTTGCTTCCGTTCATCGGTTCCTTTCAACCTTTCCGTCGGAGGAACTGATAAACGGAAAGCCAAACAGAAACAGCTTCCGTTTGCAGTACCATTGACTTAAATGGTAATGCTTCCGTTGCAGTTGGTTTCCGTTTCCATTCCGTATTATTTTTTTGTGTGGAAAAAATAGCGTCATAGACGACACTATTTATGGTTTCCGCAAAAAAAAAAACAGGAAACAAACTGTAATGGAAGCGTTCCCATTGAAAATCAATGGTAATGCACATGTAAGCTATGGTTTCCGTTTATCTGTTCCTCCGGCGGAAAGGTCGAACTGAACCGATAAGCGGAAGCCCAATGCTGATGTGAACACAGCCTTATCTGGTACGATTCCCTCCCCAAAAACACATAAATAACACAATAAAGCTAGTCAAATCTACATAATAGACATAAAAGCACACAGCGATTCCTAAAATTACTATCCCCTGTACTTTACAGGCTATGGAAACCTTTGAAGACTTTTTTTTCACTAAAACGATGTATTATATCGTTTAGTGCAACTTTGTAATTTGATTTTATAAGAAAAAACAAATTCAGCTTCTGTATCTTGCGCTGAAACAAAAAAACGTAGGCCTCATGTACCCGACCGTTGCCGTGTGCACGGCCTGTAATTACGGCACGCGCGGTCACGTAGTGTCATCCACGGGCTGTCTGCAAATCACGGATCGTGAACACATAGATTTCAGTGAGCCTGGACTCCCGGCCAATGCAAGGACCCGTAGAAATGAATGGGTCCGCAATTCATTCACATTTTTGCGGATGAATTGCGGACGCAAAAACTCGTTTGTGTGCATGGGGGCCTTAGTTCATAACTTATATGTGAGCTATAACCGGTGGATCCTGCATGGCTTCTCATAAAATGAGGCCCATTGTTCCTAAGACACCATAGATAAAAAAAAAATAATTTATAGAAATTTTTCTGTGCAGCAGCCAATGGGCAACAGGCTTGTTAATATAGTGTAGGCCATCAATGTTATTGTACGCAGCAGGGACCAGTGACCTTTCCCTGAGGAGATATTTTTACTGTACTGACCAACACACATTCAGCCGCGTCGATGACAACATTTCCTGTTCTGAGCTTTATATCTAATAATCCATGAATCAGATATTTCATGTAACACCCATCAATGTAGCAGAACAGCTTCTTCCCATACAACTAGAGACACTCCCTTCCCCCGAGTCTGACATCGGCCCACACTACACCCGGCAAAACTGCAAGCAGGAGATGAAGAAAAATAACTAAAAACGTAGCAGCAGAAAACGAATATATGAATATACTTGGATTCACGTTTGTAGCGCCGCACGCACGCCACCAGTATAAGTACCAAAATATCCTAAACTACAGAACCGCACGCTATAATCACGATGTCGGTCACTTCTTTTCTGACGCCCTCAGACAGGGCAGCATAAAAATGTGACCAATCCGCTTTAAAGGGGGTATTCAGATTCCAGCAAATATATCTGGTTATTATATGTATCATGAAAAGTTACACAATATTCCAACATACTTTCCGTTTCAATTCCACATGGTTTTCAAGATCTCTGCTTGCGGTCATTTAATAGGAGAATCCATTGCTTTTTTTTCTAGTGAATAAAAATCTGTCCCGGTCATGTGATGGATACACAGGTGCCGGGATCGTTACAGTTACATAAAGTTTTCAGCGTACTGTTTTGTAACGCCGTGCACCTGTGTCTCCATCACATGACCAGGACAACATTTTTTTTACATTTATTCTGGCAGTCAAAACTTTTTGATTTTTAAGACGTCAAACTTGTATGAAGCGTGTTTCCTGCAGCGTTCTTTTTTTGGGTACATATAAAAGTTAGTAAATAATTTAGTATTTTGACTAACCAAAAACCCAAAAATTCATACACATTTGTTTGTTTTTTTTTTACCATTCACCAATCATTTGAAATAATGTAATAGATTTAAAAAGAACACGATTTTCCGGTTATGGCGATATCCAATATGTGTATATCATTTGTCGTTTTGTAACCGTTAATATAATAAGACGTATTAAGGTAAATGGCAGATGAGGTTTCTCGGATCTCCCTTATTGGAGTAGGACAGAGGCGGTGTATAAGGGTATGTGCACACGATAACGTCAATTACGGCTGAAATTACGGAGCTGTTTTCTCCTGAGTAATGGTTTTTTTTCTGCAGCATGTGTATGGATTTCATAGGGTACATTTACATTACGTAGGGTCAAACAGGGGTAGCACATGGTTTTAACGTGCTTCACTTGCACAAGCCGCACAATTCGTGGTAAAACAGGGCGCCATTTTGCTGTGTTTTTTTATTAGGTTTTGACCGTGTGGTCAAGAAACACTACCGTAGCCATAAAGCCTAGAACCTCTTATTTACCAATGACAATCACATAGTTCTAACAGGTGAACACAATAGAAGTGAATGCCATCATTATATTCTCTACAGGTAAAGGTAGAGGTCGGGTTCACTGGAGGAGGAGACTTTCCGACATGCTGAATCCATTTCTTTAATTAAAGTCATATTCGTTTAATGAAGATCTAATGGAGAAAAGTTTTCAACTTATTTTTTCCAATGTTGAAAATTTGAGTGAACTTGTTACCTACAACTTGTTACCTACAAGAAGCAAAGGCATCAACGTTTCTGCCCTAGAAAAGAGTTGTCGATCATTCGAACCAGCGACATCACTGACTTTTATTGTGCTCTATTCATAGAAAAGACTTACAGTGAATTATGGGACACTTTGTGATGAATACAAATCCCGGGTTCTACTTCCCCATGTCATGATCTGTGGCATTCATAGGTTACTACAATTATAGTGTTAACAGAAGAGGAACAAAAAGGGAATTGCAGGTTTTTGTATTTTAACTCTACAGTAAATATGAACTTTCAAAGCCGTGTTCACACGTAAACATCCCGAAAAAGGGCTGAAAAATCTGAAGCAGGACGCCTGCAAACATCTGCCCATTGATCTCAACGGACAAAACGGCGTTCTGTTCCGACGGGGCGTTTTTTTTTACGCCTCATTTTCAAAAAACGGTGCGTAAATAGACGCCATTGAAAAAGAAGTGCATGTCACTTCCTGAGCCGTTTTTCATCGACTATAGAAAAATAGCTCCAAAAACGGCCGTAAAATAACGTTGCGAAAAATGCGAGTGGCTTAAAAAAGTCTGAAAATCAGGAGCTGTTTTCCCTTGAAAATAGCTCCGTATTTTCAGACGTTTTTGAGATTGTGTGTGCACATACCCTTAGGGGAAATTTTCGCTAAAGATAAGCCAGCAATTCTGCATATGTAACACGATTATGATTACACCCTTGAAATCTGGCAGAAATTCATGGCAGGAGAGAGACTTCAAAATCCACATCATACCCTCATCTGAAGAGATTTTTTTTTCCCTACAGCACGCAAAAGGGGTTCCATTTTTCGTAATGTACTTTGCTGCAAATTTCTAGAAAATCTTCAGCAAATCTGCCACATGTGAACCTGGTCTAAGTGTCTATACACCTTAAAAAAAACAGTTGTCGCAACATGCGGATTTCGGCCAACAACCTGATGTGTATGACAGATGTCGGAGGGGGGGGGGGGGGGGGGTTGCAGGATCAGGAATATTGGATATTAACATGCTTAATTCTATGCTCCCCCGGGAGATAAGCCTGCTGCCAGTGATGTATGGCAGTGGCTTATTCCCTTCTCCCCATTAAAATAAACATGCACGCTTGGCCCTGCCAGGCATGCATGTTTATAGGGGAGTCAGGAGAAATACCAGTTAAAGAAAAAGTGGTGAATCACTATTTTCTTCTTTAAAACTGCACATAAGGAAGGAAACGCTGTTCACTCAAGTTTGAGGCTGGGTTCTCATGTTGCAGACCACGGCCAAGGTGCGATGCAGCCGAAATGAAGTCAATTTTCAAAGTGCAAGTAAAAGCACTTTCATTGTTGATGGCCGCGCAGTGAGCTGACATTTAGCTGCACGGCCATTAATATTGAAAATGCTTTCACCTGAAGACAATTTGAAAAACCGTGCTGAATCTATGAAATTGCTTCATTTAAGGGTATGTTCACACGAGAGCGTCCGTTACGGCTGAAATTACGGGGATAGTATACGGCCGCAAATTCACGGTTGTGTGCATGACACCTTAGGGTGTATTTAGATGTTGCAGTTGAGGTGTGGTTAATACCAAATGGAAAAAAAACACATTCGCTATTTTGATCCACATCTTAATACTCACCTTACAGGTGAAAAATAATGATTGCCATAATTCATTTTTTAGATTTTTACAACTCACTGTAAAAATAATCAGTATAACTTGCATGACTATTTCGCTATTTTGCAATGTTCCCCAGACTTGATGAATGTCAGCCGCACTCGGTTTCCCTCCTACACACAGCCCAGGATTGCTCAGAGGCTTCACAGCAAAGCATTAATTGGTATGTCGAGAATAGCAATCCGCTATTCAGTTTTATGCTGCAAACCTGACAATTAAGACCACATTGGAGCACAGAACAAAGGGGAACGTGACTTAGGAAGCAGGGGACTGAATATAGTCCAAAGCAAATACCACTTATTATTTAATGAAAAGTCATGGCTATTTTTAATATATTTTGTATATTAAAAGGGGTTTTCCGAGAGAACCCGAAAAATTGGCTAAAAACCGAGTACATGAGAAAATAACATTACTCACTTAGTATATCCCGCAACACTGCTCTGGTGGTCCCGCCGGTCTATGTTAGATGTCCTGCAGTGATGAAGTGCCGACTACCCGTATGGCACCGCTGCAGCCAATCAGTGGACTGAGCGGTGATGCAGAGGTAACATGGGGTAGATGGCACATCATCACTGCAGGACTCCTAAAAGAGACCGGCGGGATATACCAAGTAATGTTATCACATTCCCTGCCTTTGCCAACATTTTGGGGCTCTTGGAAAAACCCCTTTAGTTTCTCAATGTTTTCAAGAGCTCTGCTTTTGGACAGTAATTGTAAACAATTGTGTATTCATGTTCACTCAGGCAGACTGTGAAATGATTAGAAAAGCCATACTCCTATATAAAAAAAAGAAGAAAAAAAAAAAAGAATTAAAAATGCCATGCCAATGCCACGTTTTTTACCAATTGCAATAAAGAACTGCGTTGTTTAAAAAAAAAAAAAAAAACACATGATGTTTTTGCAAGCGGCATTCAAGCATTTCACTGCTGTTTTCTACACACAAACCAATACATGTGAATACATCTTAAAGAGGCTCTGTCACCACATTATAAGGGCCCCATCTTCTACATAATGCGATCTGAGCTGTAATGTAGATTACAGCAGTGTTTTTTATTTAGAAAAACTATCATTTTTGACGGAGTTACGACCTATTTTAGCTTTATGCTAATGAGTTTCTTAATGGACAACTGGGCGTGTTTTACTTTTTGACCAAGTGGGCGTTGTGGAGAGAAGTGTATGATGCTGACCAATCAGTGACCAATCAGCATCATACACTTCTCTCCATTCATTTACTCTGCAGCCTCATACACAAACACTAACATTACTGCAGTGTCCTGATAATGAATATACATCACTACCAGCCAGGACGTGATGTGTATTCAGAATCCTGACCACTTCTCTGCACTTCTCTGTGATTTACAGCATAGCACGGCGAGATCTCGCTGTAAATGACAGCTTAGGGTATGTGCACACGACCTCTTTTCAGACGTAATGGAGGCGTTTTACGCCTGAAAAGACGGCTCCAATACGTCGGCAAACATCTGCCCATTGCTTGCAATGGGTCTTATGATGTTCTGTGCAGAAAAGCTGTCATTTTACACGTCGCTGTCAAAATACGGCGCGTAAAATGATGGCTCGTCAAAAGAAGTGCAGGGCACTTCTTGGGACGTTTTTGGAGCCGTTTTCTCATAGACACTATTGAAAACGGCTCCAAAAACGGGCATAAAAAACGCTGCGAAAACGCAGCAAAACACAACGCGAGTTGCTCAAAAAACGTCTGAAAATCAGGAGCGGTTTTCCCTTGAAAACAGCTCCATATTTTCAGACATATTTTATTAATCGTGTGAACATACCCTTACAGCGTAATCTCGCGAGACTACACCTGCTATGCTGTAAATCACAGAGGAGGTCAGGATTCTGAATACACATCACGTCCTGGCTGGAGGTAATGTATATTCATTGTCAGGACACTGCAGTAACGTTATAGTGTGTATATGTGGCTGAGGTGTAAATGAATGGAGAGAAGTGCAGGACACTGATTGGTCACTGATTGGTCAGCGTCATACACTTCTCTCCCCAACGCCCACTTGGTCAAAAAGTAAAACACGCCCAGTTGTCCATTGAGTAACTCATTAGCATAAAGCTAATACAGGTCATAACTCCGTCAAAAATGATCGTTTTTCCAAATAAAAACCACTGCTGTAATCTACATTACAGCGCCGATCACATCATGTACAATATAGGCCACTTATAATGTGGTGACAGAGCCTCTTTAAGGCCTCATGCACATATTACAGTTTCTTACAACCTATGTGTTAAGGGTTCATAATAGGCTTCTGTAGGCAATTTCATATAGGGGAATACAGCGCTTTTTTTTTTTTCTTTCGGATTAAATCAGACACTATGTGAGGCCTGATTTACACGCGCGTGTGCGTTTTGCGCACGCAAAAACGCTGCGTTTTGCGTGCGCAAAAGGCACTTAGCTGCATGTGTCATCAGTGTATGATGCGCGGCTGCGAGATTTTCTCGCAGCCGCCATCATTTTGACACTCCTTTTGGATGTTTGTAAACAGAAAAGCACGTGGTGCTTTTCTGTTTACATTCAGAGTTTGACAGCTGTTGCGCGAACCACACTGTTCGCACGGAAGTGCTTCCGTGCGACCTGCGTGGTTTTCACGCAACTATTGACTTCAATAGGTGCGTGATGCGCGAAAAATAGATGTGCAGACCTCACGGACTGTCTGCACTGGCCCATAGACTTGTATAGGTCCGTGCGACCCGCGAGAAAAGCACGCGCGTCGCACGGTCGTGTAAACGAGGCCTTATGGAGATAGTCTCTCCTATAGAAGTAGCTTATAAAAGGAGAATCTCATCTCTGACAGATGGGGCCACACAGAAAGCCATATCCCACAGAGGACACTGTATCTCGCTGTACATGGTTCTGCAATGCATTTAAAGCCTGACTTTATGCCCTACCAGGACAAATGGACATCAAAGACGGGGGTCTTCCACTTGGGTATCCCCTCTACTAGCCAGCGTGGTGAGCCACTCTCAAACAGCGGCTCTGTCTCTATTATTTGTGCCTGACACTTGTGTTATGTCAGTATATATATATATATATATATATATATACACACACACACACACACACACACACACACACACAATTCCCTCTTGCACAGTGACTTCTGACCACAAAACCACAATGGTTCGGATTAGTCTTTTTGCATTGCTTACAGTTGAGGAAGTTGATGGCATCTGATCGCTGATAGACCAAGAAAACAGACATCTGATAAGTCAGTCATCTGCATGGTGACTAATAATCACACAAAAATAAGTCTCGGGTCTCTGACCTTCATGCAACAGGAGAAGAATAGTAGTAAACATTGAGAATATCACATACGTGTTATATGGAGTACTGTACTGCAGTCAGATCAATCCCGGGTCATACACAATGTTTATGGCTGTATTCAAGAGAAGCATGTTAGGGGTATGAATACACTACGCGGATACACTGTGGATTTTACCCAACAAAATTTAATTACAGAAAATTTGCCGCGAAGTACAGTAGCAGCAGTGTAGGTGAGATGTGACCAACTCAGCCACACACAGCAGAAAAAAACACATTCATAAATTTGCCCCGCAGTGCGGTATTTTAATCCGCAGCATGTCAATTTATGCTGCGGAATCGCTGGTTTTCAGTTGCGGGTTTTTCTCATTGAATTCAATGGGGAGGTAAAACTCGCAACAAAGATCTAAGTGTTGCGACTCTTGCAGTGGAAATGCTGTAATGTCACCACCAATCGCAAATGAAACATTTTTTTTTTATTTTTATTTTTTTAGAAAAGAAGGTATTTTTTATTTTACATTAATAAAACAGCTCCGTAGTCCTAGCGATGCGATCCTCTCTCTTGAGTGCAGCCCAACCGTCTAGGATGACGTTTCATCCCATGTGACTGCTTCAGCGGTCACATGGACTACAGCATCAGTAGACTGGTTTTATGCTCAACTTTTTTTTTTTCCCCATGCAGGATTTCCACAACGGACATGGCGCCCGAAAAACTGCACCACTATTTGGTTCGGTTTATTGGGTGGAATTCCCTGCGGCTTCCCCGCCTAGTGTGTAACTGTATCAGTGCTGGTCTCAGAAAGACAAACAGAAACAGTGGTGTCCTGCCATAGGATATAAAAGAAACGCGCTGACTTTAAAATTTAACACCTGAAAGTCACACAATTTGCAGCAAAGCAACACTAAGGCTATGTTCACACACAGTTTTTTTTGCAGGCAGAATTTCTGCCTCAAAATTCCGTTTGGAAGTTTAGGGCAGATTTTCCTCTCCCTGCACGCCGATTTTCGCAGCAGTTTTCGCCCACTGCCAATGAGCGCCGCAGGCATAATACGCCGCAAAATACGCTTTCTCTGCCTCCCATTGATGTCAATGGGAGGTCAGAGGCGTAAACGCCCGAAGAAAGGGCATGTCCCTTCTTTCTCCCGCGAGACGGTTTTACCACTCGCAGGAAAAAGACGCCGCCACCTCCCATTGAAATCAATGGGAGGCATTTTCGGGCCGCTTTTGACGAGTTTTGCGGCGCGGTTTCCGTGCCAAAAAACTCTGTGTGAACATAGCCTAAAGCACCAAAAAGTCTAGCTTTTCATTAGCATTTGTATTTGGCAAAGACACCATGAATTGCCTCCACTGCAGCCCTGGATGTTGGATGGCAGAGATGTACAAAAATAAGTGTAAAAGGTAAAGTGAAGTCGTTGTCCATAGAAATCAATCCTGATGCCACTTGAAATGAATACAGTTGGCGCACAATCTCTCTATAGAATAACGCTGGTTCGGAGCAGTTCACATAGGACTCCAGGCTTCAGTTTCTGAAGCATCAGTGATGCCAAAACGGAAACGTTATAGATCCACTGAACTTAACGGGATACATCAAGTTTCTAGTTTTTTTTTTTCTTCAGGGTATAATAATGTACCAGACTACGCTATTCTGGCAAACTGGAGCATAAAATAAAACGCTTCAGAATAATCGGGGGCGCTGACAGAAAGATTTCAATACATTTGTCTGTGAGAATAACAGAATTTTATCTTTAAGGGATCGTCCACACTTTGGAATTAATACGTTTTCTCCGTTCGGAATTGCGTATTTTTCACACCGCAGCACGTCAATTCCTGCTGCGGAAAGTTGACAGAATTGCTGCGTTTTTCATAGGAGATGTCACCATCTCCTAACATTGTGAAAGAGGCAGCAAAATACGCACCATTTTCTGCAGTAAAAACCGCGGGAAATGGAGTTTTTTTTCGCAACGGAATGTCTGCAGAAATTCAGTTGTGTGTGAACAAGCCCTAATTACTTTGTTAGGCTATGTTCACACGGGGTATTTTGCCGAGTTTTTTGACGCGGAAACCGCGTCGCAAAACTCTGCAAAAACGGCCCGAGAACGCCTCCCATTGATTTCAATGGGAGGCGTCGGCGTCTTTTTCCCGCGAGCAGTAAAACTGCCTCGCGGGAAAAAGAAGCGACATGCCCTATCTTCGGGCGCTTCCGCCTCTGACCTCCCATTGACTTCAATGGGAGGCAGGAGAAAGCGTATTTCTCGCTGTTTTATGCCCGCGGCGCTCAATGGCCGCGGGCGAAAAACGGCGCGATAATCGCCGCGAAAATCGGCGTGCAGGGAGAGGAATATCTGCCTCAAAGTTCCAAACGGAATTTTGAGGCAGATATTCCTCCCCCAAAATACTCTGTGTGAACATAGCCTTAGAGATTTTCTGCGACTGAAAATCAGTTCCATGCATCTGAGCCCTTGTCCACACATAGTGGAATTGCTGTGTTTTTCCATCCGGTCGGAAAAAACACAACAGAATACTGTAGCAGCAAAGTGGATGAGATTAAACAAATCTCATCCACACGCTGCGTAAATACTGTGCGGAAAAAAACGGTCAGAAATGGACCGGCAGTGCAGAATTTTATTCCACAGCAGGTCAATTGTTTTTGCGTAATCACTGCAGGTTTCCCCTATTGAATTCAATGGGAGGTAAAACCCGCAATAAATAGCAGTTGTGGCGTTTCTGCACAAAATCCGCTTCAAATCTGTACTGTGTGAACAAGGCCCTAGGGTGCAGTCACATGCGGCAGATTTTGTTCTAAAAATTTTCTGTGACAAAGTCCGTTCCATTCATCTGAATGAGGTTGTTTCTGCCGCAGGTGCATCGATTTCTGCAAGTTCCATTCAGATGGAGCGGACTGTCTGTTGCAAAAAATTTCTGCAGCGAAACGCGCAAGTGAATCCATCCTTAGATCTTTTTCACACAGTGCAGATTTGCTGCAGATTTAGCATGTATATTTTAAGTCAAAAGTCGGAAGAAATGTACGGACTACAACTTCAAATTAAAAATATTCTATAGTAATATTATTGTATTTATTTATAGTGCATAGCGTGTTGCATATTTACTCATGGGAAATCAGAAAAGTTTTTTGTTACAAAATTGTATTCCAATAAATATATGCTATGTACTATAGAAGTAGCCGGATATTTTTTCATGATGGTGATGAAACGCTTGAGGTTACACTTTCTACAGTAACATTTGTTATTACTTATTATACAGCCATTTATGAAGGAGTCGGAGTCTGAAGTTTCGTGCAAGGACTTGGCCCCCTGCACACATTATGTATTTGAGGTGGAATTTCCGTATTGAAATTCTGCAGCGTTTTTTCGCAACATAAATTGAGACGCTGCAGCTAAAGAATCTGCACCACATGCCAATTTCCGCAGATTTTTTCCACAGCGTGGGAAGAGGCCATACAGTGGCTTGCCACAAAAAGAAACCCCAGTAGGTCTCCATAAAAAGTCAGACAGATGGTTTAGTATGGGGTCCAAAGTTTTACTGAAACAAACCATATTGTAGAGATCTGCCTAAATAGCAAAAGATCTTCCACACCTTAGGGCCTGTTCACATCATCGTTCGGGTTCCGTTCAACCTTCCCGTCAGAGGAACAGATGAACGGAAACTATCGCTTCCGTTTCCATTACCAATGATTTCAACGGTAATGCCTCCCTTTCAGTTTGTTTCTGTTTCGCAAAATTTCTATATTCTGTCGGAAACAATACTGCAATCGACAGCACTATTGTATCTAGGAAAAAAACAAAACTTTACGGAACCGAAACATTACCATTGAAATCATTGGTAATGTAAACGGAAGCGATAGTTTCCGTTCATCTGTTCCTGAACGACCATGTGAACAGGCCCTTACTGCTCTCCATAGTTTAGCCAAAGTGTAGGAAAAGGGTGGGGCTTATTCAAAGGGGAGTGGCTAAATGTCAATTGTGGTAAGAGAAGTGGAGGGGACAAGGGAGATGGCAATTCTAAACAGAAAAGTATCAAGTATCAGGGAACTTTAGAAAGATTTCTATCCAATTCCAAGATATTTTATTTTCTAACGGAACGCGGTTTCCCTGTTGTTCATATTTACGGCTGCACAAGTTATCTTTCATTAGATTAAACATCATGATCATAGGCTTTATATCATACAAGCACAAAAAAAAAAAAAAAACAGCCTACGCAGCTCTTTCCCATCAGTTAGAACCGAACACTTGACTAGACATAGTTAACCATTGTAGTTCATGGTCGGATTGTTAATGATTATTGCTGCGTCTATGGTCCGCTTCAGGCAGAGGTGTTACACACACACACACACACACACACACACACACATATATATATATATATACACACACACACACACACAAACAAACAACTTCCTGGGTTTTTTTTCCTCTTCGGTCTATGTGACAATTAACTACAAGATCACTTTATTGTCTGACTGAGGAATGTGGATAAACACATGAATGGACAGATAAGGCTTCTTTCACACTACCGTTAGCATACGTTTACCTCTCTTCCGTCAGAGGTAAAACACACACTTCATAAGCAATACATATATTTCTAAACTTCACCCTCATGCTTTAGATAAAGGTCTATTGATGACTTATTCAGGGGTTAGATGTTGGAGTTTCATACCGATGTCATGCTTTTTTGCGATTTTATTTTCGGCAGAATAAATAGCGTATTCAACTGCGCTATGGTTTCCCCCAAAAGATGGAAAACTTACGGAATGGAGGCAAACTAAAACCATTTGCAACGGTAGCATTACCATTGAAATCAATAATGTGAACGGAAAGCTCTGGTTTCCATTCATGGGTTCCCCTGACGGAAAGGTCTAACGGAACTCTGGAACGGAAGCCCGACGCAGATGTGAACGAGGCCTTAGCTGCATCATCAAAGCGGATCAGTCAGATATTTATGCTGTCCTGTCTAAAAGCAGAATAAAGAAGTGAAGATGAGGACTTCAGCACGCTATTACTTATAGTTAATGTCCTGTAGTTTAGGAATATTTAAAAAGTATACTAGCAGCACCAGAGTACCCGTATATTCATGCTACCCCCGCCCTCCAGTTGCTGCGGCTTTCTCCCTATACACTGTAAAGCGGTGTTCTCACAGTACAAATTTATTGCAAATTTTAGCCAAAACCAGGAACGGAACCCAAACACAAGAAATATATAAAGAAAGGCCTTATAGGTCTGCACTCCTGGATCCGATTCTGGTTTTAGCTTACAATATAAAGTCAAAATCTGCAGCAAATCTGCACTGTGGGAACCCAGCCTAAGGCCTAACGCACACAATGCATATTACGTGCTGTTTTTTTCAGCACGTATTTGCGTGTGGCAAATCTACAGCGTAATGCAGTACCAGCAAAGTAAGTGAGATTTCAGGAAATCTCATGTACACGCTGCAGGGTTTTTTCTGCACGTAAATTGACCTGCGGTCCATATTTTTAAATCTGCAGTATGTCAATTTATCTTGCGTTTCCACTTGAGAATTGTATCCGACTAGTTCTAAAGAAAAACGCAGCAAAACCCACAGCATGAAAACGCACCTATTTACGCATCAAAATGTAAAAACCACACCAAAAAAGCCATTAGGTGCGGTTTTGATGCAGGTTTTCTGCAGCAAATTACGCAACATGTGCATTTTGCCTAAGGCCGGGCTCCCACAGAGCATAAATGATGCAGAATTTCCGCAACGGAACTCTGTGCGGAAATTCCGCAGCATTTACAGCAGCAGCAAAGTGAATAAGAATTGAACAAATCTTTCACACGCTGCAGAAAAAAATCTGCAGCTGAAACATTCATAAATTGACCTGCTGTTCGGATTTTAAATCCGCTACATGTCAATTTATTCTGCGGATTGCTCTTTTGTTGCGGGTTTTCCGCATTGAATTCAATGGGAATATAAAACACGCAACAAATAGCAAGTGTTTAGACTTTTGCAGCGGAAACGCTGCGATTACATCGCAAAAAAAAATAATTTAAATTAACTAAAAAAAAAAAGCTAATACTTACCCCCGGCCGTTGTCATAGCGACGCATTCCACTGTTCTATGTCCAGGCCAGCCTCCTGGGATGACATTTCATCCCATGTGACCACTGCAGCCAATCACAAACTGCAGCAATCACACGTGCTGCAGCATCATCCCTGGAGGTCGGTCTGGACAGAGGGATACATCGCCATGACAACGGCAGTGGGAACCCAGCCCAAGGATATGTTCCCACACATGGGATACACTGAAGATATTCTGCAATAGAAAATCTGTGGCAGAATCCCCAAAAAATCCTGTAAATCTGTTACAGAAATTCACATGACGTAGTGCGTTTTTGCTGTGCATATTGCTGCGGAAACGCTGTGGGTTTTACCTGCGGATTTAGTGTCACTCATTGATTATAGCAAACTATAGGTGCACCTGCAGATGTCCAGTGGTTTATACAGCGTTTCCACTGAACAAAACTCAACTTGCAGAAAACCTGCAGCGTATCTGGTGTGTGGGAACATAAACTAAATCTCATCCACTTTGCTGCTACTGTAAATGCTTCACCTACAGAACAAAGACGGAGTAATACAGACTACTCGCACAAAAAGATTTTTTTTAAAAATCATACATTTTATTCATGCCAATTAAAATTGTGTTACAAACATGTGGTAAATAAATAAAGAATCAATACAAACAACGGGTGCGGAAAAAAAAGAAGGTTTGGGCTCATGGAAATGGCGGCTATACACCCAACTGGAATATGCAATGCAGCAACACTACAACTGATCTACCTTCTGCTGAATCCAGTGTGGTACCACTTAGTAAAATAGTAACCCAAAAAGTCAGTACATAACAAGTACATTACCCATTGTCCTAAACCCTTAAAGTCACACCTCGCCGTGCCCCAATGTGCATTTCGGATCACCGCTTCCTCAGTGTGTACTGTTCTAATCTACTGACCCTCTTTATATGTTAGCCCATGACCCATGTCGTCTACGGTCGGCGCATGTACAGAATCGCTTCATTGAATTCCACCCACTCAAGTCAGGGATTTGCTGAAGTGCAAAAATCTGCACCACAGGTTAATTTCAACACATCTTTTCTGCAAATTTTTTTCACATTTGTTGAAACCTCATCCACGATGCTGCTACTGCAATATGCTGTAATTATTTCCAGATGGAAATTTTGCAGTGTAGACATACCCTAAAGGGGGAACCAAATCCAGTCAAAATTATATTTTGTTAAAGGGGTTGTCCACTACCGGAAAACTGATAAACTATCCACTGGATATGTCATCAGTATGCGATCGGTGGGGGTCCAACACCTGGACCGCGCACCGATTAGCTGCTTCGGCCATCTCTGGGCACCGGATGTCCATGCCAGAAGTAGATGGCACCGGTCACGGAATAGCGGCCGAGCTGAAGTACAGTCACCACTGATCACAACTTGCACCATGTTTGTTTACGTGTGCTGCATAACGCTCACCAAGGCATAGAAGCTGCCTGGCAAAATACATGCGTCAACCTCCTGAACCCTATAGCTGCAATCCCTTGTATTTTCTCTATAAAGAGAGAAGAGGTCTGGTCATAATGGCCCTCCAAAGAGAACATCCTTTCTCTAAACTGATGATGTAAAATGGCGCCTGTATTCTGTTCATGGTGTGGGGGAGAACCTGGACTTTAAGGTCAAGTTCAGATGTGGTGGAACGATGACAAATCTTCCTTCAATTACAACAATCAATACCTTCATTTTAAATTAATAAGACTTATAAAAAGTGTCTCAGATTTAAATCCGCAGAATTTTCTATTCGTCGCAGATTTCTTGTTTTATGTTTTTTACTCATTGACTTGACCAGTTGTTTTTACTCATTGAGCAGGGAAAATGCAACCACAACAACACATGGTTATGCGTTCTAATACTCCATGCCCCATTGCTGCCCTCATTGTTGTTTCAGTTGCTCCAGATGCTACCATTACATGACACCCTGCCACTCAGTGCTATCACAACGAGACACGAAAAAAGCTGGGAGGACTGGAGGAAAGAATGCCTAGGATATGGAAAATTACTTTTAGCAGCTTTGTATTCAGAAGTGGAACCGATGACACGGTCATGTGTGAATACGGCCTAACAAGGCTGTTGTTATTAAAGTGTAACTAACCTTTCATAAAACTTTTCACATGTCATAACATGTCAGAAGTTTGGATCAGTGGGAGTCCGAGCAGAGACCCCCACCTAACCTTATGCCCCTTTGTTTCTGATCAGCTTTCCTCAGAAAGCCGATCAGAAACTAAAGGGGCACAGCGCTTACCCAATTGCTTCTGATGCTTCACTTTAGCAATTTCTGAGGGCCTCAGTGCTCGGCCTCCCACTATCCAAATAAACATGTCAAATGTTTTATGAAAGTTTGGTTACCCTTTAAGAACGGGGCAGGACAAATTACTTTATTCTAAAGTAGTAGCCAGACAATAAGATCTCCAATAAACATGAATTAAAAAAAAGTTAGGCGCCAGCTACAAACTTCTGTCACATTTGCTAAATAAGGCCTAATTGACATCATGTTTTTGCCTTCCATCGGTGGTATACGGACAATGATGTTAGGAGCTTCCTGACATATATTGAAATAGGCTCTGTCACAACATTATAAGTGCCCTATATTGTACATTATGTGATCGGCGCTGTAATGTAGATAAGTGATTTTTATTTAGAAAAACGATCATTATCAGTTATGACCCATTTTAGATTTATGCTAATAACTTTTTTAATGCCCAAGTGGGAGTGTTTTTACTTTTGACCAAGTGGGCGTTGTGGAGAGAAGTGTATGACGCTGACCAATCAGTGACCAATCAGCGTCATACACTTCTCTCCATTCATTTAGCACATAGTGATCTTACTAGATCACTATGTGCAGCCACATACTCAGACATTAACTTTACTCAAGTGTCCTGACAGTGAATATACATTACCTCCACCAAGTATGTGATGTCTATTCAGAATCTGGATGTATAAAGCAAAACAAATGGGTATGTCTATTCAGAATCTGGACACTTCGCTAACGTTTGTGGTTGATATACAGCACATCAGGCGTAGTCTCGTGAGATTACATTGTAAACTGTCATTTACAGCGAGATTACGCTTGCTGTGCTGTAAATCAACCACAAACGTTAGCGAAGTGTAAGGATTCTGCATAGACATGTGCTGGCTGGTAGTGATGTCTATTCACTGTCAGGACACTTCAGTAATGTTAATGTCTGAGTATGTGGCTGCACATAATGATCTAGTAAGATCACTATCTGCTGTGTAAATGAATGGAGAGAAGTGTATGACGCTGATTGGTCAGCGTCATACACTTCTCTCCACAACGCCCACTTGGTCAAAAAGTAAAACACGCCCAGTTGGGCATTAAGAAAGGCATGGGCATAAAGCTAAAATAGGTCGTAACTCAGTCAAAAATGATTGTTTCTCTAAATATAAAAATCACTGCTGTAATCTATATTACAGCGCCGATCACATTATTTACAAGACAGGCCACTTATAATAAGTATTTTTTAAGACAAGGAATGCAGCCTAAACATAATATAAAAAGAAAGGCCTTAGGCCTTGTTCACACAGTGCAGATTTTGCTTGCATTTTTTAAGCCAAAACCAGAATTGGATCCAGGCCTTCATTTAGTTCCTGGTTTTTAGCTGAAAAATACTGGCAAATTCTGCACTGTGTGAACAAGACCTTAGGGTATGTTCACACGGGCTATTTTCGGACCGTAAAATGTCCAAAAAAAATCGGAAGCAGAACGCCTCCAAACATCTGCCCATTGATTGCAATGGGAAAAACTGAGTTGTGTTCCGATGGGCCGTTTTTTTTTTACGCGGCCGTTTTGAAAAACTGCCGCGCAAAAAAAAAAACGGCCGCGAAAAAGAAGTACCGGTCACTTCTTGGGACGTTTTTGGAGCCGTTTTTCATAGACTATCCAAAAATGGTCATAAAAAAAAACAGCTCCGTATTTTCAGAAGTTTTTGCATTTGCGTGTGAACATACCCTTATAGATCTGCTCTCCTGGATCCAATTCTGGTCTTGGCTTAAAAAGTGCATGCAAAATGTGCAGGTAATCTGTCCTGTGTAGATCCTGTGCATGTGCCATTCAATGAACCCCCTATTACATCTTATTGAAGCACTGCAATTAGGATGTAAAAACTTAAAATTACCTCCGTGTGCGAAAAGGGGTTAATAACATAAGAGAATTATGCAAACCCCTACCATATTCTGGAAAGAAGCTCCAAGGTTGAAGTTTGTTCCATGGGTCAGAATACTTATTTTAGTTTGCCATCGCCTGAGAAAAATTTTAGCAAATAATAAATCTACTTTGAGCTGAAGACCTAAGTAACACAAGACCGGTTACTACAGACATGCTGCTTGACAACACCTCTGAAAAGACTGGTTGTTAGGCAGCGCGTCCCTAGCAACAACACCACCAACATGACTCAGGTCACATTAGGTGTAGTACTAGGACAGCAGATAAGAAGACAGCAGCTTGGCAGCGGTCAGTAATATGAAGCCCTCCTCATGAAGTCTGTGGTAGAATTCAGATTTTTCCAAAAGTAAATTAAAAAAGTTTGCCCTCTGTGACTACCACCCATGCCCAGAAGGAACCGGCTGAAGCCCATATTCTCTGCACAGCTCCGTCAGGTTATGTCCAAACAACTGCAACACAGTCGTATTCATGTGAATGGTCAGGAGTGACGCTGTGCAGAGCGAAAAAAAACAAGGTTTAACTGCGGCGCCTTCATTCTGGAATTTTTATTTATCGTGCACTGTAATCCTCAACATGGTGCATGCCAGCTAAGGAATACAGTGACTCTACTGAGCTATGCCAAGCTGTACCTGGCATAGCTCACTGGCACTTTGTACTACTTGATAAAGATGGCATTTAGTTCATTTGTCTATCCCAAGGGTTGTGCTTTCATTTTCTAAACTTTACTTGCAAATAACAACAAGAATCTACCTGGTTGCCAGGGACAACGCAGCCATTTTTCTTCATAACCTCTATTGTGTGCGCCCAATACCAATAACCGTAGCTCATTACTTATTGTATACCCTCACCACAGACAGGGTACAACCAAAAATTAAATAGGAATATAGAGCTTCAAGGGGGAATTCACATGCGGCAGATATTGTTGCAGAAATTTCTGTGACTGAAAATCAGTTTCATTCATGTGAATGGAAGTTCCAGAAATCCATGCACCTGCAGCAGAAACCGCATCATTCAGATGAATAGAACGGATTTTCAGTCACAGAAATTTCTGCGACAAAATCTGCCACATGTGCACCCTAATCCAATAGGAAAACCCGAAGATGTTTGTGGACCACGTCTGCATGAGGCTGCCATAATCGATGAATAAGGCTTCTTTCACAATGGCTGACAGGAAAGCCAAAGAAAAAAAACTTGCAGAGGAAAAGTTTGGAAAAGTTTCCTCGTATCCCGTTCTGGAATCCATTAGGGCTTGTCCACACGTAGCGGAATTGCTGCGTATTTTTCTTCCGGAATTGCGGATGGAAAATACACAGCAGAATACAGTAGCAGCAAAGTAGGTGAGATATAACAAATCACATCCACACGCTGCGTAAAATTTCCGACCAGAAATTCACCTGCAGTGCGTTTTTTTCGGACCACAGCATGTAAATGCCTGCATTTTACAGAGGAGATGTCACTATCTCCCAGCATTGAGAAAAACGCAGCAAAATCTGCACCATTTTCTGCAGTAAAAAAAAAAACGCAGGAAATTGTGGTTTTTCCGCAGCAGAATTTCTGCTAGTTTCTGCGGAATTATTTCTGCTACGTGTGGACAAGCCCTTACTGTTCTTGGTTTATGAGGATAAATAGATCACCTGAAAACTATTGAGCGCAGCCTTAGGCCTCACGCACCCTGAAGAGAGGTGTGCGCGGAGCCTGTACGGTAGCACAGAGTTCTTACTGCTCTGTAATGCCTCCATATTAAGGGACGAAAATTTATTCTTGTGGAGAATACCCTCGTAATATGGCATTCCGACGAAACATGCCACAATTTTCTGTCAGATTCTGTATGAATCTGACAAAAAGCCCCCATACGCCTCTGTATCAAACCAGAGACATCCCGAGGCATCCTAGAGCCCCGTAAACAGTGATGGATGCCATATTACAGCTCTGTATTACCAGGAGTTTGGCTGGAGTTGTAAAAGCCTGTGTGAATGAGACCTTAGGATCAGCTTGACATACATTTTTACAGAATCAATGACAGATCCTATTGATTTACATTGATTACATATATTTCATTCATATTTTTTTCAGAGGTTTTTATGGCGGTACTCTGTGTTATTGGATGATTTTATGTAAACCCTCATCCACTGTGGGTCCCAAAATCAGCGCTTAGGGACTAAACAATGCGTCTAGCACTCTTATCTTGGCCATAAGGTGGGTTTCCGTTTAGAAGGAAATCCAGTCAAAATCATCGTCTAACATCTAAGAATATATACATGTGAGAAGATCACATTGCTAAAGTCTCTGATTTCGGGGTACCAATGATTTCTAGAAGGAGTCTACATGCACACGATGCAGAATTTCCACATATAAGTAAGCACAGGATATTCTGAAGGTAAATTCCACACTTAATATTGCATTTTAAGATGTCAATTTTACATTTTGATGCAGAAACAGATGCGGATCATCTGCTACGGATTTTGGTGCAATTTTTTTTTAAAGAAACTGGTCAGATACAATACGCAATGTCTGGACGTGGCCTGAAAGAACTCTAGACTGCTCAGGGACTTCCGTTACTAAAAAAACTGACATTTATAAGCAACGGTCCAAGCCAATCGACGCCGGTTTCCTTAGAATTTGTCAGATTTCCAGTAAAATCTCAGAGCAGTACCAACCGCGTTTAGGCTCTCTATAAAGCCTGCTTATTGTGGGGATCGGAGATGACAGACACCAATGACATCTTCTCACATGCATCAATGACAAGAGATTTCAACGTTAAAGTGCTGTATGAATCTAGGAAACCCCTTTAAAACAAACATAAATATGATTACAAATAACCATTACTAATTTTTTAAACAAAACAAATTGTATTATAATAACCCTATACATCCCTGGCCCTTCTAGTTTACCAGATGTACGTAATGACATCACACGACAGCTGTTGCATGTCGTGATGTCAGCATAGGCAGAACGTCATAGCGCCGCAGCCTCAATTGTCATGGTCATGTGACATCACTTACATGTGGACAACTGGCAAACAAGGACGAAAGCGGACATCAGAATAGCGGGAACGGCACGGAATCAACATGGTAAATATATTGCAATTTTAGACATATCACAGCTTACTTATTCATCCTAGACTCCCCCTTTAAAAGAATAAAGCTGAGGAGCGGCAGTTTTGGAGGAAGTAACCTGGGCTGTGACATGCAGAGTATGAGCTGTACATGAATCACATAGCAGTGCCCGGCCTGGTCAGTACTCCCAGCGTTCACATCCAGCGGTTGTCTAGAAGTGATACATTGTTGCCATCATTAGAAGGGTCACACATAATGTATCATTACACTGAATGGATGCAGGAAGCCCACACATTACAATCGGTTATCAGTGACTGAGCTCTGTGACCAGAAGAACTGACATAGGTGCCTGACCACACGTTACATGGGAATGTCAGCAGAGATTTCTTTCCTGCAATCAGTAATAACATGGAGGATTTCCTCCTCCTCCTCCCTGCAGCTGGGATCCCTCATCCTGCACCGCCCTGTTCATAGAAATCAGTAGAGGAATAACCACCATCATTGTCACACTGACAATCCCCGGGTCACCCACCGGTCCTGGCTCCTCTGCACTGGCACAGACCCGGCTACTATGTGTGGGAGAGTCCCAGGCCCGCACATACAGACGGCGCTATGCCCACACTATGCCGCTCCCTCCTCCTTTTACCTTCTTGATGTTGTAGAGCCGGGTGAGCATCCCGATGCCCCGGTCATTGAGGATGGTGAGCTTCTCGGCCAGCTTCTGCTGACTGGGCTGCAGCACGGATCGCGACATGCTGCCTCTATCCTCCCACTACCACCGCCGCTGCCGCCGGAGCTGTCCCAGGCCTCGTAGGGAGGTAGAGGCGGCGGTGTCGCTATTCAAGAACGATAGCAGCGGGCCGGGAGGAGGGGGGTTGTTGTTATGGAGGGGGGACCCTCATACACATCCCATGCTCCGCAGTTTAACGCGATGACACGCCTGCCTGGCACCCGTCGTCCAGCGCCACCCTTCCTGCCGAATGTGGGCGTGACCATCCCAAGCCGCGCCCCCCACTCCCTTTTTCCCATAGAGAACGTTTAGGGATCCTGAGCATGCGCGTTCCGACGCTTCGAGTCTGCGGATGTCGCGCTGTGTACGCTGATTGCTGCGGGAACGAGCTCGTCTCTGTGCTGCGCTGAGGTTTTTCTGGTTACATCTGTTCTCTACAGTCCCTGCTTGCAGCAGAGTTCATGGCATTTTTTAGAATAGTAAACTGGAATGATTTGTTCATCTCCTGGGAAAAATAATAGACTGATCACAAGGTGCGACTTTTGTGAGATATTTTAGAAATATTTGCCTGGCTTATTGTACAGTGTCCTGATTATCATCTCCAGGCAGAGCAGGGAGGCTATATTCTTTTATTGCAATTTATAATTTCAATCAGAGTTATATACATATGTATGCAGAGTACTCCCCCTAGTGGTAGCAACAGGCAACCAGAATTTTAACATTTATGTCTATTGCTGTGTGAACAGGGGCAAGGAAATTTGGAGTTTCTTATCCCAAAAACTGGAACTCCAACCCCTATTAACACAGTGAAACCTTTTTGAGCCGACCACCAAAAATTGCACAAAAAATGTTTTTTTATTGGGGTGGTACTCAGAAAAAAGTACACAGAAGGCAGGTTAACATGTGTAATGCAAGCAGCGAACAGGTAGAGCACACAAATAAACAGCCCTCTCATTTCTAGTCCCCAGCATGGCTCCCCTCTCACTCTTCATCCCCACCATGGCTCCCCCTCTGATTCTTCATCCCCAGGATTGCCCCCTCTCATTAATTATCCCCAGGATGGTCCCCTCTCATTAATAATCCCCAGCATGGCTCCCCTCTCATTATTAGTTTCCAACATGTCTCCCCTCTCATTCAAGATCCCCAGCATGACTCCCCTCTCGTTCTTAGTCCCCTGGATGGCTCCCCCTTTCTTTCCTAGTCCCCAGAATGGCTCCCCCTCTCATTCTTAGTCCCCAGCATGGCCCCCCTCAGTTATATTACCCAGACTCCTCTCTCGTTCTTAGTCCCCTGGATGGCTCCCCCTTTCTTTCTTAGTCCCCAGAATGGCTCCCCCTCTCATTCTTAGTCCACAGCATGGCCCCCTTCCCATTCTTAGTCCCCAGCATGGCTACCCTTACATTTGTAGTCCCCAGCAAGGTTCCCTTCTCATTCCTGGTCCTTAGCATGACTCTCCTTTAAATCTTGTTCCCCAGCATGGTTCCCCTCTCATTCCTAGTCCCCAGCACGGCTCTGACACTCATTCAGCATGGTTCCACTCCAATTTCTAGTCCCCAGGGTGGCTCCCCCTCTCATTCTTATACAGTATAATAACCACCATGGCTGCCCTCATTCATAGATGGCAGTCAGGTTCCGCTCTCCATATCCCCCTTCACTGCTGACCTTGCCACCCTAGTGGCAATCTGCAGGCTTCCTGGCTTAGCCATCACTTAGGCTTTTCAGTGCAGCATGACGTGTGCTGCACCCCCTCCCTCTCTGACAGCCTCCCTCCTCCTCCCCTTTACTCCCTCCTTTACTATGACACTTCTTGGTTTTGGAAATGCTGCTAACTCCTAGGAAAAGGGGGCATTCGGAGGATTCACTTACTGGAGTCCTTCCCTTCTTAAACCCTAAACCTGTGTAGCTAAACGTTTGACAAACTTCTGATATGTCATTCCTGACGAAGCCGGTCTGTAGGGCGAAACGCACGTCGAGGCGTTTTCTTTTGCCAGTACCTGTTGCTGCCGGTCCCACTCCCCACCATGTCTCAGAATTTTTTTTTTTTCCGTGACACTCGTCCTTTAAAAAAGCCAATATATGTGACGCCTGCAGTCTCAAACTGAATTCCTGTGCTTCCCATGAAATCAGAAATATGAGGCGCGTAATTCTCAGGAGGTGGGGTCCACATGGGATCACTCATCTCAGGGTTGCCTCATCAGTTGTCATGAAGGGCCTTCGTGGGGGTTCCTCCTATTCCTCTTCCCACATGCTGGTCGTATCAGTGTCAGAGGTCAGGAGGGCGTATGCGTCCTCGGCTGAATAAAGCCTTTGTAAAGATTGGGACTTTTTCTACACAGGAGTGTGTGTGTAATACTTATACACATGTATAGTGTATACAAAGATTTAAAATAAAGATTCAAAGAAATAAGAATAGAAGAAAATAAAAATAGAAGAGAAGAAAAGAAAAATGTAACAAAATTAGAAAACAAAAATTGTGTACAATATAAATTAAGAAAAACACTAGTATAAAAAATGTACTACAGTAAATTTGTCATAAACCTGTAGCATAAAAAAATGTACTGAACGAACTTCAATAAAAAAACAATTATACAAGTGAAATGGGTCTTTTCTTTACCCGGGATTTTTATCCATGTTATTTTAAATGTGTTATCAATAAAGCAACAGTGATTTTACTACATTGTGTGCCGGACCCATTTCACTTCTATGGATATCCACCTACCTCCGACGTAGACTTCTGTCCGTGTGCTCTGATAAAAATACAGGACGTGGTAACCAGACTGCAATGTGGGGAGCGGACCTTTTTTCTACTTTTTGTGTATAAAAAAATTCTGACAATATAAAAGTAAAAAAAAAAATGTCCTAACTAACTGACATTAGCAAATTATCTCTGAGGGTATGTTCACACGCTTAACAAAAACGGCTGCAAAATACGGATATGTTTTCAAGGGAATACAAACTCTGATTTTCAGCCGTTTTTTTAAGCATCAAGCGTTTTTTGATGCGTTTTTGGAGCTGTTTTTCTTTTGACCCAATGAAAAATGGCTCAAGAATTGACATGCACTTCTTTTTTAAATTATTTTTTTTACGCAACGTTTTTACGAACAGCGTGTAAAAAACGCCCCGTGGGACCGAAACGCCGTTATTCCCATTGAAATCAATGGGCAGATGTTTGGAGACGTTTAGGCCCCCCCGTATTTTCTGCCATTTTTCTGGGCGTTTACGGCCCGAAAAACGGCTGAAAATAAGCCGTGTGAACATACCCTGACACTATATATACTATAAGGGGAAAAAAACTGTTGAATAAAAAAAAGTTTATTACAGTAAATTTGGACTAGAAATGTCATACAACTCTAGTTAAAAAAAAAACTGAACAAATTTCAGTAAGAAATCTACACCAAGAAAACGAAAAAATCTTTTTTTTTTTATGAACATACTTTAGTAAAATATAAAAATTAATGTCTAACTAAAACTGTAATGTTGTGTATTAGTTAAAAAAAAAGGATAAAACATTAATTACAGTAAATTTAGACTAAAACTGTAAATCTACGGTATATAAAATTTACTAAGCGAACTTCAGTAAAAAAAAACCTGAACGTCTGTAACTGACGCTAAGGGCTTGTCCACTTTTAATGGAATTGCTGCAGAAATTCTGTTGAAAGTAGCAGACTTTCTGCTACGGCAAAAACGCAACATTTCCTGCTTTTTTGACTGCAGAAAATGGTGCGTATTTTGCGGCGTTTTTCTCAATGCTGGGAGATGGAGACATCTCTGAAAAACGCAGCAATTCAGTCCACTTTACACAGCAGGAATTGACACACTACGGTACAAAAAATACGCACCGCAGGTTAATTTCTGCTCGTAATTTTTACGCAGCGTGTGGATGAGATTTGTTAAATCTCACCCACTTTGCTGCTACTGTATTCTGCTGCGTTTTTTTCGTCTGGAATTCCAGACGGAAAGAACGTAGCAATCCCGCTACGTGTGGATGAGCCCTAAGGCGGGATTCACACGACCGGGTCCCACCCGAGCCCGAGTATCGGCCGGTAAAATCGGCCATTTTGCCCGGCCGGTTTGCATAAAGTTTTGCATCCGTTCCGGGCCGGGCAGATCTGGACAGTGACATCAGCGGCATCTCCTGAAGGGGAATCCCCATGTGTTTGGGGATTCCGCTTCAGGAGTTTCCCCTGATGTCACTGCCCAGATATGGACAGAGACATCAAGCGCTCTGTCCAGGAGCGGAATCCCCGAAAACACGGGGATTCCGCTCCTTCAAGGAGCTAAAGTGGGGCTAGCACATAGCAGAGCGGGGAGATACCTCCCTGCTCTGCTAGTCGCTACAGTAGTAGCAGCAGCAGCTGCTAGCGGCGCCATGGAAGGTGTCGCCGGGCCAGGGCGCTTTTAAAACAAGCAGGGGAAGGGAGCCAGCGCAGCGCTCCCTCCACCTGCTGTACACCCTGGCCCTGCCACTCAGTGTACAGCCATTCGTCCGAATGGCATCAACTCATCCTCCTCACATGCACTCTGCGCTGTGAGGAGGAGGAGATAGAGCGCAAGCCACGGAAAACCCGGCCATCACTCGGGACACATTCCGGTGATGGCCGTGTATTACCCGGCCCCATAGACTTCTATGGGAGCCGGGCGGCCGGCCGAAAATAGAGCATGTCCTATTTTTTGATGCCCGGTTTTCCCGGCCGTCAAAAAATCGGTCGTGTGAATATCCCCATTAGGGGGTCTATTATTCCTAATGCAGCCGGGTGCCGGCCGATTTATGAACGGCCGGCACCCGGCCGGGAAAACCTGTCGTGTGAATGAGGCCTTAGGCTCTAATACTATATATTAGTAAAAAAATAAAAAGCTGTAGTATAAAAAATGAGTACAGAAAAATTTACCCTTAGGCCCCATGCACACGACCGTAAAATCGCCCGTAATTACAGGCCCATTCAGTTCCATGGCCGACGGACACCTTCCGGTATGTCTACGGTAGGGTGTCCGTGCCGTGGAAACCTGCCCAAAAAATAGGACATGTCCTATTTTTTTTACTTTACGGACCTTGCTCCTATACTTTATAATGGGAGCATGGCCCGTAAAAACGGCCGGCTGTCCATGGCCGGCCGGCCGTGCCTGTAATTACAGGTTGTAATTACGGGCACGGTCGTGTGCATGAAGCCTAAGGCCTGATTCACCCAAACGTGTTAAATGTCCGTGGGACGGCCGTCCCACAGACCTATTTAATTAAATGTGGCCGTTCACACAGCCGTTGTTTCAACAGACCGTATGAAGGGTCCGTGGGAAAATAGGACATGTTCTATGTTCTATATCGCGTAATGGACCCCAAGGCGATAAATACAAATTTCTCGCTGTCAGGGACAATAGCCATCCATACTTTGTCACTGTGTTGTTTCCAGCTGTGCCGTACATGTACTGCAATTTGCGGGGTAGTCCTTCCCAACTATGTCAAATATCGGTAAGGGGTAAAAGGGGACCTGTCAGCTTTCCTAGCGTGCTATTTAGTAAATACTCACATTATCCATGAAATGACAATTCTGGAGCATTTTCTTACCATTCTTCCTATCAGACAGTGTAGGGACACACCTTATTGACCAGGGGAATGGTAACACCCAGTTGTCAATGTATTCATACATTTCCTTGAGGAATAACAGAGGAATTTGAGAATGAAGAGTTCTATGGCCAGGTTCCCACAGGTCAGATATGCTGCCAGAAAACCATGCAGCTTATACGACCTAGAACCCACAGTACATTCCGCCCGAAAAACAGCACCACATTGTAAAAAAATGCTCATTCTTACCTAGGCCGTTGTTATTGCGACGCGTCCCTCATGTGCAGTCCGGTACAGCTTTCCTGGATGACGCTGCAGCCCATGTGACCGCTGCAGCCTGTGATTGGTTGAAGCAGTCACATGGGATGTAACGTCATCCCAAGAGACCGGACTGGACGAAGAAACACAGACCTCTGGGTAAGTATATATTTTTTTATTTTTCCGTAGTTGCAATTTTTGCAGCATAATCGCTGCGAATACGTCGCAAAAGTCGCAACACTTGGCTTTCTGTTGCAAGTTTGCATCCCCATTGAATTCAATGGGGAAAACCCGCAATGGAAAAATGAACTATATTGCAGCATAAATTAACATGTTGCGGATTTAAATTCTGTACGGCAGATCAATTTATTAACGTTTACGCTGCAGTTTTTTTCCGTAGCGTGGGCATGAGATTTTCTAAATCTCATCCACTTTGCTGCTACTGTAATTGGTGCGGAACTTCCACACAGAATTCAGTTGCGAAAATTCCGCAGTGTTTACGCTACGTGGGAACCCGACCTAGTACATGCTCCAGAATTCTTATGTAACGTGGAATACAAGTATTTATTAAAACAGATGTCAAGAGAGCTGAAAGGTCCTCTCCGAAGAAGTTTTCTGACTCCTTAAAATAGGAACCAAACGCTCTGCATCATTTAATTAAAAATAAACAACATCGGCAGGGAAATTTAAGGCCCTGTTCACAGTATTTTGCAGGCAGAAACATTTTGAGCTGCCTGCACTTTCTTGCCGCAATTTTCGCCCGCAGCCAGAGCTCTGCAGGCAAAAACACCACTTAAAAAAACACTTTTTCTGCCTTCCATTGATTTCAATAAGAGGTCAGAGGCGGAACTGTGGCAAGGAAGGACATGCTGCTTTTTTTCCCCCACAAACGGCTAACAGCCGCCTGGGGGAAAAAAAACTCCTCTGCCTCCTTTTGAAATCAGGAGCAGTTTTTTGGCACTGATTCTAAAAAAAACTCTGAACTGGGCCTAAAAGGAGAGTAAATCATTGTTTGGTATCTTAACACATATTCAGCTAAATAGTTTTTTGTTTAAAGCCTGGAAAAACGCTTTAGGCCCTGTTCACACAGAGTATTTTGCATGCAGAAAAAAAATCTGAATTTTGAGGCAAATTTTGACCTGCCTGCACTCTCTTGCCGCGGTTTCTGCTGCATTTTTCGGCCGCGGCCATTGAGCACCACGGGCAAAAAACGCTGCAAAAAAACGGTTTCCCTCCCTCTCATTGTTTTCAATGGGAGGTCAGAGACGGAGATGTGGGAAGAAAGAGCATGTTATGTTTCTTTTCTCCGCAAGCGGCTAAAACCGCTTGCGGGGAAAAAAATCAATGGGGGGCGATTTCGGGCATTTTTTGTCGCTGCTTCCAATGCGGTTTCCGCGTAAAAAAAAAACCTCAGTGTGAACAGGGCCTAAAAGGTTTTTTTTTCCCCACTATTTTGCTAGGATATGCCATCACTTACTGATCAGGGAGGGCTGGCTACTGGGACCACTAACCCAATGGCGGATTATAATATGGGCGTTTCGGGCGGTCGCCCGGGGCCCGAGGCTGCCAGGGGGCCCATCACAGCCCGAACCGCACACTATCTTAAAAAACTATGCAGCGCTGCTAGCTGCCGCGCTGCCCGCTTCCACCTGAATCTGCGTCTGCAGGACGCAGATTCAGTTGGGTTGAATGCTGGAGCCTCGCTCCAGCATTCACTCTGCCGTGAGCGGCTCGGTGCAGGCAGGCGCAATGTAGTGACGTCATCGCGCCTGCCTGCACGGAGTCACTCACAGCACAGTGCAGAGGAGGAGAAGCATCGCATCCCCCACCGTCGTGGGAACCGGGATAGGTAAGCAATTATGTTTTTTTTATTTATTAGGTACGTACATATGGGGCATTATGCTGTGTCAGCTATGGGGCATTATACTGTGTCAGCTATGGGGCATTATACTGTGTCAGCTATGGGGCATTATGCTGTGTCAGCTATGGGGCATTATGCTGTGTCAGCTATGCGGCATTATACTGTGTCAGCTATGGGGCATTATGCTGTGTCAGCTATGGGGCATTATACTGTGTCAGCTATGGGGCATTATACTGTGTCAGCTATGGGGCATTATACTGTGTCCGCTATGGGGCATTATACTGTGTCCGCTATGGGGCATTATACTGTGTCAGCTATGGGGCATTATACTGTGTCAGCTATGGGGCATTATACTGTGTCAGCTATGGGGCATTATACTGTGTCAGCTATGGGGCATTATACTGTGTAGCAGCTATGGAGCATTATACTGTGTCAGCTATGGGGCATTATGCTGTGTCGGCTATGGGGCATTATACTGTGTCGGCTATGGGGCATTATACTGTGTCGGCTATGGGGCATTATACTGTGTCGGCTATGGGGCATTATACTGTGTCGGCTATGGGGCATTATGCTGCGTCAGCTATGGGGTATTATGCTGTGTCAGCTATGGGGCATTATACTGTGTCAGCTATGAGGCATTATACTGTGTCAGCTATGGGGCATTATACTGTGTCAGCTATGGGGCATTATACTGTGTCGCAGCTATGGGGCATTATACTGTGTCAGCTATGGGGCATTATACTGTGTCACATCTATGGGGGCATTATACTGTGTCAGCTATGGGGCATTATACTGTGTCAGCTATGGAGGCATTATACTGTGTCGCAGCTATGGGGCTTTATACTGTGTCGCAGCTATGGGGCATTATACTGTGTCAGCTATGGGGATATTATACTGTGTCACATCTATGGGGCATTATACTGTGTCGCAGCTATGGGGCATTATACTGTGTCAGCTATGGGGCATTATACTGTGTCAGCTATGGGGCATTATACTGTGTCAGCTATGGGGCATTATACTGTGTCAGCTATGGGGCATTATACTGTGTCAGCTATGGGGCATTATACTGTGTAAGGGTATGTTCACACGCTGAGAGGCAGTTACGTGTGAAAAGACAGACTGTTAACAGCTGCCTCGTTTCACACGTAAAAGCTCCTCCTCGTAATTTACGAGGCGTCTGAGACGCTCGTAAACCTTGAGCCGTGCTTCATTGATTTCAATGAAGAACGGCTCAAATTACGTGGCAAAGAAGTGCCCTGCACTTCTTTGCCGAGGCAGTAAATTTACGGGTCGTCGTTTGACAGCTGTCAAACGACGACTCGTAAATAACAGGTCGTCTGCACAGTACGTCGGCAAACCCATTCAAATGAATGGGCAGATGTTTGCCGACGTATTGCAGCCCTATTTTCAGACGTAAAACGAGGCATAATACGCCTCGTATACGTCTGAAATTTGGCCGTGTGAACATACCCTTTGCTATGGGGGCATTATACTGTGTCGCAGCTATGGGGCATTATACTGTGTCGCAGCTATGGGGCATTATACTGTGTCGCAGCTATGGGGCATTATACTGTGTCGCAGCTATGGGGGCATTATACTGTGTCGCAGCTATGGGGGCATTATACTGTGTCGCAGCTATGGGGGCAATATACTGTGTCGCAGCTATGGAGGCATTATACTGTGTAGCAGCTATGGAGGCATTATACTGTGTAGCTACTATGGAGGCATTATACTGTGTCGCAGCTATGGAGGCATTATACTGTGTAGCAGTTATGGAGGCATTATACTGTGTAGCAGCTATGGGGCATTATACTGTGTCGCAGCTATGGGGGCATTATACTGTGTCGCAGCTATGGGGGCATTATACTGTGTCGCAGCTATGGGGATATTATACTGTGTCGCAGCTATGGGGGCATTATACTGTGTCGCGGCTATGGGGGCATTATACTGTGTCGCAGCTATGGAGGCATTATACTGTGTCGCAGCTATGGGGATATTATACTGTGTCGCAGCTATGGGGGCATTATACTGTGTCGCGGCTATGGGGGCATTATACTGTGTCGCAGCTATGGGGATATTATACTGTGTAGCAGCTATGGGGCATTATACTGTGTCGCAGCTATGGGGGCATTATACTGTGTCGCAGCTATGGGGGCATTATACTGTGTCGCAGCTATGGGGATATTATACTGTGTCGCAGCTATGGGGGCATTATACTGTGTCGCGGCTATGGGGGCATTATACTGTGTCGCAGCTATGGGGATATTATACTGTGTCGCAGCTATGGAGGCATTATACTGTGTCGCAGCTATGGAGGCATTATACTGTGTCGCAGCTATGGGGATATTATACTGTGTCGCGGCTATTGGGGCATTATACTTTGTCGCGGCTATGGGGGCATTATACTGTGTCGCATCTATGGGGGCATTATACTGTGTAGAGGCAGCTATGAAGGGCATTATACTGTGGGGGCAGCTATGGGTGGCAATATACTGTGGGGGCAGCTATGGGGGACATTATACTGAGCAATTACAAGAGCTGCAGGTCCAAGGGGGGAGACGCTGTGTAGCACTATATACGAGGGGGGATTGTTGTATAGCACTATATAGAAGGGAGCGCTGTGTATCACTATATCTAAGGGGGATTGCTGTGTAGCACTATTTACAAGAGGGGGAGGGCTATGTGGCGCTATTTACAGAGGGGGAGGACTGTGTAGCGCTATTTACAGGGGGCTGTGTGTGGTGCTATCTACAGTGTTTGACACAATTATATTCAGGGGCGCAGTCTATGGTGCTATAATATTTAGGGGCACAGTGTTTGTACTATTTTATTCAGGGGCGCAGTGTTTGGTGCTATTATATTTAGGGGCACAGTGTGTGGCACCATGATAATATTATCTTTGTTTATAGGTGTGGAAATGTTGCAAAAGTGAGGAGCCAAAGACATCTGAGTGGCAAATTCTGCAGAAATGGGTCATGGCCGGGAAAAGTCGTCATGAAGACTGGACTGGATGGAGAAGAGGAAAAAAACTACGTCGTCACCTGTGAGTCACTAGATTTATAGACAATCTGTCATCTCTACTGACATGTTTATTATAGGAAATCCTTGTATTTCACAAAGTCTTTGTGCAGTCCAGGACTGATAGACAAATAAGTGTTACTATTCCCCTTGTCAGGAGAATGTGTCCCTACACGGTGCGATACTGTCAGCGATGGTTGGAGACTGTCAGTATGTGGGGACACAGCCTTTTGACAAGGGGAGTAGTAACACCCATTTGTTAATGTCTGAACAAAAAGGAAGTGTTAACAATAGTTACAGGGCGGCGGTGGAGAAGGGGGGCCCAACTATGGGTAACAGCCCAGGGCCCATGGTCTACTTAATCCGCCACTGCACTAACCATTCCTAAAATTAAGTGGCCACAGCCCCTTTGTTATTTTTTTTTCTGCATAGCGCTAGTCCACACCAAAGGGCTATGTTGCATTTCTTGCACAGTGCAGCATTGGAAGTAGCTGTGCAGGGAAAAAATGTTTTAGGGTATGTTCACACAGGGCTGATACGCTGCCTAAATACGCAGCGTATCCATACTAGAACTCGCAGTGAATTCTGGCCGAAAAACCGCACCATATTGCGTTGCAGATTTTTGGTCGGAATCTTAGCTGGGGAAAACCGAGCTGGAAAAACAAAAAGCCACTTTTGTATCTCCACGCAGCCCGGCCTCCTGTGACGACACTGCAGCCCATGTGACCTGTGATTGGCTGCAGCAACATATGGGATGAAACGTGATCCCAGGGGGCCGGGCTGCATGGAAAACAGTCACTATGACAACCCTCGAGGGGTAAGTATTGACTTTTTTATTGACTAAAAAAAAAAAAGGTTGCTTTTTTCCTGATTTTTGCGCTGGAATTGCAGCTTTTCCACCAAACAAAGTCTCAACATTTGCTATTAGTTGCAGGTGAAACAATGAAAAAACCTGCAACAAAAGTGCAGCCATTCCACTGCACAAATTGACCTCCCGCAGATTTATGATCATTTCTCAGCTGATTTTTTTCCGCAGTGTGTAGATGAGATTTGTTCATATCTCATCCACTCTGCTGCTACTGTAATATGCTGCGGATTTCCCACAATGAAATCAATTGCAGGACTCCCGCAGCTAATCTGCCCAGTGTGAACATACCCTAAAAGGGTTGCTGTGCTTCATGAGCACTGCGATCCCTTAGTTTGAGTGATTCACGTGGCCCCAGTGGTCAGACTCCCACCAAGAGTGCTTGTGATAGACCACATGTTTGTGTACTTTTTTGTTTTTTACTTCATGCATGTAGGACACACGTCTTTATTAAAACAAAACAATAAAATACACAACTATTGGTAAAAGGCAGATAAATAGAAATCAACACAATGTCTGTCAATCTGTTTTTTCATGGGTAACATCGGTTTGTCTTCTACTTTGGTCTTGATACTTGTGGAGTTGTTCCATGAATCCAGGATTTGGACACACTGCAGGTCTTGCATTTTTTACTATTGAAAAGGCTCTGGCAAAATTAAGTTTCTCACTGTACATCAAATACCCAATGATTATTGCTGGTGCACGAGAGACTCCTGCATTACAGTGGACAAGCACCACACCAGTCTGCAAAGAAAAAGACATATACAGTTACATGAATATAATTTCATCTATAGGAGATCCATCAGCTTACATACATCTAGTGAAAATAAAATAATAATTTTCAGGATTCCGGAATTAGTAACTAGTGTATACATAATATATACATTATCTACACAGCAATGAGGTCTTGTTTTTTGCAGAACATGTTCTTGTTTATTGTTGACCTAAAATAAGTGTATATACAAATTAATCTTTTATTGAGAAAAAACATTTGTGACATTTTTTAAAAGCTTTTTTTGTTAAACTTCTTTATTTTTAAATCAGATCTTTCTTTATTAACATTTTGTACACTTTAGACAAAACAATGCATACAAATACAGAAAAATGAAACAAAACACAACCTCATTTCCCTAGGCTATGTTCGCACAGAGTTTTTTTGCAGGCAGAAAATTCTGCCTCAATTTTGAGGCAGATTTTGATCTGCCTGCATGCCGTTTGCCGCGTTTTTCGCGGTTTCCGCTTCAAATGAAAATGACAGTATCACAAAACACAAATCATGTCACACATTTAGCACTCCGTGCCTCTTAAACGTTAGCATATCAATGCGCTACCCATATTTAAGAAAAAAATTATTAGACTTTTTTTTTTGGGGAGGGGTCCCATGAATGGTTATTGACTGTACAGTGCCTAAATTTTTTTTTTACTTTCAATATGCTTACTTACTTATGCATGTCATTATATTGTGCCTGTGCCCTAACAAGCTTTCAGAAGAGACAGTCTTGAGGACCTTTGTCGTGTCCCAGGCTGTCACCCCCCCCCCCCCCCTATACATCGCGATAATCTGGTTTGATCGCAGCACTGAATCAGTTAGGTATTATTCACACGAGTGTGTTCGGTCCGTGATATACGGACCGTATGTCGGCAGTATTTTCCGGACCGAACACGCTGCAGTGAGCGGGGCTCCTAGCGTCATAGTTATCTATGATGCTAGGAGTCCCTGCCTCACTGCAGGATAACTGCCCCATACTGTAATCAGGTTTCCAGTATGGGACAGTTTTCCGCAGCGAGGCAGGGACTCCCAGCATCATAGATAACTATGACGCTAGGAGCCCCGCTCACTGCAGCGTGTTCGGTCCGGAAAATACTGCCGACATACGGTCCGTATATCACGAACCGAACACGTTCGTATGAATTCGGCCTTAAACTGCATTTTTTCACACCATCGCAGCTATGTATTACAGCTGTTCCTCCCGCTGTGATTGCACAGGCACAGTGGTAGTGCCCATGTTATTACCTTGATGTACGTCAAGGTTTTTTGAACTAGCTAAGGCACTTGACGTACTATTACGCCAGGGGGCAGGAAGGGGTTAAAGATCAGCTCTGTATACATGACTGATTTTATGATGCTAACTTTTAAGCTTTGCTGTGTAGACTGAGACATAAGAAGAGTCATCTCATTATCATTAGAACACCAGGGTATTTCATGACAGATGACAGCACTATTGTACAGCTGGAGGCCTAGATTAGGCAAAATAGAATCACAATAGACACAGATAAGGCTCGTGGTGCACCTTCCCTATCACTCCCTGGGCTTTCTAGAGACTGAAATCAGGGTCTTCTTACATGGCCCGACGTGAGCCGTGTAAACGAGTGCATCATTCAGACAGCTCGTTGATCGGTGCTCATTTGCTCTTTTCACAAGGAGCTATGTATGGGGACGAGCGCATGTTACTATGATCACTCGTCCTCATACATTTCTATCACGTCGGCAGCACGTCTTCGTGTTTACACAGGAAGATGTGCTGCCGACAACGATAATATTTTCGGCTGCATAATCGATGCAATCAGTCGATGAACGATCGACGGCTGATCGTTGCCCTGTTTACACAGGTTCTGTGAACACTCGTTTGCCCCATAATTGGCCCGTGTAAAAGGGCCTTTAATCTATTGACACTTTTCTGAAGAATAACTCCCATTCATTGTAGTTGCCATAAAGCAAACACACACTGCTGCACTTCTGTCTATACAGACAGTGCAGGATAGATATATGTCTCCAATATAGTCGCCCCAAGAAAGTTTAAAAAATAGCTACAATATTTTTATAAAAAATATTAAACATGTTTTTTTCTCTTTTACAGACTTACATTTAATTCTTGAAACTAAAATGATACATTCTCTTTAAAATGCTTGGAATATTTCAGACAGCATTTTGACAATAATAAACCGTGACTTTGAGTCCTAAGGGACCTAAACTCCAGAGTCTCGGTAAGACTTTCTAGGTAAGCTATGCTAGCGCAATGAAGTTTCACCTCAAAAAATTCAATACCAAAACAGGCTTGCTATATCTGGAGGACATATCTTATTAATGGAAGCTCCACTAAACTGGCAGGTAACTTTCCACTGTTAAATCTGAATTGAAGCCTGGTGTATGCACTAGTATTCTATACACTAGGCAATAGCAGCGCCAGGGGAGTTAAATATCACTTTCTCGGTTATGCAACTTGCATGATGTCACGCCACCTGACGTCATGGTCACATGGTACACTGAGAGGACCATGTGACCGTGACGTCTAAGGTACCCTCAGCCCTACCCATCCATTACTAGGCACCCTAGTGCCGGCAAATGAAGAATTATTTTTTTTTACAGGGGTAGCGCTGCGTCCCATATAGCTGCGCCACTGGTTAGAGCAGTTTTGTCTGGAAGAATGGGCTGTGTGTAGATGTGCTAAGCTAATAGACACATACCCCAAGAGGCTTACATCTGTAATTGCAGCTAAAGTTGCTCCACAAAGTATTGACTTTTTAGGGGGTAAAAACGTATGCACATTAAAGCTCTCTGTTTTGTTATTGTTTGTGTCACAGTAAAAATATTTTGCGCCTTTAACTGGTTGCCGACACTGAGCGGCGGGTACTTGGCACATTAGGACGAGCATTCTCGTCCTGTGTGACAGCCGTCAGTGCGCGCGATCAAGAGCGGGGCAACGGCTGCAATACACAGCCACGGCCCCGCTCTGACAGCGGAGAGGAGAGAAAACTCTTCTCACCGCCGTTAACCATTTGAATGCCACGATGAAAGCTGATCGCGGCGTTCAAGGAGAGCGGACTGCACATTGATCGCGTCACAGAAGGTAACTGTGACGCGATCAAAGCCCACAACTCATATGGCCAGACAGTCCAGGGTCCATTGAAGGACCCCAGGGCTGTCTGAACATATTTCCTGTTGTTAGGGTATACTGAGGTATGCTCTAACAACTGCCTGTGTACAATCAGTACAGAGGCTAATGTACTGGCATATAGATCTATGCCAGTACATTACAGTTACAAAATAAAAATCAAAATGATAAATCCCTTTATGAAATGTAAAAAAAAGTTAATTGAATGTAAAAAAAAATAATGATAAATCAATAAATAAAAAGTAAAAAAAATACACAGAAACACACATTTTTTTTATAATAAATAGACTTTATAAAATATAAGTCCCAAAACAACCTGTACAACAAATGTATAACATTATTTATGATGATCGGTGTATGGTGTAAAAAAATAAATATTAAAACTGCTGCGGAACTGCTTTTTTTCTGCATTTTCGACAAAACAAAAATGTATAGAAATTAAACGATAATGTATTTGTACCAAAAAATGGTACCTACATAAAGTACAACTCGTCCCGCAAAAAACAAAGTCTCATACAACTACGTCGTACAAAAAATAAAAGAGTTATGAGCGTCGGGATGCAAAGAGGGAAATATAAAAAAATTGTTCTGTCCTCAAGGCCAAAATTGGCCGTGTCCTTAAGGGGTTAAAATGGTAAGCATGTTGTGTAAACCAAATGGTACAAACCCCCAAAAAATAAATTTTAACATGAAAAACATCAAGGGGGTAAATACTTTCGCAAGGCACTGTACATGGCTAGGAACCCCACTGGCCAGTAGCACGAGAACGGTACCAAAATTTAAATGTAAGTATATTCGATTATTTTTTATCAAATTTGGAGCCAATTGCAAGTGTTTTTTTTAGGGGTGGGAGAACCCCTTTAATAATGAAACATATCTCAACATTTGAAGTTCCTATAATATGCATTGATGGCTGTTGCTATTTATGACACAGCACCTGACAAGGGAATTACAAGGTTACAGAAAAAAACAAAACTGTGGGAGTCTCAGCAGTCGGACCCTCACTGTTAGGGATCTGCCAGGTACTTCATCTAGCTATACCCCTGGGATTAATCAATCCACACCTGAGGCCAGACCTGTTCGACTGACACCATCTCCCACCAACCAGGGTGGCAGGCTCAGGAGTGGGAGAGCCTATCGCGGCCTGGTCTCTCGGAGTTAGCTCCGCCCCCTGCCCTTTATTACCTGCCCTGTGCTCTCCCTCAGTGCTTGTAATTCTTTTGGATTCCTGGCCCCACTGCTTCTTGCTCCAGCCTGCTTCTGCCGTGCTTCTGCCTTGCTGCAGTTCTGCTTTGCTTGCCCTGGCTTGCTTCTGTCTCCGTGCCCGCTCGGGTGTACTCACTTCGTCCTGGTCCTGACTGTTCGTTCGCCGCCCCGTTTCCTCGTGGCGTTCCGTGGCTACTGCCCCTTCCCTTGCGTGTTCCCCGTTTGTCTTCCAGTGCACTTAGCCAGCGTAGGGACCGCCGCCCAGTTGTACCTCGTCGCCTAGGGCGGGTCGTTGCAAGTAGGCAGGGACAGGGCGGTGGGTAGATTAGGGCTCACTTTCCCTTCACCTCCTTCCTGCCATTACACTCACCATATAGACATTTATGAGTATTGTGGGAACATGATGTGTCATTTCTTTATTAAAGTCGTTTTTCTGGGGAGCTTACGCCAATAGTTTTGTCACGCATTATGTATTTAATTCATGAGTTAATTGGATAATAGCTGATTAAATATGAATGTTTTCTACACTTCTGCGCTCTATTGAGTGATAGAATCACTGAATGCTTTTCAGTGTGTCCATACATGTATACAAAACGGAAAACTTCTACGTGTCAGCGACTGAATGCAACCCGAGTGAGGTCATTATGCAAAGTGGGATTCAGATGTCCTGTAAATGATTCTTCACAAGGGAAGAGGACACCGCACATGACAAAGAGCAGTGCAATATAATCTACCAAAATGTTAATCTATGATAAATAATCCACATTAGATCTGATGAGAAATGAATCCCATAAAAACACAGGAACCCACAATGTTTGGTAACAAATACATGGAATTTTTACACAGAGGTCTTTCAGGGGTTAGAAGATGAGAAGAAACAATACACGAATTACTTGCTTATATAAAGTGCCAACTATACTCCTAACCTTAAGGCTTTATTCAGACGAACGGGAAAAACGTCCGTGCAACGCGCGTGATTTGCACGCGCGTTGCACGAACCTATATTTGTCTATGGGTCCGTGCTGACATGTCCGTGATTTTTCCTCAGTGTTAGTCCGCTGAAAAAAAGTCACGACATGTCCGACCTTTCGGCGTTTTTCGCGTATCACACACCCATTGAAGTCAATGGGTGCGTGAAAACCACGCATGCCGCACGGAAGCACTTCCGTGTGAACTGCGTGATTCGCGCAAGAGCTGTCAAACTCTGAATGTAAACAGAAAAGCACCACGTGCTTTTCTATTTACAAACATCCAAACGGAGTGTCTTTGAGATGAGCGAACACGGACAACCGAACCGAACTTCACCGGGTTCGGCCGAACCCGTTTTGACCAAACCCGGCAAAAACATTTCCGGTACGCGACGTCAGGAGATAGTCACTGTCCAGGGTGCTGAAAGAGTTAAACTGTTTCGGCATCCTGGACAGTGACTTCCGATTACAATATACATGAACGTGTAAAAAAAAAAAAAGAAGTTCTGACTTACCGATAATTCCCTGCTTCCAGTCTGACCTCCCGGGATAACAATTCAGTCCAAGTGACAGCTCCAGCCAATCACAGGCCAAGCACAGGCTGCAGCGGTCACATGGACTGCCGCGTCATCCAGGGAGGTGGGGCCGGATGTCAAGAGAGGGACGCGTCACCAAGGCAAAGCAGCTAAAACACTCGTGTGAGCGTTCAGCTGCTTCGTGTCTGTTGGGCTTTTTCTGGAAAGCCGATGTATCGGAGTACCGGCTCATAGACTTTGTATTGAGTCCGTACACCGTTACATTTATTTCCGGAAAAAGCTGAGTGCTCACACGAGCACTTCAGCTGCTTCGTTCTAGCGATTGGTGGGGGTCTTAGTGTTCAGACCCCCACCAATCCAAACTTCTAACATGTCACTATGACATATCAGAAGTTTGTCGAACGTTTAGCTACACTTTAATTAATTTTAGGGCAGTGACAGCAATTTAAAGGGGTTATCACACAAAGAATATTATGTTTATTTAAATAAAGCACCAAATATAAACACATATTGTATTTAAATGTAATAAAAAAAATTACCTAATGAAGAGTTATGACATTAGCCTACATAGTATGGCATCACCTAGAGTTCAAACTGTATAGCAATGTACACTAATGTGCTGAGCGCTCGTGGACATACATGCTCAGTCACTCTCCCCACAGCCAGTTCTCTGCCTAGTGTTTCCTTGTTCCATGCTGAGTAGCCAATAGAAATTGCGTTCTCTCCTGCTTATCAGGAAAGGAGCAGAGCCTCTACAGTAGCATTGCAGTAGACTTCTTCTCAGCTTGTTAGGATTGTAAAGTAAAAAGGGACTATGTAGTCAGCTGCCAGAGGGGAAAGGAGACTGATTCTGCTCAGAACCCGCCCCCGTGTAGCACAGATTAGCAGCTACACCAAGGGGGACACAGTGAAGCAAAAGATGAAGAAACACTGCAAATTACTTTAAAACAGCTACTAACATAATTTCAGAACTTTTGGTATGAAATGACTGGGATAACCTAGGGCTGGGCGATTTTGCCAAAAAATAAAATCTAGATTTTTTTTCAACACTTTGGGCGATTTTGGATTTGAATCTCGATTTTTTTTTTTCCTGTTTATTTAACAGTAAAACCAAGAGATAATTTAATAAATTTGCTTTATATAAATAACTTTAATATATATTGCTATAATTATTGTACGTAACTTCACTGTACGTTTTTTTTTAATCATAAATACAATTGGAAAAATGTCTGTCTAATTGATCATAAGTTCTGTGTTCCCTGGCAGGGAACAGGTTAACAGAATCTTTAATCAATTATCACTAACATCCCCCCTCCCCCCCCCGCCCGTCACTACCTCAGCCGCTCTCTGACGTTGCAGGCGAGAGCAGTGTAAATTTCAGCAGGGCCAGGTAGATAGCGCTGAGCGGGCACTCTGGGGTGAGATTACATTACAGTGTCTGAAGTCTGAGCAGGACCCTGTCAGTACCGGCCCCACGAAGGGGTTTTAAATAAATTACATTAAAGTCGGATTTGCCAGCCAAACCACGGTACATGTGAACGGGACTCCTCGCATCGTAGAAATTTAGGCTACAGTCAAAAGATGGCCATTTAAAAACTCATCGTTTGTCAGTATTTCATGTCCATTTTGCATCAGTGTCTCCAAATGCTCATCCATTTCCAGTCCGTCTGTCCGTTTTTCATGGCCGTTAGAAAAAAAAAAAAAGATGAATTTCATTTGTCAGGTTTTTTTTGTCCCAATTCCCTGAAAACACCACAGTGCCCATGCAGATAGTGCCCACATATAGTGCCACACTGCCCACATATAGTGCCACACTGCTCACATATGGTGACATAGTGCCACAGTGCGCATGTAGATAATGCCGCAATGTCCCTGTAGATAGTGCCCACATATAGTGCAACAGTGCCCACATGCAGTGACATAGTGCCCACATGCAGTGCCACATTGCCCACATGCAATGACAGTGCCAGTGCACACATGTAATGACTGTGCCAGTGCACACATGTAATGACAGTGCCACATAGTGCCACCCCCCCCCAATATAGTATCACAGTACCCATGTAGAGAGTGCCACACCCCCAAGCAGATAGCACCCCACCCCCCTGGATCGCAGCACCCCCTCCCTTGCATATCACACCCCCTCCCTTGTAGATCGCAACCCCCCTCCCTTGTAGATCGCGCCGCTGTAGCTGCAACTAGGAGCTGAATCCTCGGCTAGAGATTGCCGAGGGATTCAGCTCCTAGTGGGAGCTACAACGGCGCGATCTACAAGGAAGGGGGGTTGCGATCTACAAGGGAGGGGGGGTGCGATCTACAAGGGAGGGGGGGTGCGATCTACAGCAAGGCGGTGTGGCTGTATACGAGGAGTCTCTGCTTCCCCACGGAACTGCTGTTCCGTACTGTATAATTTTGTTCAGTACAGAACAGCAGTTCCTTGGGGAAGCAGAGACAGGACTTGGCGGACCAGGCAGTGACGAGCCGGCAGGGTGGAGCATTCCATTGCAGCTCGTCGCGACTACAGTATCGATTCAACGATTCTGTTAAAAAACAGAATAGTGAGAGCCCTTGAGGGTGAATTAATGGAATTAATGTATTGATCGCCCTGCCCTAGGAAAACCCCTTTAGGGTAGGAACACACACAGCGTAAATACTGTGGATTTTCTGCAACTGATTAATTGCGGAAAATCCGCAGCGTATGACAGTGGCAGCAGTGTGGGTGAGATTTCAACAAATCTCGTCCCCACACTGCGGTAAATATCTGCCGAAAAAAAACACACATAAATTGGCCTGCGGTGCGGTTACTTCAACCGCACAATTAATTCTGAGGATACGTAACTCTTCTGTTGCGGGTTTACCCATTGAAATCAATGGTGTGCTTAAACCCGCAACAAAGCAGTGCGTGTTGCGATATTTGCGATGGAATCACAGCGATGCGCCGCAAAAAAAGTTATACTCACCCATAGTTCTCGTTTTAAATGACAGTTTACAGCGTAATCTCACGAGACTACGCTTGCCTTGCTGTAAATCTCACACAAACGTTACCGAAGTGTCAGTATTCTGAATAGACATCACGTCCTGGTTGGTAGTGATCTCTATTCACTGTCAGGACACTTGAGTAACGTTAATGTGTGTGTATGTGCTGTGTAAATGAATGGAGAGAAGTGTATGACGCTGATTGGTCACTGATTGGTCAGCGTCATACACTTCTCTCCACAACGCCCACTTGGTCAAAAAGTAAAACACGCCCAGTTGTCCATAAAGAAAGTCATTAGCATAAAGCTAAAATAGGTCATAACTCCGTAAAAAATGATAGTTTTTCTAAATAAAAAAAACACTGTTGTAATCTACATTACAGCGCCGATCACATCATGTACAATATAGGCCACTTATAATGTGGTGACAGAGCCTCTTTAACTCAGAGCTTAACATACTAGAACTTCTATCTGGTCTAATTTAAAGAGACATGACTTAAATTAGTACTTTATTCTATCTCATCATGTCTTTCTACATGTGATAAAAAATAGATTTTGTGAATAGATACAAAGAGTACATGACATTCTAAGTCTTTGTTCGGTGTTTCCGCTGTTCTGCTCCATCATAGAAGCAGAACAACGAAAATACAGGAAGCACGTATCAATTGCATGACGGAATCCCACAGCGCCCAACGGAACCCATTGGTTCCGTCAGGGTTTCCGTCATGTTGTCTGTCGTATTTTGACTGGATCTGCGAAGGAGGCTTCGAAACGATGCCCAATAAGATATAACGCTATTACCTGCAGTCTTGCCTCTTCTATGAAATCAAAGCACTCTGGGAAATATGATGTTATGTCAGTCTCTGGCAGATCAAGGATGGAAAGTTTCTTGTAGGTGAATTCATCTGGAAAAATATTTTCTACTCCATATGCCACGTTCAAGATGTGTGTGACCTACAGAAGAAAAAAATCTTTCTAATCTTTAAATAGGATTTCTGAAGAAAGTTCATGCACAGTTATACGATATATGAACAATGATACGTAAATATAATTTTGAGGGACTTATTTTGTACATAAACATAAAAATTAAGAAGAGGAAAAGCTTTGTGCACACACGTGTTAACAGAGTCCAACTGGCTTTTTGATGGAAACAATAATGCAATCTGCAGCGCTATTCTTGCCGTCAAAAATACTGGAACCTCGATGGACCCCATTAAAATCAATGAGGTCCGTCAGGATTTGCCAATCTCCATTATAAAACTGATCCAGCATAGTGGTTAGGGCCCCATATAAACAGAAGCCACGATGCTAGTGTGAACAGAGCCTAAATGTAAAGTTTCATGAATTTTAAGTATCACATAATAATACTAATGGCTAAAAACCACAACAAAAAACAAAAAACTTCTTCAAAATAAAGCTCTGTAAAGAACTGCATAGATAGTTATAATCATGGGTTATACAGGTTATTATTGGATTCTTCCCATTGCAAAAGAGAGAAATTTCAAGAATAATATTAAACGAGTTTAGTAAATTGCTGGCAATGCCCTGTATGATTTTAAAATGGAATCAACAAATTACACCAGTCTAGAAAGAAATGAAGCCCAGCAAGTAGTATGGCCTGAAAAGACCCTTATATCTGTAACAGCCGCGGTCCACTGCCTTCTCTCACTTTCCGGTGGCCGCGACAGCAGACACCTCCCTCCCCGTAGACACCAGCACTCACGGCCGTACTACCCTGTAGCCTCTTCTAGGGTGCGCTTGTCCCCGGCCTTAAGGGGCCAGCGTACGCTCCAGGTAAAAGTCCCCTAACTAATCGCCAGATCATCCTGGACTATAAAAAGGGCTCTGCACTTTCTCCCCTTGCCTGAGCGTTGTTGTTGTCTACCCATGTTCGTATTGCAAATGGTCCCTTAAATGTATCCTGCTTCCAGTGTTCCCATATCCTATTTCTTGTATCCTGTTGCTGTATTTGTTCCTAGCCCATTGTTAGAGTTGTGTGTGTATCATCTGCCACATCTGGTGCCATCTGCCCCGCCTGGTGCCATCTGCCATGTCTGGTGCCATCTGCCCCGCCTGGTGCTATCTGCCCTGTCAAGCATCAGCTGTGCCACGAACCATCTGTGCCAAAGCATCTGCTACACCTCGACTCTTACAGGTACTCCTGTGCTAAAGACTTTTGCATAAACTGTTTGGCCAGCTGCCACTCCGCTATGACAGAGCGGCCTAGTGGGCCCACATACCCCAGGATCATGACAATATCTGATAAGAAGACTTTCTAAACAAGGAACTATTGTTGTGCCATTTGTTCATTAATGAATTGTATTTGGGGTCCTCTTTCAACTGCAGATTAGTGGTTCAACATAAGGTAACCCAAAGGTTTTGATCATTAGGTAAGAATGACAGCCATTTTATGGTCCATATTATGGCCGCAAACGCCTGTTTCTTTGGTGACCTAAGTTCAGTTAACCACAGCGAAGAGGGTTTTGGCTGTTGCAGCCATAAGACTGACCCTCAAATGTGGGCGTATGAAGGCCGTGAGTAAATGGCCTAAGGCTGAATTTTCATATCTCATCAGATCTGTTTATGAATGTGAGGACAACTGGATACGAAGCTCATGGTCCACTGTTTACAATGAGCCACATGAATAGCCAGTGTCTATCCCGGAACAGTATGTATACATAGCTACATAATTTTGTATTAAAATTCACCTATATATTAACTCTATTCCCCGTGCTGCCAGGCAGATCTATGCCATCCCCCTGGCAGAACATGGGTGGCATCCAAGAACAGGCTGATGTCCCACCAGTCTTCTATATTGTTACCTTCCCATTTATAGACCGCTTTAGGAATAGCTCCCCCCCCCCCCCCCAAGACAAACATTTTTTGCAGGGATGAAATCATATTGTCCGGCCTAAGGAAAATGACCCTTTGTAGATTATCGATCTACAGGATATTACATAATAAATGAAGGCAGCAAATGTGTGAAGAGATTAATTGTTTTAGCTGGAAAGTCATTCCTCATTTCCATTACATTTCTTCCACAGTCAACTACTACCAGTGACGTTTGTTTTACCTTATACTTTCTCAGTATATCGGGGTCCTGGCCAATGTCTTGTGATCCTATCAAAAATGAAAATATGGAAACAGAGAAATACATAAATATACAGAATATAAACCATCACAGAATAAAATGTTTTATATATATAATGAGTTACAAGTCACTTATTTACATCCAACTAGACATACATGGCCCAATGGTCAGTAGTGGAGGACCAATCGATATATATATATATAAAACTCCAAATCTTATATGATGTCGCTTCCCGTCTCATGCAACAATGCTGAAGGTTGTCAGCACATGAGCCCATCTTTAGGTACAGGAAAGAAAAGGCTTCATGTACTTTTTCATATGACTTTTGGGTAAGAAACTATAAGAACTTTCATGGGATCTACTCAATGGGTATTACTATGTGGGTGATAGTATTTAACAGACACCACTATGCATCTGGTGGCATTGTTTGATGCGATCATGAAGTTGGCACAACTGCATAAGGAATACTATGTAACTGGGACTACTATATTCGGTATGCTGGCATAGCGCCACTACATGTCCCAACAGACTCCACACTGCCCAGCATTCTGAACATGCCCAGGGCAGTGAGGTAAATGATCAATATTTCCTGCTGACTGGTATATCTGTATTCAGTTAAGGTGTCTATACATGCGTAAAAAAATGTGGACTCAATTTCATCGTCATTTGCAATCATCTCAACCTGTAAATACTCGTATGTAACCACTTTCAGTGGTCGAAATCGTGATCGCAAATTTTCAGGTATGCTAAAAATTTAGATCCGCAAGTAAATTTGTGTAAATGCAATTACAGTGATCTGGCAATTCTATCTAGACTTTGGTGTCTTGTCTTTGTAAAATATGACTGATTATAGTGTCATTGCAGTATCAAGAAATCGCCACATGCAAACAAATCTGGGCCAATATATGCCCCACATACAAAGAAGAGAATAGGGTTCTAAGAAGAATTAGTTCTCCTGGTAGACAGCAAAATGTCCCAGGCGGGCAGCAGCGTCCTACCCAACAGAGACTCATGGAAGTGGTTGCCTGGGTTGAGGCACAAGTAATAGCCACTGGACTATAGAGGAGTCATTGCGTGGATGCGGAGGAGGTTCCGTTTTTGGTGTTTTGTTTAATAGTCATAATGCCATGCATACAAAATAAAGAGTAGGAACTAACAGAAGCCTTATCTCCTGACAGCACCTCTATACATCATATACCACTGATGCATAAAAAGCAATTCCCTAATGTAATGTTATCATAATTGCTTCCTTAACCTATGGGATTCTTATCATATTACGCACACATAAAAAAAGAACATGATACCTGAAAAGTGCAGTCACTAATATTGTACTGATCTCTATACTGTTTGCATCTATTATACTGTAATGCACTTCAATGGAATTTTCATTGACATCTCCCTGTGGCGTAGCTAGTGAAGTGCTGGTAAGGTATATGTCCCGGTCCTGGGTGCCAAGAGGGAACCACATGCCACGCTGCCTTGCCCAAGGTACAGTATTTAGTTACAGGACTAGGGAAGAAAACGGAATCTTGGCTCAAGGTGAATGAAAGCCTAGCTACACTTCTGGACATCTCTAATAATGTTTACATTCTGATGCCACAACCTGGTAAATATACAGAGAGGAGTGGCGCTATATAAACGCTTCTCATCTATTCCTGCATAAGAGGCCGGGCATGGATTGTTTTTGTTGGAAGGTCCTTCTCCTGTGCCAACCCACTGAATAACTGACATAAAGTGCTTTTCTCTTTAAGAGGTTCTTCAGCAGCTGTAGTGTGTATTGTATTGTACAATAGTACCTGCAGAACATAAAAATACAGCTGCTGCAGATCTTCTTTATGAAAAGGAGGAGGGAGTTTATATCATTCAATTAATAAATGGTGGATAAGATGCTCCACTTTTCTCTTCAAAAGGAGGTTCTGCAGCAGCTAATGTATTTTATCAGGAATAATGTACCCACGTTACATTATTAAGAATATTAGAAGTCAGCAAGGAGCATTGTGCTCTGTATAAATGTACTCGACCTTCGGTCTGATGCTTTTATATGGTCCCAGAACTCCTCAGTGACTGATAATATTATTATAATATACGCAGGGGGGGACGACGACATTATATCATATATAGTCACAATTATAGATATTATAAACGTATGCTGTCTGTACGCTTACCAAGTAAAAGCCAAGGCTTGATGACCCCAATCTGTAGGTCCAGGCTGAGGTCCTGCACGTATCCACAGGCTGGTCCATCCTGCTGATCTGGATCATCCACCACATGCACTAGGGAATCTTTCCAAGTCTCTATAATTCTCTTCCCAGATAAGGCGGTAACTCTCGTACATTGTTTCTTGAGTCTGTTTTTAGAGAAACCTTTGATTTCATCTCCAAGTGAGTGCATCACATGGATGTTGAGTCTACAAGGTGCAGCAGAGGATTGCCACCACTGACCAGTATTACTGTAGTCAGATCCTCTACCTCGGATCTCCCTCTGTCACTGCACACACTGAAGTGTTTGTGTTCCTGTTATATATTCTAGATCGCCTGCCATTGGATATTCTGTTGCTTTTTCTGATTGGTTACCCTTCACAAGATGGAAAACTGAGACTGCTCATCTCAGCAGGAGCAAATAGAGAAAAGCAACAGTTCTGACAACATCTCTCCCTGCTGGCAGCTTTGCGCTACATAGTTATGTGTCCATAGAAATGCAATTTGCTTGCTGCAGAAACTAAGCTGTAGATAGGTGTTACATATCCTTTATAGAAAAAGTCCTTTAAGCCCAGTTGACACTTTGCAGTATGTGGATAAAAGGAGTGGATCTTAAAGGGAGAAGTCGATTTTCCCTATGGGCGAGCTTGCAGCAGTCACAAAATTTTGTTTGGAATTTCTGAGATAGTTACAAATGAATAAGAACAATGCAGGTTCCCACAAACACACTACTATACTGTATATACTGGGAAAAGTGTCCAACTTCCTAAAAATCTCCAATTATTACTGTACTTGTTACACTCAACCAGTATCCAGGATACAATATCGGTGAGGCAGTATAAAGGCCCTTTACACTGGACAATTTTCGGGGAAACGAGCATTCACAGACCGCTCGTTCACGATAATTGGCCTGTGAAAACAGGGCAACGAATAGCCAATGAACGAGCAAACACTCTTTAAATACTGAAAATATTATCATTGTCGGCTGCCAACATGATAATAATGTATTAGACCCCCTATGTCTTCCCATCAGCCACCCCGTGATGCGATTGCAGGGTGCCGATGGGTTGTCATGGCAGCCAGGATCCTAATGAAGGTCCCCAGGTCTGCCATGTTAGAACTTCTACTAAGCCCTGCCAGAGGACGTTTCCTAGTAATTATATGGTACTATAAATAGTGGCATTAAAAACTACAACTCGTAAAAAAAAGCCCTCATACGGCCATGTGCAATGAAAAAATAAAAACGTTTTTGCCTTTTGGAAGGCGAGGAGGAAAAAAGGAAAGTAAGAAAACGAGAGACTTGGTCATTAAGGGGTTAATTTATTCACGCAAAAGAGCTGTTTAAGTTTACACAAAGATAAAATCCACATTAAATCGCCCGACTGCACTTCATATACATGACAAACAATAAATCGTACTATTAATGTAAACAGGCACGTGCACTGGCAATATACAAATGCCAAAGAGATGAGATGTAGATAACGGTTAGCTATAAATGTAAAACTTTTATGTAATATTCTCATAATACCCATTTCTCCTTACTTCCAAAAAAGGGGGAAAACAGCTAAAAAACAAAACAAAAACAACAACTTTCTGCATGAAATAAATATTTTTAGAATTGGCAACTTGTTTGTTTGATGATAAAATGTTGCCAGTTATCCACTACAAACACAACACAAGTATCCAATGTCATTGATCAAAACCCCCGTCAAGTGACTCCATTCAACCTGTAGTATGTTACCATATTACCATATACATTCCCTAATTCCTGCTTCCTTTTCTAATTCTTTGCTGTATTACACTATAATTCTATATGATCGGACATTCAAGAAAGCCTTTTATTCTACCATGAATTGTAAGCTCACATGCTCTACCCCCAACTGTCTAAGGCTATGTTCACACGGAGTTTTTTGCAAGCGGAATTTCTGTCTCAAAATTCCGTTTGGAAGTTTGAGGCAGATTTTCCTCTCCCTGCACGCCGATTTTCGCAGCGTTTTTCGCCCACGGCCATTGAGTGCCGCGGGCATAAAATGCAGCGAAATACGCTTTCTCTGCCTCCCATTGATGTCAATGGGAGGTCAGAGGCGTAAACGCCCGAAGGGAGAAAACCAACCCCGCCTCCCATTGAAATCAATGGGAGGCATTTTCAGCCGTTTTTGACGAGTTTTGCGGCGCGGTTTCCACGTCAAAAAACTCGTCAAAAAACTCTGTGTGAACCCAGCCTAATGATGTTTTTTTTTTTTGTTTTTGTTTTAAATCCTGTGGTCACTATATATACTTTGTTAGCAGACATAACTATCCAATCACGGACATTCCTCATTTTATTCAACTAAAGAACCAGGGACGTTTCCATGGAAACACAAGAACACCAAGAACACTATCACCAAAGGTAAAAAAAATGCAAAACAATGACAGCATGCGCAAGACAATAACTGTCCATCCCTATTTATAGTATAGCTATTTATTACATAGGCTGGCAGAACGTGCAGCTCAACACCACGACACTGATAAGGACCCTCTGCCAGTGCATTAGAAGCAGTCACAGAATTGTAGTGAGATACAGAGTGCAGTGGGACCAGTGGTGTAACAACATAGAGCCGTGCCGGGCACCATATCCCTACCAAATTGGACCCTCTACTCAAGATAGGACTCAAAAAAAATAATAATAATTTACTCATCACTTGTCCGCAGCGTGCCCGCCCCGGATCTCCTCAGGCTGCCACATCAGGCCCCAGCAAAGTTCAGCGTCCTCGCGTGCATTGCATACAAGATCCTAAAACTGCACGGCGTCAGGACCTTGTATGTGCCACAGGGTTAAATTCACAGCGAAATCTACAACAGAATCCCCAGGCGGATTTGCGGCAGATCTTTGCGCCGCGTGTGCACCCACACTAAGGGCTAGTTCACACTGAATTTTTTTGATGAAGAAACCACGTCGGAAACTACGGCAAAAAACAGCCGATATTGTCTCACGTTGATTTCAATAGGAGGCGGAGGCATTTTTTTCCCGCGGGCGGTAAAAAAACACATGCAGGAAGAAAAAAACGACATGCTCTTTCTTCCCATGGTTCCGTCTCTGACCTCCTATTGAAATCAATGAACGGCAGAGAAAACGGCTCAAAAATTTTTCTGCCTGCCAAAAACTACATGTGAACATACCCCAAGGGTATGTTCATGCGGCAAACTAAAAACAGCTGTAAAATATGGAGCTGTTTTGAAGGGAAAATAGCCTCTTAGTTTCAGCTGTTTTTTAAGCATCAAGCGTTTCTTTGCTGCTGTTTTTGGAGCTCTTTTTCTATTGACCCAAAGAAAAACGGCTCAAGAAATTACATGAACTTCTTTTTACGGGGCGTTTTTTTACATGCTGTTTTTTAAAACATCGCTTTTCCCATTGAAATCAATGGGCAGATGTTTGGAGGCGTTCAGCTTCCATATTTTCAGCCATTTTTCGGGGCGTTTACAGCCCGAAAAACGGCTGAAAATAAGCCGTGTGAACATACCCTAAGGGCCAATGCGCATGATGCGTATTACGTGCGGTTTTGCCACGCATATTTTTTGCAGTTTTACTGCATGTTTTCCGCAGCAAAATATGCAACGTGTGCATGTAGCCTAAGATTCCCTGGAACCTCATTGCCTATGCTAGTACTGTATTAGGCCTCGTTTACACGAGCGTGATATACGTGTGTGTGACGCGTGTGCTTTTCATGCGTGTCGTACGCACCTATATTAGTCTATGGGGGCATGCAGACAGTCCGTGAGTTTAGCTCAGCGTGAGTCCACTGAAAAAAACTCACGACGTCCTATCTTTGTGCACTGTTCACGTATCACGCACCCATTGAAGTCAATGGGTGCGTGAAAATCACGTGCACCACACGGAAGCACTTCCGTGGGACGCGCGTGATTCGCGCAACAGCAGTCGAAAGTATGTTTGCAAACAGAAAAGCACCACGTGCTTTTCTGTTGACAAACATCAAAACGGAGTGTCATCATGATGGCGGCTGCGTGAAAATCACGCAGCCGCGCATCATACGCTGATGACACACGGAGCTGTTAAGTGCCTTTTGCGCACGCAAAATGCCACGTTTTTTGCGTGCGCAAAACGCACACGCTCGTGTAAACGAGGTCTTACACTGCGGTTTTGACACACGTAATACACATTGTGTGCATTGACCCTAAGGGGGACATCAGCACTAAAGGGGGTACTCCTGTGGATGAGGCACATCTATTAGGGCTGGGGGACCACCTTCTATTCATTAGAGGGGAGAGCTGCTGGAAAGTGTCATTTGAGTACAGCAGCATAACACAACTTCCCCCGAACACCATGGCTTTTAGCTGCCCGTCCAGTGGCGTCCAAGTGATCGCCAGCGGATCCTCATTTAAAGGCCTCATGCCCACTTCAGTTATTTCCTTCAGGGTGCTATCCGCTTTTTTTCAACGGGGCCATGCACACTTCCATTGTCTTAACGGAACTGTGTGGCCGTTCCGACAAAAATAGGACAGGTCCTACTCCTGTCTGTTTTTGACGTAACTTTCTCGGGTTTCACGGATCCGTCATTAACGGTCGTACGACGGCCAACGGAAGTGTGCATGAGGCCAAACAGTTGTGCTAATAGGACCATGCACATCTGTGGCTGAGGCACTTATGGGAGTATGGGGTAATCTGCAGCTACAGACGATGTCTCCCTATTTTAATCAATTGGAAAAAAAGTTTCAAAAAGACGATACATAGGGCATGATTCAGATTGAAAAAAAAATAAAAAATGCTGCAAGCCTAAAAAATAACCACAAAACCACCACAAAATGGCCGCGAAGAGCACGAGGATGCAGACACTTCTGTCAAATCAATGTGTAATACAAGCTGGGAATGCTGTTACTACCGTCATGTCTCCATGGTAACAGACCTGAACTGTGTATTCGGATGTCTCAGCCTGCAGTGCACACAGGTGCAGGAGCCAGGTCTCCATTACAACGCCTAGTACTGTGCCGCGGGTCACCACTAGGTGGTGCTGCTGTAAATATTTACAAAAAGAAAAAAAGTGCCGGACCGGGGGAAGTGACGCAGCGTCAGTACTTCCCGGCGCCCAGCAGTTTTATTTTTTGAAACACGAGCTGGGAGGAAGGGAACTGTGGCTGCTCCTGTCATCATGTCCGCCTTCTCCCTAGAGTTGCTGGGTGAGTAGAGCCTGCCGCACGTTGGTAGCAACAATTCTTTATAACGTTGGTTGCAAATTTAGCAGTCAGTAACGGAAGGTGAGAAGGGTCAAACTTTATAGAATGCCAATGCTGCGGGGTGGTGTATTACACATGCTGCCTTCCGTAGTAAGATGCCGGCGTGGACTGTGTGTATTGATCTGCTACCATGCAGCTGTTCTGCCAACTATCATAAGGACTAGAGAATTGCATGACTGACAATTCACAATATAATGTTATTGTTGGAAGTGCTACCTTTTAAATGGTGGAGTACATGCTGTCATAATCTCTGTCCTCCTGTGTGTGCTGCATTGAGAGAATTCAGGTTTTATTAAAGAGATTGGCCTGTCTTGACCGTGATGTGACGTCTATAACCACCACGTAACCAGACCCACGAGGGCCGTTTATTGCATCTGCAATGCGTCCACGTTAAAGCTATCTGATGGCGTCCGTATTATGTGACTTGCCACCAAAACGGTTTCATTTATGAACCAAATTTATTTGGATAAGGATGCCTGTGCACGTAGCTCCTCTTTGCTGTTCGGGTGGAACCGTGTGGCGTAAACCTTACGGTTTAGTGCGAATTGTCTTGGGTTGACAATGCGTTTTTCGACTGCATGGCAATTGAGAAGCACGTGCCTGGTTACGACGTGCTTCACCTGTACTTTGTGCAGCCAACAAAACAACCACTTTGTTTTCTACACTGAAAATCCACAACAATTTACAGTACGATGCGTGTGGATGGAGTTTTTAGAATCCCATCCTAAATTTTTTTAAATAAAAATTCACTTGTGCATTTTTGCAATTCGGGCCAAGTGTGAATTCATCCTAAGGGGGAGAAAACATGGAGCAGCAGCAGCACCACCTGGCCGAAACCGCGCTCCCATGCAGTGGAGAATCGCAGCGCCGTATTGCTGATAAAACTGTGGAAAAAACCCCAGACTTGTGGCATCATACGCTCTTTAGTACAATCCATACTAATGTTTCTCTATGGAGATTGCATGACTGTGCTCAGATCTATTCACCTGTCTGCAATGGGTGTGGCTGAAACATCTGAGCGTAGTTTCTAGGTGTGGTGTCCACATACTTTTGGCCACACAGCGTATTGTAGAGACCTGTCACGAGATGGTATTGATGTGGATCCTGTCGTTCAGACCACGATGGCACAACATTGTTTCTCTCAAGGGAAAGTAGGCACCGAAATGGACACAACTTTCTGAAGTTCTGCATGTTAACTTTTTTTTTTTCCCACAGGCGGAGAACCAATGACACTGGGTTCACCAACCTCTCCGAAGGCTGGTGCCGGTGCCCAGTTCCTGCCTGGCTTCCTCATGGGTGATATACCGACCCCAGTAACTCCACAGCCACGTCCATCATTAGGAGTTATGGAATTGCGATCACCATTCATGGGAGGTAATATATGCGAGCAGAGGGGCCTTTTTATTTATTCAAGCAGATTTTGAGAACTTGCTATATCTAAATACAGGCAACAAAAATATACTGTGCTGCCTTTTGTTGTAAAACTTTGTTTTAGAGCCTGTTCACCTCTGCGTTGGAGTCTGTTAGGGGCTGCCGTCACAGATCCAGTCCAAAATGCCGGAAACTGTAGCACAGCATGCTGCACCACTGCTTCTGGTAAAATAGGACACCATGACCGAAACTTATTGAAGTCAATGGGTTTCGTCACGTGCCTATGGTGTCCGTCATGGAACAGAAAGCGGCGCTTCCAATATTTTCATTGTTTTCCTCTGAGCAGAAAAATGGAAACACCGAGCACAGATGTGAACCGGTTACTCAATTATTTATATTCCCGCTCTATGAGAGCCGTATATTTGGCATCCAGAGAAAGTGATTGGATCCTGTAAGGCAAAGAGCTTTTATTTTGTTTACCCATCGATGAGGGGATTTCCTTCATTCACCGGACGGATCTGATCTGTTTTTCTGGTCCCAACTAAAGACTCCAACGCAGCTGTGATGTGGCCATCGCTTGACTTACTAACGCTAGTCCTTTTGTCTTTTTAGGGGGTACTCCTCAGCCTGTGCTGCCAGCTCATAAAGATAAGAGTGGTGCGCCCCCTGTTGCAAGTATTTATGATGACCTTTTAAGCCCAGGTCTTGGATCCACACCTTTAAGTTCTAGAAAACTGGTAAAATATATTCTCTTTTATTGAAAAACCTTTAGGCCCTGTTCACATGGGGTTTTTTTTTTTTTTTTTTTTTTGCAGGTGGGAAAATCTGCTTCAAAATTTCTTCAGGAATTTTGATGCAGAATTTGACATGACTGCACTCTTTGCCGCGTTTTTCTCTGCATCCCATTGATGTCAATGGAAGGTCAGAGACTGAAACCCCCGAAGAAAGGGCATGACGCTGCTTTTTCCCACAAGTGCTTTTTGCGCTCGCAAAATTGAAATTAATGGGAGGCGTTTTTGGCCGTTTTGTGGTGCGGTTTCCACGTCAAAAAACTGAACAGGGCTTTAGTCTCTGTTCGTATCTGCATCACCGCTTTTTTAACCGATCGGAACAGAAACAATGGGGTAGATGTATTAATAAAAATTGAGCTAGAGTAACGTCTCTCAATAAAGTTTTTGAATCTTTGGCTGTCCGTGCGCCGCTTTACAAAATCTATGCGAGTTCAGGAGTCGGCATCAATTTCAGCTGTAATTTTCACCAGTTTTTGGCGTAATTATAGTAAATGCTACGAGCCACTAATGGCCATGCTTCCTTCAGCTGAGCTTTCCCCACTTCTTTAAAAGTGGTGTGAGCGTTGAAAACGGCCAAAATTTCGCAATTTTGGGTCCTTTGGGAAATTGACCCATTGACTTTAATGATGTCCATCAAGCATCCATTTTATTGTCATTATATTCTTTTTAGGCTGGGTTCCCCTGTAGTGCAAATGCCGTGAAATTATGTGCGGAAATTCCGCAGCATTTACAGTAGCAGCAAAGTGAGATTTGAATGAATCTCATGCAGACACTGCAGAAAAAATCTGCAGCGAAAACCTTCATATATGTTTGGGGTGCGGAATTTAAATCCACAGCATTTCAGTTTGTTGCAGATTCGCTGCTCTTCTGTTGCAGGTTTTTCCTGTTGAATTCAAAAGGGGAGGTAAAACATGGAACAATTAGTGTTGCGACTTTTGCCTCAAACACTGCAATTCCGCTGCAAAAATTGCAGATGAGAAAAAAAAAGCCTTTTTCATCCAGACCAGCCTCCCGGGATGATGTAACTTTTGCAGCCAAGCACAGGCTGCAGCGGTCACATGGGCTACAGCGTCATACGAGGAGGCCAGACTGCATGGGGACGCTTCGCCATGACAAGGGCCTGGGGTAATTAAAGACTTTTCCAAGTGCTGGCTTTCGCCAATTTAGGGCATCTTTTTTTTTTTTTTTTTTTTTTTTTGGGGGCGAAAATTCACTGCGGCCTCTCCTTTTGCGCAGCATATCCAACCTGTGGGAACGCAGCCTTAGCGTAGCGAAGCAGACTACTCTATTCTGCTTGCCAAAATAGCTTAATGAAGCAGGAAAATGTTATCAAAATCACTAGCAATGTAAACTGGAACATTCACTAATGTTTTTAGAAATAATGGGACAGAATAACGTAGAAACAAACTTCCGTGTCACTACAGCCTTTGTTAGTATTCGCTGTTTGCAAAAATTAAAGGCACAATCTGATTTGCTCTGGACACATCGCCTTGCACTAGTTCTAAAAATCTCCCCCTTGGTTCTTAAAAATAATTTTACACTTAATGACAATAATTTCTCCACCCCTAGTTTATCTTTAGCGATCGTATCTGAAAACCCTAATGTCTTTCTGAGATGCAGTCCGTAAACAAAGTTCAGTAAAACTCCTTCAGCACTGCCCCAATAAGTGCCGAACTACATTAACCCGTTAGTGACCGGCCCATAGACTTTTTACGTCGCGGCATCGGTATAAGTAAACGGAGCAGGGAGCTGTCAAATCTCCCTGCTCTCAGCTGCCAGCGTCCCTGCTCTGCCGGGTGAGATCGATATTAGTATCGCTCTCACCCGTTTAACCCCTCAGTTCCGGTGCTCAATAGCATCTGAGTGGTTTTGGAGAGAGGGAGGGAGCTCCCTCTCATCCCACCGACACCCGGCGATGCGATCGCTGAGTGTCTGTCTCCAATGGCAGCCGGGGGCCTTATAAAAGCCCCCAGGTCTGCCTGTAATGAGTGCCTGCTAGATCATGCCGCAGGCATGACCTAGCAGATGCCTGTCCGTTTTAAACGGACAGGCATAATACACTGCAATACAGAAGTATTGCAGTGTACTATAATAGTGATCGCAGAATCGCATATTAAAGTCCCCTAGTGGGACTAGTAAAAAAGTAAAAAAAAAAAGTTTAATATAGTTAATTTAAAAAAAAAAAAGGAAAAACCCACTTTTTCCCCTAACTGCTTTAGTATTAAAAAAACAAAATAAAGTAAAAAAGTTACACATATTTGGTATCGCCGCGTCAGTAACAACCCCGACTATAAAGCTATTACATTACTTAACCTGCACGGTGAACGCCGTAAAAAATTAAAGAGGCTGTCACCAGATTTTGCATCCCCTATCTGCTATTGCAGCAGATAGGCGCTGCAATGTAGATTACAGTAACGTTTTTATTTTTAAAAAACGAGCATTTTTGGCCAAGTTATGACCATTTTTATATTTATGCAAATGAGGCTTGCAAAAGTACAACTGGGCGTGTTGAAAAGTAAAAGTACAACTGGGCGTGTATTATGTGCGTACATCGGGGCGTGTTTACTACTTTTACTAGCTGGGCTTTCTGATGAGAAGTATCATCCACTTCTCTTCAGAACGCCCAGCTTCTGGCAGATCACGCTGTGACGTCACTCACAGGTCCTGCATCGTGTCGGCACCAGAGGCTACAGTTGATTCTGCAGCAGCATTTGCAGGTAAGTAGCTACATCGACTTACCTGCAAACGCTGATGCTGCTGCAGAATCATCTGTAGCCTCTGGTGCCGACATGATGCAGGACCTGTGAATGACGTCACAGCGTGATCTCTGGAGAACACGGCTGTGTCTGCACTGCCAGAAGCTGGGCGTTGTGAAGAGAAGTGGATGACACTTCTATACACAACGCCCAGCTAGTAAAAGTAGTAAACGCCCCGATGTACGCACATAATACACGCCCAGTTGTACTTTTACTTTTCAACACGCCCAGTTGTACTTTTGCAAGCCTCATTTGCATAAATACGAAAATGGTTATAACTTGGTCAAAAATACTCGTTTTTTTTAAAATAAAAACGTTACTGTAATCTACATTGCAGCGCCGATCTGCTGCAATAGCAGATATGGATTGCAAAATCTGGTGACAGAGCCTCTTTAAATAAAAAAAGATGGAAAAATTGCTGTTTTCTGTGAATCCTGACCTTAAAAAAATTTGATTAAAAAGTGATCAAAAAGTCGCATCTACTCCAAAATGGTACCAATAAAAACTACGTCGTCCCGCAAAAAAAAAGCCGTCATACAACCGCATCGGCGAAAAAATAAAAACGTTACGGCTCTTCAAATATGGAGACACAAAAACAAGTAAGTTTGAAAAAAAAGCGTTTTTATTGTGTAAAAGTAGTAAAACATACAAAAATACAAATTTTGTATTGTTGCAATTGTAACAACCCGCTGAATAAAGTTATTGTATTATTTATAGCACACGGTAAACGGCGTAGATTTAGGACGCAAAAAAGAGTGGCAAAATTTCAGCTTTTTTTCTATCCCCCCCCCCCCCCAAAAAAGGTAATAAAAGTTAATCAATAAATAATATGTACCTCAAAATGGTGCTATTAAAAAAATACAACTTGTCCCGCAAAAAACACCTTATACAGCTATGTCGAAGCAAAAATAAAAAGGTTATAGCTCTTGGAATGTGACGATGTAAAAAATGGCTTGGTCATTAAGGTTTAAAATAGGCTGGTCATTAAGGGGTTAAGGCATCCCAAAACAGGTGTACTTTGTTTGCACCTTATCAGAAGTCTCATAAGTGATTATCTCTTTATTCGTCTGATCTTGTGAGATTCCAGATTACATTGCGGTTCAGTAGTAAAAGAAGTATATTGCATTGTTGTGAGGAGTTTAACCAGGAACCAGATGTCTCTTTTAGGGTATGTTCACAGAGGAGTGTCTTGGCAGAAACCATGCCCAAAAACTTCCGAAATCGCCTCCCATTAATTTCACTGGGAGGCGGAGGCTTGTTCTACCCCCCCCCCCCCCACCCCCACGCGGGCAGAAAAAAAAAAGCTTGCAGGGAAAAAAGGGTCATGCTCTTTCTTCCAGCGGTTCAGTTTCTGACCTCCCATCGAAATCAATGGGAGACAGAGAAAGCGTTTTTTATGGTCCTTTATAGCTGTGGCCCAAAAACGCAGCGAAAACCGTGGCAAATAGTGCAGGCAGGTCAAAACCTGCCTCAAAATTCCTGAAGAAACTGTGTGAGCTAGGCCTTTACCCTCAAGTTTTCCTGGTTATTTGACTGTCACTAGAGTCGTTTGTTTTTGTTTTAAATTTTATTTATTTTCTTCAGTACGTATCTGTTATGTTAGTTTGACTCATGTTTGTTTTTCTCATAGCCAAACTTTTGTACGATGCAGATGTCTCGTGCCGGGGTTATGCCATCAACTCCGTGTTCACGTAAGTTATACTTACAAAACTTAGGGCACTTCCATCAAATTATTTTCACAACCTTGTAAGGAGTGTGGCCTTGATGGAATATGGCACATACTGATGAGTCCCCATTATACTGAATATTTTCAGGCTTTATATTTAGCTCATCCACATTTGTATCAAGTTTATAGCGTTACCATAGTGAAATTCAGATACTGACAGGATAAATGTAATGGAATTTCTGTTCACTTCTTATAAGCCGTCACTAGGTGTCCCCCTTGTAATGTAAGTGCATTTACTTATTTATAGAAAAATGCCCAGCATGCACCATATAAAAGCAAACCGAATGCTTCTGACCAATTGAGAGAAGTTGTTAAATAGCTGCTAAACTTAAATAAATCCATGGGCGTCCTAGATTAATTCTAATTGGTATTGGATCTGCAAGGGTTGAAAACTTCTAGACAATGGAAGGCTTTACTATCCATAGCATGCATATGCGTTGCTGGAAATGGGACAGGTTTTGTCTGAGCTTACTATCTGTCATGTGTACAGACCCTTTTACCTTTGAGCATCAATTAGACACCTTAAGACAAACAAGCCAGTGGTAGACCCTGCAACTACCGTGTGCCCCTGAATGAGTGAGCCCTGTAGCGTTAGTTAAGCGAAACCACGTGGCTGCATCCAGGGCTCTTAAGGCCTCATTCACACGAGCGTATCAGATTCACGCTCGTGAATCTGGTCCATGTATGTTGCGTTATGCATCAGTGTGCTTTGCGTTCGTTAGTCACGCACTCGCAAAGAACATATGATGTGTAAATCACGCACCGCACACGGATGTGCATCTGTGTGTGGTGTGTGGTTTTCACGCACCCATTGACTTCAATAGGTGCGTGATAACACACCAATATAGGACATGCAGTGAGTTTTACGCAGCGGACTCTCGCTGTGTGAAAAATCACTCGTGTGGATGGCCCCATTGAACTCAATGGGTCCGTGTGCTGTGTGTTGTGCAACCCCCCCCAAGCATCGACTCAGCAATTGCAGGACTACGAAGGTCCTGTTCACATCAGCGTTGTGTTCCGTTGATGGGTACCGTCAGACCTTTCCGTCATGGGAACCCGTAAACGGAAACCATAGCTTCCATTTGCATTACCATTGATTTCAATAGTAATGGTTTGTTTGTCTCCGTTATGTATGGTTTACGTTTTTTGATGGAATCAATGGCGCAGTTAACTACGTTATTCTTACGGAACGGAGACAAGCTAAAACCGTTTGCAACGGAAGCCTTACCATTGAAATCAATGGTAATGCAAACAGAAGCTATGGTTTCCGTTTGCCTTTCTGTTGATGTGTTCCTCCGATGGAAAGGTCGGACGGAACCCATCAATGGAACCTAATGCTGATGTGACCAGGCTCTAAGACTCTGGCTTGTTCTTGCTTGCTGCACAATTTCCTTAGGGTATGACAAAGATTTGCAAGCATTCCGATTGGAAATCTTGTCAGTAAAGGGTCAAACACGTAGTTATTTTACACTTTTGTTATTCCTGTGGCCTCCTTAGCCCCTTGGTGACCACCAATACGCCTTTTTCATGGCGGTCACTATTGGGCCTGAGGCTAGGCTGTCGCCTTTTCACTGCGGCCCAGTCTAAGCCCTGCACGGGTGTCCCGTGCAGGCTGAAGCCGGGGCTCGGCTGTTTGATGACGGCCGGACTCCTGCTCCAACGACTGCGATTAAGTTTACTTCGATCGCAGCCGTTTAACCCGTTAAATGCTGCGGTCAATAGCGACCGCAGCATTTAACTTGTTTACAGAGAGAGGGAGCTCACTCTGTCACCCATCGGCGGCCCGCAAATGCAATCGCGGGCCTCCGATAGGGTGCTATGGCAGCCAGGGGCCTGATAAAAGCCCCCAGGTTTGCCCTGGGCATATGCCTATTAGGCTATAATGCTCTGGTATACGAAGTATACCAAAGCATTATAGCAGCGATCTAAAGGTCGCATGGTAAAGTCCCCTAGTGGGACTAAAAAAAAAATTAAGTAATGTGAAATAAAAATGACAGTAACAAAAAATCTAATTTTTTTTTCCATAAAGTGGTTAAGTGTAAAAAATAAATAAAAGTACACATATTTGGTATCGCCATGACCATAATGGCCCAAACAATAAAGTTAATAGGCCAGTTACTTCTGCAGTGGACATTCTGGGTGAAAGACTGGAATTCCCTGCAGCGCACAGGGCGAATATGCTGCGTGCCAAAGGTAGGAAAACCTATTTAAAGGGCTCATACAAAACTGAGTTTTTTTCTTTTTTGTTTTGTTTTTTAACAGCTGCAAATGTTTTTAGTCCAGCAACCATTGGGCAAACCAGAAAAGGAACGCTATCTCCTACACAGCTAGATCCATTTTACACACAAGGTGATGCTTTGACATCTGATGACCAGCTAGATGATACTTGGGTTACGGTATTTGGGTAAGCAATATTGTTCATGATTTTTGTGCATATATCTAATTTTATTTTTTTCATAACTGTCTGTTTTGCTGTCTGACGAGTGTTGTCAAATCCCAAAACACTTTATACAAGGCAAGAACTAAGTTCTCAAAGGGTTTCTATGCAAATAATTAATCTGTGTAATCAAAAGTAACTGTTTCAATTAATCACCATTATCTGGTCAATTTAATTTTTATTTAACAATTTTTCATACAAAATCCGGAAAAGCATCAGGGTCACATTACCTGGTGAATGATGAAAACAATACAGTGGACCTTCAGTCTAAAATAAACCATATCAGATGCATATTGTGCCCAGTGGTCAAAATGTCTGCAATGAGGTCATCTCTAAATTAATCAGTGGTTAAATTGAAATCAATGGTCATGCAAACGGAAGCTATGGTTTCCGTCTGCCTTTCCGTTGATGGGTTTCTCCGACGGAAACCGAACACTGATGTGAACGAGGCCCTAATGGTCAAAGAGTTGGGCAGGTGTCTTTACCTAGAAAAGTCAAGAATCTCTGGTTGCGGGATTTGATATCTACCTCTGTTAGCAAAAAAATTTTTTAGAGTGTCTATCGTATCTTTATTCTGTGTGGGTCATGACTATTCTATACATGACTATAGCTCTTTATTTTATTATTGTACCATCTTTTTTTAGGTTTCCTCAAGCCTCTGCCTCTTACATTTTACTACAGTTTGCTCAGTATGGGAATATAGTAAAGCATGTGGTAAGGAGCGTTTTCTATGGTATAATAGAGATTCCGTCAACTCAACAAGTTCTCTCGCTCATAACTCGGTATTTCATTCACAGATGTCAAATGCAGGGAACTGGATGCACATACAGTACCAGTCCAAACTACAGGCGAGGAAAGCGTTAAGTAAAGATGGCAAAATATTTGGAGATTGTATTATGATTGGTGTGAAGCCTTGCATTGATAAGGTATGAGTGATGTAATTAAAGGATGATTTCATCTTAGACATTTCTGGCATATCCACAATATATGTCTGAGATGCAGGTCCCAGCCTTGCTCTGGTTATGTAAGACACTAGAATGTATTTGTCACATTGGTTTCTGAACTTCGTTTAATAACTGAGTTTTTGCTGCGTTTCAGGAAGAAACTATATTGTTAAAATTATGTTTTATTTAAATTCCCGTATAAAGTACCGTATTTTTCGGACTATAAGACTGTTTTTAGCAAGAATAAATCTTGCTATTAAGTCCCTGCGTCTTATAGTTTGCAGTCGGCTAAATACACTGCAGGTGTCAGCTGTTTTTTACGGCTGACGCTGCTCTAACGACCAGGAACAGCGATTTGCACTGTTTCTGGCCGCTTAAAGGGGTTGTGCCATTAAACACATGTATCCCCTATCCACAGGATAGAGGGGTTATATGTGTGATCACTGGGGGTCAGGCTGCTTGGACCCCCAGCGATAAGGAGAACAGGTACCAAAAGTCGCCAGGAGCGCTCCGTGAGAAGTTTGGACTTCCGGGTTCTGTGTCCGGCAGCTCCATAGGGTTAAATGGGATTCATGAGCGTTCGCAGCTCTCCATTGATTTCTATGGAGCTGCCGAACATATAAGCCAAACACAGAACCCGGAAGTCCAAGCTCCTCATGTAGCGCTCTGAGCGTTTTTTGGTCACTCGTTCGTCTTATCACTGGGGGTCCATGTATCCTCTATCCTTTAGCTAAATGCCACTGTCAATAGTGACCGTGGCATTTATAGGGGTTTTTCCCATGAAGGACATTTGACATACCCGCAGGATATGTCAGATGTGGGTCCCACCTCTGAGACCCGCACCTATTTCTAGAACGGGGCCCCCTAAACCCCGTTATAGCTTTTTGTGCTCTCCCAGGCACTTGGTTACATGTCGAGTTACTGAAACAGCGTAACTCTCTGAGCTACGCTGTTTCCGTAACTCCCATAGAACTGAATAGTAGTTACGGAAACAGAGTAGCTTTCATGCTACGCTGCTTCTGTAACTTGTCATTCACTGCTATGGGAGTTACGGAAACAGCGTAGTTCAGCGAGTTACGCTGTTTCAGTAACTCGACATGTAACCAAGTGGCCGCTGGTTCAAGTCCTCTAGGGGAACTAATAAATGTGTGTAAAAATACCATCATTTAACTTGCACGGTGCAACGATAATAAAAATGTAAAACATCAATCTATTTTGGTCACATTTGCGCTTAAAAAAATAAAAGAATAGTGATCAAAAAATCGTATGTACCCAAAAACGGTGCCAATAAAAACTACAGCTCATCCCACAAAAAATAAGCCCTCACGCCGCTCAATAGATAAAAAAAAAAGTTATATTTTTTAGCAAATACTCTTTTTTTTTTTTTTTTCAAATCTGAAATTACTTTTTTTCCTTTTTCCGGTTATCTAAAACCGGGGTAAATCTTGGTGGCTTATAGTCCAAAAAATACGGTAACTACCTCTGAACATTGTGAATTTGTTGAACCCCCTTCTCATATTTCAATAATTGCAACTAAATGCTTCCTATCATTTGACATATCTGACACATCACTGTTAAGAACTTTTAGCCCAACTCTTCTTTGCAGAGCTGCTTTAAAGGAACAGTGTCATCACAAATATTTTATTTATATGTTAAAGATGTTAGTGCCTTAATATAAACGTTTATTTTCATTTGTGTGTTTGTGTTTTACTGTTTCTTTTTTTCACACTTTTTCTTCCCTATGGGGGCTGCCATTTTTTGTTCCATTTCTGTGTGTGTCGATTAACGACACACACAGACATGGAATACGGCAGCCACAGTCCCATAGGGACTGCGAACGGCTCCCGTCCCATTGACTGCCGTGTACGGCGTCTGTGTGGGAACTGCGCATGCGCCGCTCCCACACAGTCCTATTCGAAATTGGCGCCGTCCGGCGCCATTTTCCTGTGGACCGGAAGTCGCGGCCGGACAGTGATATTACTACTTCCGGTCGCGGCTTCCGGACAAGTGCACATGGGACAGCGGCAGCAAAGGGAGCGGACGGGCCGCGGCGGCAGGAGCAGGTAAGCGATTTCAATGTATGTTAGTGTTTGTGTGTGTTTACTACTGCATGTAAACCTACTACACTGTGAGTTACCTCAAAAAATGGCGACACACAGTGTAGCAGGTTAAACCTTTCAAACCCCTCGTTTATCCCGGCACTAGCCAGGATAAAGGAGGGGGGGATGCTGAGCGCTCACTAGAGCGATAGCTTTTAACCCAATGTTGCAATGCTGCAATTTTGGGAACTAGCTCCAAACAGCTCCATCTAGTGACCAAAAATGGGTAGTATTATAAATTTTGAAAAATTTGAAAAAATTTATAATATTTCCTGACTCGCGAAAAAAATAAAAAAAATTTGAACAATGTTTAATCACCCACACACTAAATGTTTAAATTTTAAAAAAAAAACATGTTTTTGGGGCGACACCATGCCTTTAAGGGGCAACGCACACAATGTGTATCACGTGCGCTTTTGCCACGCATATTTGCGTATGGAAAAACCGCAGTGTAATACAGTACCAGCATGGACCATGAGATTCCAGGGAATCATGTCCGCGCTGCAGTATTTTTCGGGACTTAGAATGACCCGCGGTGCGTATTTTCGAAACCGCGGTATGTCAATTTATCCCACGATTCCGCATGCAAATTCTATCCTTGCAGTTCTACAGAAATACGTAGCATGAAAATCTAAAAACCGCACCGAAAAAGCATTTTTGCGTTTTGTTTTTTTTTGTTTTTTTTGTTGCGAATTTCTTGCGGTTTTGCTGCATATATTTCGCAGCAAAATACTCAACGTATGCATGTATCGATCAAGAGTATTCCAGATGTTTACATTATCACCTATCCATGGGATATGTGATAAAAATGCGATTGGTGGGGCTTCCCCCTCTAGAACTGCCACAGATTCCTTGATGTGGGGACCTCACCAGCACAGCCACGTGGGGAGGAGTTTTATAGAACATTTGCCGTGCGTGCTGCTGTTCGTATGGGAGGTACAGAAACAGGCGAATATGAATGCTCTGTTTCTGTACCCCCGCATAGAGCCTTTGCTTTTTGCCAGATTAATTGGATATTGTTCAAAGATTGATAGACTAATACGTAATCAATACAGATCTTGTTCTAAAAAAAAAAAGTGAGTGTATTAGATGTACTAATACGAGTTCTAGTGGTATGTTGTTCAGTGTGGAGTTGTATAATCTTTAGTTCTAGTTGCTGCCAGAAATTTTAATTGATAGTCTTTTCTGACTCCTAATTCACCTTCCATTAATGAATCCTTTTAGAGTGTAATGGACAGTGGTGAGAGGACGTCCATATCTTCTGTCTCTTCAGCATTCACATCACCGGTTACAGCTTTTGGTACTCCCACTCAGCAAATTGGTACTCCAAGATCAGGAATGAGACCACTTGCTGCGGCGTATAGAGTTTCAACTAGTGACTACCAGGTATTTTATGTTTTCCGTTAAGTGTATTCGTTTTTTTTGACACATTACACTGAAGTTACAATACTCTAGTGGAGTGCATCATCTCATCGTTACCTTCTCCAGCCCATTTCCTCAATCATTTACTTAAAGAGGCTCTGTCACCAGATTATAAGTGCCCCGTCTCCTACATAGTCTGATCGGCGCTGTGATGTAGATAAGAGCAGTGGCTTTTATTTTGAAAAACTATCATTTTTGATCAAGTTATGAGCAATTTTAGATTTATGCTAATTAGTTTCTTAATGACTAACTGGGCGTGTTTTTTTACTTTTGACCAAGTGGGCATTGTGCAGTGAAAGAAGCTGGGCTGGAACAATGAGACGTGTATGACGCTGATTGGTCAGCCTCATACACTCCTCTGTACAACACCCAGTTGGTCAAAAGTAAAAACACATCCAGTTGGTCATTAAGAAACGAATTAGTATAAATCTAAAATTGCTCATAACTTGATAAAAAATGAGCGTTTTTCAAAATAAAAACCACTGTTATCTACATTACAGCGCCGATCACATTATGTAGGAGATGGGGCACTTATAATGTGGTGACAGAGTCTCTTTAGGGGTTATCTGCTTTGGACAATCTCTACTTGTTAAAATGGTTCCTTGGCCATAAACTGATCACTAAAGGCGCTTTTACATGGGCCAATTATCGCAATACAAGCGTTCATAGAACGCTCGTTCCTGATTGCCCTGTGTAAACATGGCAGCGATCGGCCTATGAACGAGCAAATGCTCGTTTGTTAGCTGATTGTATCATTTTAAACGTCATCAATATTCTCTGTCGGCAGCACATCTCCCTGTGTAAGCAGGGAGCCGCGCTGCCGACATGATAAAAATGTATGTGGACGAGCGATCAAAGTAACGTGTGCTCGTCCCCATACATGGCTCCTTGTGAAAGGAGTAAACGTGCACCTATAAACGAGCTGTCTCATTGATCGGTGCTCGTTATCACGGCCCTGCTCAGACCGTGTAATACCAGCTTGTGTTCAACTGTTATCTGCAGGGATAGCTGGCAGTAACGCTATGTCCACACTGCTTACAGTCTCCGTTTGACATATATGCATGGAAAAGAATACGCCAAACTAAGGCCGGATTCACACGAGCGTGTTCGGTCCGTATGTCGGCCGCATTTCCCGGACTGCACTGCAGGGAGCCGGGCTCCTAGCAGCATAGTTATCTATGACGCTAGGTGTCCCTGCCTCTCTGTGGAACTACTGTCCCTTACTGAAAATATGATTACAGTACGGGACAGGTTTCACGCATCGAGGCAGGGACACCTAGCGGCCGACAAACGAACCGTATATCATGCACCGAACATGCTGGTGGGAATCCGGCCTTAAGCTGGCACGGGTGACAAAGTAGCAACCCTCACCCATATTCTAATATTGGATCCGTTTAATGTATTATTCATCTGAACTTTTCATGACTTAGACTATAATGGCACGCATTTAAACTTAAGGGGTGACTGATGCCACTGTTGGGCATCCATGCATTTGACAAATATACGCCGTGAAAAGCTTGATGTGTACGTTAAAAGGATGACTGACGCGTGCTGTACAGTGGTATACGCCATACGTCTTCCATGCTATATAAAAAAAAAAAAACATACGGTTTGAAGTTTTTTGTTTTGTTTTACTAGATTCCTCCATTATTCTATCAAGTATAAAGCATATACCAGCATGATGGAGGTCTGAAGAATACTCCTGACTTCTGTCGGGTGATTGGGGGCCTATGGATATTTTGAAGGTGTATGCTGGTAGCACTCTCTTTCGTATGCTTTAAACATACACTTCAAACACAGTGTGAACAGTCTAATTGTTCCGTCTTTCTGCAGCGCCATCACAGATAAAATTAAGCATTAGTGTCCATGTCTGTGATGCAGGACCATTTTTCTGGAGATCGTGAGGCACCCTTTGTGACTTACCTACTCTGGACCCCTCTATTAATTCAGATTTTCTTAATGGGGTATATGCAAATGACTTTTCTGGGCGTGGCTTCTTAAAGGGGATGTCCAGGCTTAAGTGGCCGTTCTCTTTGCAACCTGTGCTGGAAAGGGTGATTGGTGCATATCCGATAGTAATATGGGTGACACCGCTGGAAGTGACTCCACTGTCTTTGTGGTGTCCAATAGAATCGTTGCAAATTATTAATTGGGAGTCTTTTTTTTTTTAACTTTCTAATGAATAGTTACTATTTTATTCGCTTTTATCTGTTTGAATTGGTCTTCCACTGCTTTAGCCTACGTTCACACTTGCCTTTCATGTTATGGTTGCTGCAGTGATTTCCTGCAGCAGCCACATTTACACTGTTGTAATAGATATTTAGAAAAATCCCATTCATACAGTGTGGCCAAAGTCCATTAGGGCATGCTGTATTCTTATAACTACAGCATGCATAATTTATCATGCTTCTCACTTTTTTGTTGTGGTTTTTATCATTTATTTTAGTGGGGAAAAAATATATTCTGGAAAACCAGTAACTTTTTTTACATGAAGTGATAAAATTCCCATACAAGCATTAATAGGATTATATCTTATAACTGCTTCTTTAACCCATAAAGCAAAGTTCATGTTTTTGTTTTTTTGCCTGTAGTTTCTCTGATGCAGAGCTTCAAAACCCCTTTATAAACATAGTTAAAAGGGGTTATCTGGGCCAAAATTAAAATCTGTAGAGGTCACTGTCAGCCCCCCGTCCAATCAGCTGTTTGATGGGTCCGCGGTGCTTGTATGAGCGCCGCAGCCTCTTCATTGTTTACATGGTTCTCTGTCTTCACGTGCCGTTACATTTGTAGCTGCCGTGCAAGGTAAATGCACCACGGTCACGTTCAAGTCCTTTTTCAGCCGACTAAAATATCTAGTGTGTGGAACTTGCAGAAATCCTTGTGCTTGCTGCAGTAACGACTCCATTCAGATGAATGGAACTGACTGTCGCATAATTTGCTGCAAAAAACGTGGGAGTTCCCCCAAAAGTTTGAAGGTTCATTTTAAGCAAACATTCTTGCCGGAGAATTTTTAGAGATGTTAACACAGTGCGGTTTTTGATTAGTGTGTGGTTTATTCTAACATATATTTTTTTTTTTTTTAAGGTTCTGTCCGACAAACAAACTCCTAAAAAGGATGACGGCCTTGTATCTAAAGCCATGGAATTTATGTTTGGATGGTAGTTGGAAAGTGATCCTTTAGATTATTAAACTCGCTGCCTCATTTCTTGGTTAGTTCTATAACCACTCTTGGCAGTTCAGTGCCGACAAGAACACACCAGACTTGCATTTTATGTAATTTATGCAAAGGTTTCTCATTCACGGAGTACCTGGGTTGGTTTTCTTATCTACGGCGTGTGGCAGTATTGGGATGTTGCTGCTTGGACTTGAACTAGTTAATGAATGTAATATATAATCTGAACCCAAAACCATTTAAAACCTCAACTGCTGCCGTTTAACCCAAGTTGTGTCCTTCCTGTCATACTCATCAATAATGCACTACTCATTCTCTTGAAAGCAAGCTTTTGTAATCTTTGTCCATCTATTATTGTTTTATGTCCTAATGGATTGTAAAATTTCATGAAATTTTCTGAAAGTATGTGAGTATTGCTCGAACACATTTTACAGTTTTATTCTTTTCTAATAAATGTACAAAACGTTGTATTTGTCATATGATCCAGTCTATAAAAGCACTAAATGTTCAATGTAAATCACCAATTAGTTTCTGGTGAAATGAGCGTAATGCCGCTTTTACATGGCAGTATTTTGGTCAGTATTTGGTCGCCAAAATCAAAGTATAATGGAAAAACGTTATCCTTCTGTTTTTTTTTTTTTTTTTTGTTTTTTAGTCCCATTCCTGGTATTCCAAAAACGTATGCCAAATACTTCTGTGTGAAAGTGACCTTAGGTCGGTTTCATACAGCTGTGGTACGGCCGCAACAATCGTGCTGCTTCTGTCTGTGGTTTAACTAAAACGCATCAACGTAAAACAGAGTCGAATTTCAGTTCAGCAGATTCTTGAATTTTCGGCCGCGTAAAACCGCCTTTAGGCATTCACGGTGCAGTGTTTTCTTTTTTTTTTTTATATATTTAGAAAGTGCTGCCTCTGAGTAGATTAACAGGCAGCTAATCTGTTGCAGGAATTTCTGTGACTGAATCTTTTTCATACATCTGAATGGGGTTGGTCCTGCAGCATGTGCAAGGATTTCTGCAAGCCCCGTACACACACATGGGACAGTTGAAGACATTTTTGCAACAAATCTGCCACGTGGGCATATACCCTTAATGAGACCACTCCTTTCATGTTGAAGCTGTCACTCCCAGCATCAAACAGCTGATTGTTCAGGGGGAAGCCTTCTCTAGCCAGACCTTTCCTCGATCAGCTGCTACATGGACGACTTGAGTCAGCCAGAGCTGCTCTCTATTCTGGCTCAAAGAGGGGGGTCCCGAACAGAGGACTCCCATATATGATATATGCCCTAATAGGGCATAGGGACAGGGTCTGTCTACATGAGACCGCACTCTCTTTTAATGGCATTTTCTCCTAAAAGTCAGAATTTGAAATAGAACACTCTTATGTACCTGTTTTGTTTTTTTTTTTTTTGTTTTTAACCACAATAACATAAGGCTTCATTCAGATGCTCTGGAAACCCTTTAGTAAAGACCCTATTACACGGGCCAGTGATAGGGCAAATGAGCATTCATATGAATGCTTGTTCCAGATCATTGTCCTGTGTAAACAGGGCAATGATCATCAGATGAATGAGTTCATTGGCTGATCTGCTCATTGATGCAACATTTAATAACTTAAACTGAGATGTGCTGCCGACATGATTTATGGGGACGAATGATCGGCGTGAGGAACGCTCAACCCCATATATAAGCAATCTTTGCTCCTTTCACAAGAAGCAAACTAGCACCGATTAAACTAGCTCATATGAATGGCGCTCTTTTTCACGACCCATGTGCAGATTTTTTTTTAAATATATTGAACTTTTGTGACTTTCTTTGGTATCCCAAAAAAATTAAAATCTCATACATCAGGTACAGTAATCCATATGCAGACTTTACCCCTCCCAGTAGTTTGTGAAATCCATGGCAGAATATAGTATGTTGCGTCTTACTCTAAATTCTGCATTAAAAGGGATTTTCAGCCAATAAAAAATTGATGGCCTATGCTCTGCCCCCAATCCATCAGCTATTGATTGTGTATCCAGAGTCCTAAGACCCCCGCTGGTCAACAGTATTGAAGGGGCTGCAGCGCTCGTACAAGTGCTGCCTCCCCTTTATTTTTTGCTCACTGAGTTGTCAACATGCTTTAGTGGTGGTTCACAGGTATTGCAGCCTTTTCTCCCTTTGACGTGAGGGCTGCGGTCCCTTCAATACAGCTGGTCGGCAGGCATCCTGGGAGTCTGACCCTGACCCATCAGTTATTGTTGGCCTAATCGGAGGATAGGCCATCAATTTTTATTGGCTTGAAATCCCATTTTATATTTTACACTGCATGTGAACGTGGCCTAAGGAAGACGAGACAATTTAAGTATTTAAAGCACAAAATAACATGTTGCATAAAATGCTCTAGAAGAATTTTAAAATCGCCATCTAATGTAAGATGCCTGACACACAAAAAAAAGTGCCGAGCTGTCTTAAAACGGACATAACTCTGGTTCTAGATGGTATACACTGCTGTGTTCTGTGATAGACATATCTCTATTTCTAATCATTAAGGAGTCTCCTTTGCAGGACTGATGTATACAAAATTTTGAAGTGTTAAAAAAAATATTGTGTGTAATGGAATCATTAAGGGACGCTGTCCTGGGAAACCTCCAAATACTATCAACATTAAGGTTCAGTTCACACGGTGCGTAAATACTGTGGAATTCGTTGCAGAAAATCTGTAGCAAATACAGTAGCAGCAAAGTGGAGGGGATAAAACAAGTCTCATCCACACGCTGTGTTAATATTTGTCATAAAAAAACGCTCCGGAATTGACTTGCGGTGCAGAATTTTATTCCGTAGAATGTCACTTGTATTTGTATAAATGCTTATTTGTTGTGGGTTTTCCCAATTGAATTCAATGGGAGGTAAAACCCGCAACAAATATCAGTTGTTGCGGTTTTTTCTGGCGGGTTCGCAATGATCCCTCTGCATGAAAAAAAAAAAAACAAAACAATCCATACTTAACCAGAAGTATGTGTCCCTCCAGCGTGGCCTCCTGGGATGATTTTTTGGCACATGTGACTGCTGCTGCTGCTAATCACAGGCTGGAGCGGCTGTCACATGGTATGAAACATCATCTGAGGGGGTCGGCCTGTATTATATCAGAGAGCCGGTCTCCTGGGATGATGCTTTATCCTATGTGACCGCTGCGGCAGCCAGTCACCGGCTGTAGCGGGCTTCTTGGATGAAACCTCATTCCAAGAGTCTGGCCTGTTAGCAGGCCTGTTAAGTGCTGCAGTTTTCTGCGGCAGGCTTTTCTGGTGAAAAACTGCACCACAGTCTGGTGTGCTTTTTTTTTTTGCCCAGAATTCCCTGCGGCGCACAGGGCCCATACGCTGTGTGCTATTATGCTGCGTTTTTGCCCCCTGTGTGAACACAGCCTAGAAGTATCACTTTTTGATTAAAACCAGCAAGGGAAAACATTTTTTTTGTCTAATCGGCTTTTATCTTGATTGTAGAATTTTGTATTTTCTGTTCACGATTGAGGGCTGCCACCTTGCCTGAGCAATTAGAGATACACTATATGGCCAAAGTATTGGGACACCTACAGGGGCTTTTATAACATCTCATTCTAAATCTATAGGTGTTAATATGGTGTTAGTCCCTGCTTTGCAGCAAAAGTAGCTTCCACTCTTCTGGGAAGTCTTTCTGCAAGATTATGAAGTGTCTATGGGAATTTTTACCTATTCATCCAGAAGAGGGTTTGTGAGGTTAGACACTGATGGTGGATTAGAGTGCTTGGCTCACAATTTCTGTAATTGTTTGTCCCAAGGGTGTTGGATGGGGTTGAGGTCAGGGCTCTGTGCGGGACCAGTCAAGTTCTTCCACACCAAACTCACCCAACCATGCCTTTATGGACCTTGCTTCGTGCCCTGGGGGACAGTTGTGCTGGAACAGAAAAAGACTCACCCCATTCAAGCTGTTCCCATAATGTTGGAAGTATACAATTGTCCAATATGTCTTTGAATGCTGAGGCGTTAAGATTTCCCTTTGCAGGGAAGAAAGAGGCCTTGGCCAATTTGGAAAGTAGCCTCATAGCATTATCCTTTCGCAACCAAATTTTACAGTTGGCACAATGCAGTCAGGCAGGTAATGTTCTTCTGACATTTGCCAAACCCAGACTCCTCCACCAGACTGCCAGATAGAGAAGAGTGTACAGAACAAAAATTGTGTGGGGAGGGGGGAAAGAGCATAGCTGGTATAACATTAATTTAAAATATAACCTTTATTGGGTATGTGTATAAAAGAGTTCATAGGGATAAATTGTTAACCCTAGGGAGTGTAGGTTGTGTATCCCCTATTTTTTTTTTAGCCAACCTAAAGAGTAAATTATTGGGATCAGACCACTTCTTCTGGTAAACATTGCCTTAATGTGATTCACTTAAATAGGCTCTGTCACAACATTATAAGTGGCCTATATTGTACATGATGTGATTGGCGCTGTAATGTAGATTACAGCAGTGGTTTTTTTATTTAGAAATACGATCATTTTTGACGGAGTTATGACCTATTGGCTATAACGTTACTCAAGTGTACTGACAACGAATATACATTACCTCCAGCCAGGACGTGATGTCTATTCAGAATCAATAGAAATATTTGCCTGCCGGCAAAAAGCCCTTTTTAACAACTACAAGCAAGATAAAATAACACATTTTTATTAGGCTATTAAAGCAAAGACACACTACATAGAAATTAAAAGTTATGTTCACTGCTGATAGTAACCAGCATAGTGCATTGTGTGCCAGTAGCAAGATTCAAAGTGTCAGCGGCTGCAGCACGCTGCACTCTGACCAAGGTCAAAGTCAGTATCAGAGATCAGCAGTAACAAAGTTAAAATTTCAAAAGAGCCCCCCCCCATGTTTCACTGCAGATGCAGCGTCTTCAGGGGTATCGGGGCTAATGATAACGCTCTGCAAAATTCAAAGAGTTATATGCAGGAAGAATTGCCTTCAGCTGTTACCTAATTAACAGTGACCAATAGAAACAGATATTGAAGGTCGAGCCTCCACAACAGTGATGGTTTCTGTACCCTCTGTGGTTTTTCTACTGGTGCTTTTGATACTACATTGATCGAGTACCATACCCCATTGTTGGTTAGCTTTAGCTATGACCGATATGTCCTGTCATTCTGGAGACCCTTGACACTGCCGTAATATCGCTACAGAGGTAGCTAATGGTATTGAGTTGCCATCATTCCTACTTTGTTACTGTATGATTCCTTGTTCATTGACAAGTGCAGTACATATTTTTTGATAACCGCGCCATGTTCTCGTTTCGTGTTGGTGTGTCACTGACATAAATGTGGCAATTTAGTATAAATATGACATGTGGTGCCACTTTGATATACGATCAATTGATCGTGTCTGGTATAATGCAACATTAAAATGGACTGTTACACTAGCCCACAACATAGCCTTCAAGCATGTCAGCACTTATATACTTATCCTCACGCAAGCGCTCCAGTGGTTTCTTAATCCCAAACTATGTAATTCTATCTAGCAAAGTGAACCATCTGTTGTACTTTTGACTTGAGATTCTATCTCCCTGCGATGGCCTTTTGCGCATGCGCTGACTCCGCTATGTGTTAACGGTCCCTGCATGTCGAGTCTATTACTGGTCCTTTTGTCTGCTATTACAGCAGAGGCTCCACATTCTATCTCGCTAAAATGAACAATTGCGCATGCGCTACTTTGCTAGTGACTGGGATTCTATTTCCCCGCTGTGGTCTAGTGTGCATGTGACACATTCGCTACGTCTCATTGGTTCTTGCATGCTGAGTGTGCTATTTGTTCTGTCGCCTGTCCATCACTGTTGTGGAGGCTTGACCTTCAATATCAGTTTCTATTGGCCACTATGTTAATTAGGTAACAGCTGAAGGCAATTCTTCCTGCATATAACTCTTTGAATTTTGCAGAGCGTTATCATTGGCCCCGATACCCCTGAAGACGCTGCATCTGCAGTGAAAAATGTCGGGGGGCGGGGGGCTCTTTTGAAATTTTAACTTGTTACTGCGGATCTCTGATACTGACTTTGATCTTGGTCAGAGTGCAGCGTGCTGCAGCCGCTGACACTTTGAATCTTGCTACTGGCACACAATGCACTATGCTGGTTACTATCAGCAGTGAACATAACTTTTAATTTCTATGTAGTGTGTTTTTGCTATAATAGCCTAATAAAAAATTGTTATTTTTATCTTGCTTGTAGTTGTTAAAAAGGGTATTTTGCCGGCATCATCCACTTCTCTTCGTTACCACCCAGCTTCTGGCAGTGCACAGACACACAGCGTGTTCTCGCGAGATCACGCTGTGACGTCACTCACTTCCTCCCACAGGAACTTCATTGCGTCGGATGGGCGAGGACACGCTGTGTGTCTGTGAACTGCCAGAAGCTGGGTGGTAACGAAGAGAAGTGGATGATGCTGATTCGTCAGCATCATACACTTCTATTCACAACGCCCAGCTAGTAAAACAAGTAAAAACGCCCCGATGTACACACACAATACACGCCCACTTGGACATAACTTTAACCCAGTTGTACATAAGAAAGGCTCATTTGCATAAATATAAAAATGGTCATAACTTGGCCAAAAATGCTCGTTTTTGGAAAAAAACAAAACCGTTACTGTTCTCTACATTGCAGCGCCGATCTGCTGCAATAGGAGATAGGGGTTTGAAAATCTGGTGACAGAGCCTCTTTAAGCACTCAGTGGTATAACATATCAGTATTGTGCTGTAATTGTCAACAGTAAAAGTGTACTAAATGCTCCAGTTAGAGAGCACGCTATTAGATGGCTGTGCAACAACACCACTGGCTGGATAATAGCAATAGTCTGAACAGCATCTATAGATGCTGTATATTTTTATTTTTCAGTCAGTGGAGTGGGGGGCTTGTTTTTTTTGGAGGGTGAGCTGTGGTTTTTATTCATACGGTTGGTGTAACTAACCTATTTGATCACTTTTTATTACTTTATTTGTGGGAGATTCTGGCGCTTTACAATATTTCACTGTTTGGGTCAAATAATGTTATATTGTAATAGTTCCGATTTTTACGGTGATACTAGTTGAGTAATTTTTTAATTGGAGCAAAAAGATGGCAGACCTGAGGGCCTTTATTAGGCTCCCAGGCCACTATCGGCACCCAGCAATTGCACACTGCGGTGAAAGGATGTGATGTTGGAGGAGATTTTTCTAATGACTTAGAGGCTGCTGTCATTATTGACCATGGCATCTAACGGGTTAAACGAGCCATGTTTTCTATCCAGGCCTCTGCCGTATATATAAACACTGGTCAACATTGAAATTGCAGCACCAAGAAGGAAAAGTTTTGGAATTGTGGAAATCACAGGATCAATAGACATGTTAATGATAGGCAAATGATGAAAAAAAGGGAAACAAAATATTCCAAATGACTTGATTTATTAAGTATTGAGTATGCGCGCCACGTGCAGAAATACACGCATTTACACTCCTTGGCGTGCTATCATTGAGGTTATAAATAGCTGTCTGAGGAATGTTCTGCCACGCGGAATGCACTTGGACATGCAAATCATCAAAATTGACTGCTTGGAGCTCCCAACGTAATTGCCGACCAATGATGTCCCAGATGTACTTGATGAGAGACAAATCCAGAGACGCTGTAGGCCATGGTAGCACTTTTAGGTCATGAGGCTGCTCACAGTAGCACAAGCAACATGTGGCCTGGCGTTGTCCTGTTGATAGACGCCTTCTGGGACACTTTGGAGAAATGGCCGTACCACTGGTTCCACAACCGAATCAATGTCTCGTCGAGCTGTTAATGTACCTGAAATGAAGGCTAGAGGGGTGTGGCTACCATACAATATACCACTGCACACCATAATCCCGGGAGTAGGACCGGTGTGAAGTCTCCTTGTGAAGGCCTCTTCAAGGCTTTGCTCACGTGGTCTCAAGACCAATCACCAGCCTATCATTGCGTCCAAGACAAAAGCGGGAGAGGATAGACCTCCATTCCAGCCTCTATTGCCATCTTGCTGTGCATCATGATAGCATTTGAGAGCATCCACTACTTTTTTTTTTAATTTTTTATACCATTCCTTATTTTTTTTAGTATTATTCAACTAATACTTACCACAAATTGACACTATTTTGCTACTTCTGTTTAGCAGCTGTCACCACGTCAGAACATTATGTCGTTTTTACTTTACCTAAGCATTATTCGGTGTTAATTTAGGCTTGGTTAATTACTGACTGCAGGAACAACAACCTGCCCTATGGAGGTCTAGTGTCCTTGTCTAAAGTATTGTGAATAGTCACAATCTGCAATTACTAAAATAAAAAGGGTGAGACATGAGTTCAAACAGTTAATTTTAAACTTTTCTAAAAGCATAGCAACATAGTGTTCTAATGTTCTTTCAAAGTAAAGGTTATATTGGTATTTATATACATTCTGCATAGAAACATAGAACTGACATTAAATTTAGAGACATTTTAAAAATAACGTAAGAAGTTGGCAAGGTTACATTATGCCACCGCACACCATAATCCCGGGAGTAGGACCGGTGTGAAGTCTCCTTGTGAGGGCCTCTGCATGGCATTGCCCACGTGGTCTCAAGACCAATCACCAGCCTATCATTGCGACCAAGACAAAAGCGGGAGAGTATAGACCTCCATTCCAGCCTCCATTGCCGTCTTGCTGTGCACCATGATAGCATTTGAGAGCGGAGGCATGTGGTCAATGGAGCACCTGTAGCTGGACATCTGGCTCGTAGCTCAATGTCGTGCAACACCATCTAATTGTTTGTGTCAACACTGGTTGCCGCCCTAGGCTTGGAAGATGAGTTCCAATTTCACTTGCGATACAGAATGGATCAGTACGCAACATTCTTCCAATGAGACGATCCATCCGTGCAGAGGTTCACCTCCGCATACCCCTTGCTATCGTTCTTCCAACCTCCGGGACACGCAATATTGAACAGTGCTGACATCTCGGCCTAGGCACATAGCGATCTGCCAGAGTGATAAATAAAGTTCTCTCAGTTCAAGGATTCTGTCCGTCTCAGTTTGCTAGAAGTGGCGATAACTGACAGGTAGACGAACAGGAGGCATCGCACAATCATCCCACACCATTTGATGCGATTTTTGAAGCTTCGTGTGGCTAAAAACTTTACTTTCAATCTGGCTTTTATGCCTCCCACAAGCCACAGATTGGAGCTAGGTGCATGTAAATGTGATCATTTGCAGATCTTAGCGACACCTGCTACTTTCTCGATTTGCATAACTTTACAGCTCACCCGTCTTGGTGTTTCAATTTCAATGTTCAGGAGTGTACATACAGCGGATGTCGAGAAAGGGTTGAGTGATGTGTGCTGTCAATAAGCGATCTCTTGTATGTCATTTCCTCTCCTGATCTTTTAACAGTTCTGCACCTGGGAAATGTTCCACTTTATGGCTGCAGAAGATTTTCCTGGAGTCCATGAGTCCTTTTATTCAGGAGATTTCTGGGAAATCCGTAAAGGGGCCACATTTTAGAATCCATATTTCATCAGCAACCACTAACGTCAAGGGTTGTATGACAATCTAAGTTTCGTTCAGTGAAAAACCGCAGGTTCAGGTATTGTAGTTATAATCCAGATATTAAAATGTGTCTGTATTATGGTCATATGAAAACTGGCCTTTCAGTGAATAATGCTCTACAGTTCTGAATGGGATTTTGACCTGATTGGCTCTTTAAGAAAGTTGTGTGAGATGAGAGAAAACTGGCTTCTTCACCCCCTCCCCACCTTAAGATTAGTGTCACTCTTGACAAAGAGCTGTGTCTGGTATGACATCTCAGCCCCGAGTGAATGGTGCTAAGATGTAATACCAGACACAACCCATGGACAAGAGTGAGATCAAGGTGGACCCTTTTATTGTGATCCCATACAAACTCGTGAACATCTTAGACTCTTTTCATGCGTTTATGCATTGTGTCTTTTTGGCATCTGTTGGGCTGGTATATATATTGTTAGGTCTTTTTTTTTTTTTGCACTGCATAGGAAACCACAGCCCTGCTACAAAAACAAAAAAAAAATTCTATGGCGACATGCTACTGTATGGCTTACAGTTACATATGTGGGAGGTATATATTGGGAGCATTTCCTGACATACAGTATATGCCTAACGGATACCCTAAAAACAAGGTGAATGGACCTTAATTCTTCCTCATTTGACCCCCTGTGAATAGATGATAAATATCCATTGTAGGACAGCCCCTATAAATGTTTTATTTATATATATATATATATATATATATATATCAGGTATGTATGATAAAATGTATGATAAAATATAACACATCTTGTAATATTCACATCAGGTTGGACCTGTCCAACTTAAACCAAGTCTCTCCTGTTAAGGAAACGTTATCTAATACATCCACTACTTTTTTTTTTTTTACACCATTCCTTATTATTATTTTTTTGTTATTATTCAACTAATACTTACCACAAATTGACACTATTTTGCTTCTTCTGTTTAGCAGCTGTCACCACGTCAGAACATTATGTCGTTTTTACTTTACCTAAGCATTTTTGGTGTTAATTTAGGCTTGGTTAATTACTGACCACAGGAACAACAACCTGCCCTATGGAGGTCTAGTGTCTTTGTCTAAAGTATTGTGAATAGTGACAATCTGCAATTACTAAAATAAAAAAGGTCAGACATGGGTTCAAACAGTTAATTTTAAACTTTTGTAAAAGCATAGCAACATAGTGTTCTAATGTTCTTTCAAAGTAAAGGTTATATTGGTATTTATATACATTCTGCATAGAAACATAGAACTGACATTAAATTTAGAGACATTTTAAAAATAACGTAAGAAGTTGGCAAGGTTGTTAGTCAATCATAAGAGGTAAGAACATACAGTATTAGCTTTAATGGTTGGAAAAAATATATATTAGTCCATGGAGATCAACCTTTCATATGTACAATGGAAGGGAAAAAACATTGAAAGATATAGTCACAATTGGAAAACCAACAATGACCCAGTGTGTGTGTATAGGTATGTTCCCTCAGGACGGATACGCTACAGAATTGCAAAAAAACGTAAGTCAGTCACAGAAATTCGCAACAAATAGTGCATTTTTGTGCTGCGCATATTGCTGTGGAAACGCAACGTAGATTTTCGGTAGTGGATTTAATGTGAAGAATTGTTTGTAGCAAACTTTATGGAAATCTGCGGATTTCCAGTGGTTTTTGCAGTGTTTTTTAGTGTGGAATGTATGCTCCCCATTCAAGTCTATGGCCCAAACACGCAAAATCTCCACTCAGAATACGCAGCATCCTGCTGTTTTGAAAGCCGCACTGCAGAGCACTCTCCGCACAACTTTTCTGCATATTTTTCTTGCATCTTGTGGTTGGGATTTTCAGAAATCCCAACCACTTTGCATCTACTGTAAACGCTGCCGAATTACCACACAGCATTCCTTTACAAAAATTCTACAGTGTATCCTGCCTGTGGAAACATACCCTTTATGTATATATGATATATATATATATATATATATATATATATATATATATATATATATATATATATATATATATATATATCTCTACCTGTACCTGTTGAATCTGGAGCGGATCAATGACTCAACCAGGAGGTCAAAAAGAACCCAGGCGGACTTCTAAAAAACTGTAGGCATCACTTGCCTCAGTTGACTTAAAGAGGCTCTGTCACCAGATTTTGCAACCCCTATCTGCTATTGCAGCAGATAGGCGCGGCAATGTAGATAAGAGTAACGTTTTTATTTTTAAAAAACGAGCATTTTTGGCCAAGTTATGACCATTTTTGTATTTATGCAAATGAGGCTTGCAAAAATCCAAGTGGGCGTGTTTAAAGTAAAAGTTCAAGTGGGCGTGTTTTATGTGCGTACATCGGGGCGTTTTTACTACTTTTACTAGCTGGGCGTTCTGACGAGAAGTATCATCTGCACTTCTCTTCAGAACGCCCAGCTTCTGGCAGTGCAGACACACAGCGTGTTCTCGAGAGATCACGCTGTGACGTCACTCACAGGTCCTGCATCGTGTCGGACGAGCGAGGACACATCGGCACCAGAGGCTACAGTTGATTCTGCAGCAGCATCGGCGTTTGCAGGTAAGTCGATGTAGCTACTTACCTGCAAACGCTGATGCTGCTGCAGAATCAACTGTAGCCTCTGGTGACGATGTGGCCGACACGATGCAGGACCTGGGGCAGGAAGTGAGTGACGTCACAGCGTGATCTCTCGAGAACACGCTGTGTGTCTGTGCACTGCCAGAAGCTGGGCGTTCTGAAGAGAAGTGGATGATACTTTTCGTCAGAACGCCCAGCTAGTAAAAGTAGTAAAAACGCCCCGATGTATGCACATAATACACGCCCACTTGGACTTTTACTTTAAACACGCCCACTTGGACTTTTGCAAGCCTCATTTGCATAAATACAAAAATGGTCATAACTTGGCCAAAAATGCTCGTTTTTTAAAAATAAAAACGTTACTGTAATCTAAATTGCAGCGCCGATCTGCTGCAATAGGAGATAGGGGTTGCAAAATCTGGTGACAGAGGCTCTTTAATGTACACGATTCCACAGTAAGAAACACACTAGGCAAAAAAGGCAACGATGGGAGAGTTGCAAGGTGCAAACCATCGGAGACCAATAAGAACACAAGGGATTTTGCCCGATTTTCCAAAAAAATATCTCGATGACCCCAAAGACTTTTGGGATAATATTTTGGGGACTGATGAGTCAAAAGGTGCAACGTTTTGAAAGACATGAGTTTTGTTACATCTGGTGTAAAGCTAACACCGCATTCCACCATAGGGACATCATACCTACAGTCAAATATAGTGCTAGTGTGATGGTCTGGGGCGTCTTTACTTCTGCAATAGCTAGACGGCTTGTCATAATTGATGGAACCATGAGTTCTGCTCTCTAACAGAAAATCCTGAAGGAGAATGTCTGCCCGTCAGATCGTGGCCGGAAGCTCAAACACAGCTTTGTTATGCAGCAGGACAATGTTCCGAAGGACACAAGCAAGTCCAGCTCTGAATGGCTCAAAAGAAACAAAATTAAAGTGACCCTCCAGTCCCCACAAAAAAAAATTAGCTATAGTAAGATGATTTTTAACTTACCTAGTGTCCATCCCGTTAGTTCTTCTCTCTCATTCTCGGTCCCCATTATCTTCTATCCAACATGGCTGCTGCTGTCTCAGACTTGCACAGGGAGTGTAGTCTGCATTTCGGAGACATGCCCCCTCCACCCCTGCCCTTTAATGGCCCAGCGCTGGTGACCAGTGCTGGTCCATCGCTACTGACACTTTAGAGGGCAGTGAAGGAGGAGGGGCGTATCCCAGACATGACTAAGACTAAGCTACCTGTGCAATTCTGTGACAACTGAGGTTTTGGAGTGACCGTGTCAAAGTCCTGGCTTGAATCCCACTGAGATGTTGTGGCAAGACGTTAAACAGGCAGTTCATGCTCGAAAACCCTCTAATGTGGCCAAATTAAAACAATTCTGACAAGAAGAGTGGGCCAGAATTCCTCCACAACCAGTTATTAGGTTTAGGGTGCAATTACTTTTTCACATGGGTAATATAGGTTTTGGATACATCTTTATCCTCAATAAATGGAACAATAATTTTAAATCTGCATTTTGTGTTTACTTGTGTTGTCTTTATCTTATATTAAAATTAGTTGTATGACCTGAAACATTTAAATATAACAAATTAGCAAAAATAGAAGAAATAGGGTGAGAGGCAAATGCTTTTTCACACTAAGTGTGTGTGTGTGTGTGTGTGTGTGTGTACACATATATATATATATATATATATATATATATACTGTTTCTGGAACTACAGAAACGGCTGTGGATATGTTATAAATATATGTTTGAGATGGCAATACTCCTTTAAGAACGCTGATGTGGAGTCTTAATTTAAGGGGTCTGGTCTCGGTTCTGAGTAATTTAGGGGGTCTGATCTTGGGTCTGTTACTACAGAGGATAGGGATGGTCTGTAAAAGCAAGGGCCCAAAGATGTCTGGGTAGCTAACTTTGCAGTCATCAGGAGAGATCGTCATGGCAGTCTGGATGGAGGACAAAAGGAAAGAGAACATCTAAAATCAGAGAAGACATCACCTGTAAGTCACTGGCTCTATATAAGAGCTGCCACCTCTCCTGACATGTCTGTTATGGTAAATCCTTGTATTCCCCATGCAATAACAACTGAGAACTGGGTTGTGACGTTTCTCTAATATAACTGGGAATGTATGAATAAGGCCTGGTCTACATGGAGACTTTTTGTAACGCAACTAATCATTTTTACCTACAGAGCTAGAGCTGTCTTTTGGACTACATCCAGCACTTAAGTTAAAATCAATCAGTGGTGCTACAATCTGTACAGAGTGCTACAAAAAGTCTCCATGTAGCTCAAGACTAATTGTCTAATTTATCTAAGGCCTTATTCACACGGCCGTCTTTGTTCCGTGATATACGGACCGCATGTCGGCCGCATTTCCCGGACCGAACACGGTCCAGGGAGCCGGGCTCCTAGCATCATAGTTACGTATGACGTTAGGTGTCCCTGCCTCCCCGCGTGAATACTGTTCTGTACTAGTACGGAACAGCCCATCCCTATCCTCTGTAGTAACACAAGCTTGAAGTAGCTTATCAGAAACTGATGAACAAACTATCAATATGTAATTAGTTGAGCATGCTGCCAATATCTTTGTAAATAAAAGAAACATAATAGCCAAACTTTGGTTATTGCTTTATCTTCTGATTTACTAAAATATGGAAAATTCTATAACATGGCATGTGAAATGATTGCAGGTATTTTTCTTTGTAATGCCTTTGTCATTACACTTGTACAGTATGACAATAGTGCAGTATTTTATAATATTTTACAACTGCTAATGAGAAGAAGCTTAGAGGATGTTACCTACACAATGGGACATCCATTCACCTAAAGTCATGAAAACATCTGCGAATTTCACATGACGGCACACAATTTTCCCAATACTCTAAAACAGGAAGTCAAGTATTGGATTTACTGCTGGACTCCGGCTTCGCCCAGGTTCGCTCTTGCTGACAGAACAGACATGTTATAGCTTTGATTCGTGTGCGATGACGATCACCATAGTCAGATTGTCAATATGTGTCACCTCTTACAAAGCCTTGTTTCCCTTTTGAATTGTATATTATACATGAATCATTTTGAAATTATTAAGCAGTCACTTTTTTTTGCAGGATAGTCATGCTGCTATGTGTCATAAAGGATTTACAATATAAAGCATAATGGCTACTGTAATATTAGAGCTAAATGATGGCATTTCTGATGTGTCTCTCCAGCATTTCACGTGGATAATATACATACTCATTTTTCCTCTGTATTTCCGCAATCCCTTCAGACTTCAACATTTAGCCTCTAATGTCTCAGACTTTTTTACTAAGGGACATAAAAGCAAATTCAGAATTGAGCGTTTATGTACTTAGCAGATGTTACAATACAACAACAACAGGTTTATGCTTGTAACTAAAACTTACTCCATCTCCATGAATTCACTATGCCTACAGATGTGGCTGACTATGTCAGATGTAGCACGGCCGAGTTGTAATTTGGCAAAACTTATCTTGATACTGGAATGTGTTATCTGTGCTTTTTCATAGGACTGTAGCAAAGTTGTACATACCATAGAGGCAACTCATGCAGCTGCTATAGGAGCCCTGGACGTTGGTCTCGTCCCATTTTAATGAGTGGTAAGAAGCTATACAGGGATGTGATCTCCATAGGTGCTATAATGTTAGCAAACAAGGAAATGGAAAATGTACTTGAGTCATGAAAATGGCATGGAAGGACCTGAAACTCCTGTTGAGGGTGTTAAGAGGTGTGGTGGTATCAAATATAACCTAATTTTTATCTATACTATGGGCCCTCTTTTTCTGCCACTGTCTATTTATTTTGATTTGTAAAAAGTCTAGTTTCTTCACCTGTTTTCAAGGAAGGTGAGCTGTTAGCACGACGCTCACAATTTAAAGGGGTTTTTCCGACCAAATTTTATTTTAAAAAAAAATCATATTTGCCGCATTACTTGCACTCTTTCAAACTTACCGAAAATATCTTCTTGCGCGACTGTTTGTTCACATGCCGCTCTTCTGGTTCATGTATGTTTCTGGTCTGCTGCCAGCACGCTGTGTGCCTGAAAGAGGACTGCGCATGCATTGTGTAATAAATCAACTGCGTATGCTCAGTTATTATGAGCTGTGAATAGCGGGCGCTTCTATATTGGAGAACGAGTGCAGGCGCAATGAGAAGGTGAACTGAGCATGAGTTCAGGAAGCCGATCAGCGTATGCTCAGTTGAAAATGTTGAAAGGCCGGCCCACTGATAGCGACAATGGAGTTGTCGTACCCGCACACAGACCCTCACAGGATTTTTGGAAATATAAATTATTTACAATGATGCTTATTTTGCTTTGGATAGGAGATTGAGCCGAGGTTTCTGTTGTCGGACATCACCTGTAAGGCCAGGATCACACACACACACACACACACACACACACACACACACACACACACACACACTTTTGTTCCAGTTTTTCGCTCAGTTTTTTTGAGCCACACATAGAAGTGGACACAAAAAAATTAGATGCATCAGTCTTTTCTTTATACCTTTTCTTCCTTTTGAATCCACTTCTGGCTTTGACTCCAAAAACTTACACAAAATCTTCTGTGGGTGCGTGTGTTTTCCTGGCCTAAGTGTCTGTTTACTTGAGTCTTTTGTGGCAGTTTTTGCCATAATCACGGCAAAATCACGGAACCCCCTAGGACTATATGGTGACTTTTGATTGTCTGCGAGTTGCGATTTTAGTGGAATCCCCGCATTGCTCCATCGATGTCAATATCAGATTTCCAATTCCTCTTTATTTGAACCATCCAATCATATGTTCTTGATAATTTTCTGGCTAAAGATGTATATATGAACTTTTTCCTTCTATTTGTGAATCACCTGTTTCCCTAAATAATCCTTTATCAGCACTTTGATATGAAGTTGTATATGCTTTATTGCATTGGTGCTAAAAGTAATGTTCACCCGGCTGCATTTCAAATTGTAACAGAGTAGCGAAATGGGAACATAGATTCTTTTTAATACTACATATAAAACAGTGGTTTCCAAAGTTTGCTTTTATTAGTCGATACTCCCATGTGCCTGATAAAACACTAAGTAAATCAGTAACTATAAAAATAAGCTCTTCAAATGGAATCGTGATGTACATGGTTTTATATTTTACCTCAAATAATTTTGTCAGGGCTACAAATCCAATCACATATTTCAGAGAATGGGCCTAAATTGAAATTACCCTGCACATTTCTAGTGTAATAGTCTATTGATCTAAGGCTACGTATTGTCTTCCACAGTAATTGAATTGTGACTGGAAACACGGCGCCATTTTTATTTATGAGGGTACAAGATATATGAATGTTACCAGCAAGAATTTTAACAGATCAAAAATCTACACATCCAGTTGAACATCTCGTGATATAGACCTTGTCTCTAAATAGTATGTAATAACAATCTACCTTTTTCTCTCTGCAAATATGGTGAGGGTTTTGCTGTTCAGCTCTTTAAAATTCTGTTCACAAGGTTAGGCCTATGTTATTCATAAATTCATGTTCACATTTCAACTGAGCCTGTTGAAGTCTTTTGATAATTGCAAATCTTTTTCAGATTAAGAAATGACATACCCCAAGGTATAGTGTTTTATCTTGTCACTCAGGAGAAGATGAACTTTAAATGTCATATTTTCTAGAAAGTAACTTCAAACCATTAAATTTTGGGATTTTTCGAGAATTTGGACCTGACTTGCAGAGGAATTCCAAGGGGATCACAGCTGTTCTACGCTTTTTCCGGAACTTCTATTCACTTCTATAGGAGTTCCGGAAACAGAGTAGCAAAATGTGCTGTTTCTGGAAAACCCGGCCACCTTGTATTCAATGGCCAGAGCCCAGCGACAGCAGCAGAAGGCAGGACAGGGTCAGTGGGCCCCTTTCTAGCGATAGATTCGAGACCCAAAGGCGGGACATCAATCGGACATTTATGGCATATCCTGTTTATATACCATAAATGTCTGAAATGCGAATACCTCTTTAATCAATTCTTTTTGTGTCAAGGATACCAGTGTGACAAATTATTACAACAAATGCAGCAAAAAGGAACAGTTGCCCCACGTAAGAACTCAGCTATATGCATAGAGGATCTAAGGTGGACTTTATAGCAGGGCTGCCATTCAAAAAAACTTGCATCCCAGGCTAATGCATAAAACTAAATAACATCATGTAAGAAATATAAAACCGAGGCCACTAAGCAAATAGGGGAAAAAAAACTCTACTTTCACTTCTTCTACATTTGGAGTGTGGGGTATTTTAAAAGGGTAGCTTTAAACCAAAGCCATAGTTGTCAACTTAGATACTTGATCAAAAAAAAATTATATTGGTATAGGCAACCAATAAGCTGGAGTTAAAGGAGTTTTCCAGTGAGAAAAAAAATCAATGGACCCCCACCAATCAGATATTGATGGCCTATTCTTAGGATAGGCCATATATTTTTTCTCACTGGAAGACCCCTTTAATTAAAGCATTAGACATTCACGTTGCTGTAAAACTGGTTTCCTGTTGATGTTACCATATCCAAAGAAAACATGCCCACACAGGCAACTTTAAAGCATAATCTAGTTCTTTATTTCTGTTACTTATATAAGTATTTAGTTCTCTATTTGATCTAAATATGTCCAAAATTCTGGGATGATTAATGTTTTAATATGTCTTTATAAGGATCTATCTATCTATTTATTTATTTTTTAATAAAAAAAAGGTCAATCAGTGTGATTGGTGCAACTTTCTACATAGGTTTTTTAAAAAAAAATATTTTTACTTTTTGAGATACAGCTGCTCTGTATCCTGTATACAGAGCAGCTGTATCGTTCGCTATGCCCTGAATCCGTCATTCCCGCCTACCTGACGGTTTTAGTGACAGCGGGTCCTGCATTTTTCTGACACGCAGGGTCCACCTGTTATCTATTACATCTAAGTTATGAATTTAGGTGTGATAGATTGGAGGTGCGCAGTACCCGCCGTCACTGAACTCGTCAGTCCCGCAGACCTGGCAGGAGTAGGATTTAGTGAAAGATACAGCTGCTGTGTATAGAGAATACAGAGCAGCTGTATCTCCAAAAAGTAAAACAAATTTTTCATAAAAATTATTTAAAAAGTTGCATCACACTGACTGATCTTTTTATTAAAGCAAAAAAAAATTGCCTTTCAAAAGGTTTACATAGACAGGGCTTGTCCCACAAAACACATGTATCCCCTATCCACAGGATAGGGGATACATGTGTGATTGCTGGAGGTCCGACCGCTGGGAGACCCATCGATAAGAGAACAGTAGACAGTAGTAGAAAGTCCCCCGAAGTGCTCCATGAGAAGCATGGGATTTCCGGGGTCTGTGTCCGGTAGCTCAATAGAAATTAATGGAGCGCCGGTCGCGCTTGTACGCATGCGTTCTCCTTATCGTTGGGGGTCCCTGCGGTCGGATCCCCAGCGATCACACATGTATCCCCTATCCTGTGTTTTGTGGGACAACTCCTTTAAGGAGCAAAAGTTTCCATGTAAGTATCCCATAACACTAGATGTGTCCTTACCTGCCCCCCATTAAACAGATTGGACTGAAGGTTTTAAACATTTCAAGGTTTTGAATCTCATCCATTTTTTAAAAATGCATTTATACCATAAAATGACTTACATTGCAAAGTCTACAATCACGTCAATGTGAAGGCACTCAAGAGTGACTTTGCACACTGGGGTAATGCAGGTTGCAAAATATAGCAGCGAAAACGTCTTTATAATTGATCAAAGCTAAACATGCATATTTACCATACATACAGAATAATTTATATGTGTTTGGCGTTTCAGTTAGAGGACTATGTACGGGAAGTAAACCAATGGCATGGTTTTTCTTTTTCTAGTATTGTTCTATTATCACGGTCAATAAATGTGTCAATGAAATGTAATTCATAATCGTTTTCTAATAAATACCTATTTTATTACCACATTCGTTGTCCCTGAATCTTTAGGCTTATTAAATATATACCTATTTGGCAGGTGAAGGAGTGTGGGCCAACTATTTAGCACAATCTTTTTTTGAGAAAATAAAAATAATTAATTTAAAGCATTTAAACAAAATTAACATTTTACAGTTTGTACATGGATTTAATCTGAATAAAAAGTTGAGTAAGGCTATGTTCACACGCAAACTCAAAAACGTCTGAAAATCCTGATTTTCAGAAGTTTTTTAAGCCACTCGCGAATTTCGCTGCGTTTTTCACGGCCATTTTTGGAGCTGTTTTCTATAGAGTCAATGAAAAACGGCTCCAAAAACGTCCCAAGAAGTGACCTGCACTTCTTTTTCGCGGCCGTTTTTCAAAACGGCCGTGTAAAGAAACGGCCCGTCGGAACAGAACGCCGTTTTTCTCATTGAAATCAATGGGCAGATGTGTGGAGGAGTTCTGCTTCCAATTTTTCGAGCGTTTACGGCCCGAAAAACGGCAGAAAATAGGCAGAGTGAACATACCCTACATTGAAAATAAGTTGTATTATCCTGTACTGATCCTATGTTCCAGTCTATATTAGGGTATGTTCACACGCAATGTTTTCAGGCGTATTTTGGGGTGTTTACGCCTCGAAAAACACCTGAAAAAATGGAAGCCGAACGCCTACAAACATCTGTCTATTCAAATCAATGGGGAAAAAAGCATTTAGTTCATACGGGACGTCTTTACGCCGCTGTTTAAAAAACGGAGTGTAAAAAGACGCTCCGTAAAAAGAAGTAAGGGGGAGTTCAGAAAATGCGCCAAAAAACGTCCGAAAATGCCTCCCATTGATTTTAATGGGGGGCGGAGGCGTTTTTTTTCCCGCAAGTGGAAAAACCGGCTCGCGGGAAAAAGAAGGGACATGCCCTATCTTCGGGCGTCTACGCCTCTGACCTCCCATTGACATCAATGGGAGGCAGAGAAAGCGTATTTCACTGCGTTTTATGCCCGTGGTGCTCAATGGCGTGCAGGCAGAGGAAAATCTGCTTCAAAATTCCAAACGGAACGTAATCCACGTACAAAGTCTGAACAGTGAAGTGGTGTCCATTAAACTCCAATAAATATGTTTTCCATGGTATATAAACATGCGGCCTTTACATTACCAATCTTTTTTTTTTAGACTTAGAACTTTATTTTCATTTTATGCAGAGTATTTTATTGATGCTATGAGCAATGAGTCTTGAAAGGAGCAGATTTGTGCATAAATGTTTCCTGGGATGTTTGCCAGAAACAAAACTGCTTTATTTCTAAAATATTCTCAAATAAAACACCATTTTGTTTAACAGCCAAGCACTTAACAAACTGTCTCTCAGGAAAGGACTTATTAAGGAAATGTATGGAATACTAAGAGCATTCATTCTAATTGTATTCGTTTTTTGGCCTGTTGTTTATGTGGCTAATAATACATTTCATGACAAGTCTATTGTAGACACATAGTTATACAAGTAGAAATAGTACAGTCTTGCATAAATAAGCACTCAGCAAAAAAACAAAAAAAACGCTAGTCCATTGGATTGCATATGAAGTCATCTAAATTCTGGCTATTTAATCAGATCTTTCTTTTAGGATAAACAATAAATTGTACTGGACAATTCTTCTATTATTGTTATAGTACTTGGGCTATACTTGTTTTATGTCCCATAGTTTTGGAGTGCACTTGTGTATACATCAAGTCATCCTGAAAATCACATTCATTTGATTCAGTAGACTGAATTAAATTGTTATTCAGATTTGTTCTGCTAAGAGTTTAAATAAATAGCACAAAACTGAGGAAGAAAGTTAATGAGCCTGAAATATAGAATTAAATAAGAAACAAAATGTAATTTGAGATCTAGGGGGGCACTAAATGTGCCCTTTACATGGCCGTCAAGTGCTGATCAAATCAACGGGCGCAACACAGAGCTCCACATTAACTAAAGATCATATGTTGCGTCCCTTCTACAATATTCGGGACCACTGGTCAGTACCATACTGTCTGTCTAATGGGTCCTTTATCAAACATGAGGGGTCAAGCATAGCTCAATAGATGAGGACTGACTACTTACGCCATCTGCATGTGTGGTGCTCTGTGTGGCATAACTAATCTGCTGTTTGGAGGCATTTTCCTGGATTCGCCACTTATAATGGTCTTCCATTTTATGTAAGATTAACAGGATTTTCCATATGTCCTCTACAAGCCTACCTAGGATTACCAGGGTTGTCTGCCCAGATAAACATATGCCCTCTATAAACCAGAGTGGAGAATTACTACCAAAGTGTCTCTCAATCTGGAGGATTCAGTGGGACCATATATTGAAAATTTACCCAAAGTTTATTCTGCATACGGTGGACTCCAGGTTTATACATTTACCTACAGCAAGAAAGCAATTTGTGCTGTTGATTTATTTAGCTCACAGAAACCTGAATTTAGTGCAGCAAACTCTCTGTTTCCTTCTTCTGGATGATAGAAAAAATATCCTCTAAAGAATTTGATTTTTTTCATAAATCAATGTTTTATGTAATTTGAAAGAATTTTTAAATTGTCTTTTATTTTTTATTTTTTACTTTTTAAGATACAGCTTCTATGTTTCCTGTATATAAAGAAGCTGTATAGTTCTGTCAAAATTCACAACTTAGATGTGATCAATATTAGCTGGATCCTGTGTGTCAGAAACACACAGGACCGTCTTTCAGCTGAGCTGTCTTCCCAGCTGAATTGATGGCCGCGGCTTTGACAGAACGATAAAGCTTCTATGTACAAAGGATACGTAGAAGCTATAGCTTAACATCTTAGCGCATAATCACGTATATGCTCGTCATGGGAAGGCTTCCCTTCCCGCATTGTGACATGCATGTACATCAGGGGTCTCAAACACGCGGGCCGCATGTGGCCCCTGAGGCTGTCATCTGCGGCCTGCGTGGCATCGAAGCTCCCTCGGGAGAAGAGAGAGCAGGCTGAAGGAGGAGCGCAGTCCCTTTCCAGCGCTGCTGGATAGTTGGTGGTAGGTGAGCAATGGCCACACAGCCCCCTATAGATAGTGCAACCCCCCTGTAGATGCTGTCCCACACACCCCACCCTATCGACAGCGCTATACCCTCCTCACTGTAGTTAGCTCCATTGGGCCCCTTCTAGGAGTGGAATCCCCAGCCAGAGCGTTGCCGGCTCAGGCCGGGTATTCGTCTGCTGTAGGAGCCCCTGAAGTCACTGTCCATATATGGGGTGTGTGTGGCACTATCTACAGAGGGCATTATGGCACTATCTACAGGTGGCACCATCTACAGAGGGCACTGTGGCACCATCTACAGAGAGCACTGGCATTATCTACAGAGGGCACTGTGGCATTATCTACTGGGGGTGTGGCACTATCTACAGAGAGCACTGTGGCATTATCTACAGAGGGTACTGTGGCAATATCTACAGAGGCCATTGTTGTATTATCTACAGAGGGCAATGTGGCACTTTCTAAAAAGGGGTTGCCCAATCTTTACATTCTTGTGTCTGCCAAATGCTGCCAACTGAGCAGCCAGACTGCATTTAGCGACATTTAAACTGGAAAACTGTTAAAATAAGCACATGGATTAAACTCGCAAATTTCCCGTAAGTTTAAACCTAGCGGTATTATTATAGCAATGTAGTATTCTTATTATAGTAATGTAGTATTATTATAGTAATGTATTATTATAGTAATGTAGTATTATTATAGTAATGTAGTATTATTACTATTATTATTATTATTATAGTAATGTAGTATTATTATTATTATAGTAATGTAGTATTATTATAGTAATGTAGTATTATTACTATTATTATTATTATAGTAATGTAGTATTATTATTATTATAGTAATGTAGTATTATTATAGTAATGTAGTAGTAGTATTATAGTAATGTAGTAGTAATATAGTAATATAATATTATTATTATTATAGTAATGTAGTATTGTTATAGAGATTCAAATAACAAATTGACTAACAATAATTTCGTATTGTATCAAATTTTAAAGTAATATGGCCCGTCAACTAGAGCGCGCCGCACCTAGGAAGCAGCATCGCTATCTTCAGACCAGTTATTGACCCGGGATAGCGGCGCAGCTGAATTTAAGCCTAATACTGGTTTGTTGAGCCTCTCAACCAATCAGTGTTAGGGTTCTTCATGCTCCACCCCCTGAGCCTGCCGGTGCTTTTACTGTGTGGTGTGCGTGCTGAGCATTGTGAAGGGGACTGACTGAAAATAAAAATAACTAGGAGAAAGTGGTTGCTGCCCAGTCTGTAGAAAATGTTTGGAGTGGAGTTCATTGGACAGTTAAAGGGGTTTGTCCTTCTTTAACATTTATGGTATATCCACAGAATACGCCATAAATGTCCGATAGATGTGGGTCCCACCTCTGGGATCTGCGCCTATCTCTAGAACGCGGCCCCCTAAACCCCGTTCTGACTTTCTCGGCTCCTGCTGCTTCCCGGCCCCTTCCTGATTAGGTGGTCGGGAGTTACGAAAGCAGCAAAGCTTGCTGAGCTACGCTGTTTCCGTAACTTCCATAGAAGAGAATGTCAGTTACGGAAGCAACATAGCATGGCAGCTACGCTGCTTCCATAACTGCCATTCACTTCTATGGGGGTTACAGAAACAGTGTAGCTCAGCAAGCTTTCCTGTTTTCATAACTCCCGACCATCTAATCAGGGAGCGGCCGGAAAACAGCAGCAGTCGAGAAAGGTGGGACCGTTATCTATCGTACGTTTATGGCATATCCTGTGGATATGCCATAAATGTCCAAGATGGGCAAACCCCTTTAAAGTCTTCACTCACTGTGTCGTCACCACACTGTGGTGGCCTCCTCAAGCACTGTATGGGGTGCCACTCTTACTTCACCACCACAAATACACTTATTCAGGGTGTTGTCCATTTCACCCATAATAATTAAATTAATCTCTTCCCAATGTTTGACGTATACTTATGTCATAGATGTGTATAGTGAGTATGGAGGGGAACACAGGCTGAGCCCTCTCCATATAACGGGGGTGTCCACTATATGATAAAGCCGACACTTCACTGCAACAATAGCGACCACGGCATCTAAGGCGTTAGTAAAGTGACAGTGCAATAAGCAAAATAAAGTCATTATAAGTTAGGGCCTGTTCACATGACCGTTCGCTTTCCGTTCCGGGGTTCCGTCGGAGGTTTCCATCGGGTGAACCCCGCAACGGAAAGTAAAACCACAGCTTCCGTTTCAGTCACCATTGATATCAATGGTGACGGAAACATCGCTAATGGTTTCCATTCGTCACCATTCCGGCAGGTTTCCGGATTTCCGACGGAATCAATAGCGCAGTCGACTCCGCTATTGATTCAGTCGGAAAACCGGAAACCTACCGGAATGGTGACAAACGGAAACCATTAGCGATGTTTCCGTCACCATTGATATCAATGGTGACTGAAACGGAAGCTGTGGTTTCACTTTCACTTTCCGTTGCGGGGTTCACCCGACGGAAACCTCCGACGGAACCCCGGAACGGAAAGCGAACGGTCATGTGAACAGGCCCTTAGTTACATGAGTGCTTTGTGTTATACTTAGTTGTTAAATATGAAAATTATTTGCATTATTTGTGTTTGTTACTTGTGTTCTAAACTAGTAATAAAATGTGCAGTAAAGAGTTGTATAGTTTTATATGCGGGCGTGGTTAGGTTATGTGGGGCACAGGGACATTCTTTGTACAGGGGCCCTCTGCAGTCTGTGTCCACCTCTGTGTTAATGATATGCAAATGATAAAAAAAAAGGAAACAAAATATTCCAAACATCTTGATTTATTCAGTATCGAGTATGAGCACCACGCGCCGAAATACACACACTTACACGCCTTGGCATGCTATCAATTAGGTTATTAAGGGTTGAACTAAAACAAAGAAAAAAAGACACGGTGCCACGTAGTGCAGATTAGTAGGCTAATATGGGAACAAGAAAGGAATTCGTGCTCACCTTGTAAATGTGAATACTGGCAGGTATTACACTTGTAATATGGAGGTACACTGTGTCACAAGGAAAAAAGCTGCTGTCCGGTCCCATATGCAACGACCAAAAGGAGTTGCCGGTAAGGGTATGTTCACACGGCAGCCTCCGTTACGGCTGAAATTACAGAGCTGTTTTCAGGAGAAAACAGCGCCGGAATTTCAGACGTAATGGCAAGTGCAGGCGCTATTCGCTGCGTCCATTACAGACGTAATTGGAGCTGTTTTTCCATGGTGTCAATGGAAAACGGCTCCAATTACGTCTCAAGAAGTGACAGGCACTTCTTTGACGCGGGCGTCTTTTTTACGCGCCGTCTTTTGATATAAGATGTTTGCCGACGCTTTGGTGCCGTATTTTCGGACGTAATTCGAGGTTAAAACGCCCGAATTACGTCCGTAAATAGGGTATGTGAACCCAGCCTAAGAATTAAGTGGGAAAGAAGGGACCACAATGGCGCTGCTAATAATATAATGAACCAAAGTTCATGTTTAATGAGAGATAAAATCGATATAAAAGTGCTACGCGTTTCAAAGCCGAACCGGCGTCTTCATCAGGCAAGTGAAATACACACAATTGACAAGGGTATATATGTATATAATGACAGCACATTACAATTATACTAATTAGACAACGCACCTAAAAAAAACGCCAAGGGAGGCGAGTCAAAGATCAAATGTTACATCATAGATACCGCAATACAGCATCAGAGTTTACCGAAATGGAGAAATAAAATTACAATTATTAAAAGGGGACTAATATGAGTGAATAAAAATAGGATAATTGATAGTAATGGTTATATAAAATTACAGTAATACATAAAAATCAGAATTGTCAAATGGCAGTAATTAGAACATTCAATAAATAATCATTAAAAAACAGATGATATGTCTGAAACAATTCAGAATAAGATAGAATGAAAAACTCACCAACAGTGGAGAGGTAATAGACATTTAAACGAGGCGATATCATAATAGAAGAAAGCGTTGTAGAAGAAATATCATAAAGACTCCGACAACGCTTTCTTCTATTATTATAATTTGCAGATCTTAGCGACCCCTGCTACTTCCTCGATTTGCATAACCTTCATGGTGTTGCAATTTCAATGTTGAGGAGTGTATATGGTATCGCCGTGATCGTAATGACCTGAACAATAAAGTTAACTCTTTAATTAAATCACCAGGTGATCGCCGTACAATAAAAATGCATTAAAAAACTGTGAAATTCCTTTTTCTTTCCATTCCAGCCCCAAAAAAAACAAAAGAAAAGGTAATCAATAAGTCCCATGTATTAATGAAAACTACACCTTGTCAAACAAAAAACAAGCCCACATACGGCTACATCGACGAAAAAAACCCCAAAATAACCTAAGGCTCTTGGAATGCGGTGATGCAAAAACAAATAATTTTTGTTTAAAATGTTTTTTTATCGTGAAAACGTAGTAAAACATAAAAAAACCTATACATGCTTGGTATCGCCGTAAACGCACCGACCCATAGAAGAAAGGTAACATGGTTATTCTGCATAGCGAACAGCGTAAATTTAAAAAGTGAAAAACAATTCTGCGAAAGCTGATTTTTATAATTCCCTCCCCAAGAAAGCTAATAAAAGTTAAACAATATATTATATGCAACCAATAATGGTGCATTAAGGCCAAAATAGGCCTGGACGCTATGGGGTTAAAAAGTAAAAAAAATAAAAATAAAAGTCAACTTAAAAGAGGTTAAAACATTGATTTATAAAAAAAATGTATCTTCAATGTGTACATAGCCTTTAAGCTTTATTTACATATAATTGGTATAGGATCCATTCCTAATGGCATAATATGGCTGAAGAATTGTTAATTCTAATTTCATAATACCACAGTCTAGAAATAAGAGGGGACCAACATGGGTAAATAGGGACCTTCTGAATATAGTAAGATAAAATCGAATTACTGACCACCTGCATGGATTAATAAAAACATGTTGAGTCCAACTAACATGCTTAGTTTCTATGAGGAGGTAAGTACAAATCTAGATGTTGGTCATGAGGCTGATGTGATGTATCTGCATTTTTCAAAAGCATTTGATAGTGTACCTCACAGAAGCCTTATACGAAAGCTACAGGGGCAGGGACTAAAGGGAAATGTATGTACATGTATGGAGAATTGGTTAAAAAAAACATTCCGGCGTTGTTGTTTTTCTTTTTTGTGGCATCTTCTTCCTCTTCTGCTTTCAGGGGAAGCGCTCCCTCTTACGGCCCTACGTTGCAACGTCAAGACAAGGGTGGGAGTGTTCAGCGTGTAGAGTGGTGTGCTGTGACTGACGCACGCTTGAAGGCAGCCATGAGTGGGCCACGTAAGGAGATTGGGACGCCTTCCTACTACAGAGACTCAAGGATCGCTCAGATGGTCGCTGTTGGACCACGTGACTTAACGGAGAGGATGAAAACATGGAATTTACAGCTGCAAAGAAAAAAGATACTAAGATAATACAAAGGCCATTTGATATATATTTATATACTCTCTAAATTGACCATAGTCATCAATGGGGTGTGTGAAAGTGATTAGAATATGTTTAAAAGATAACATTTTGCATGGACTCCATCTTGTATGGTAGGCGTCCATTTTGGATTGCTGGCATCCATCATTTGGCCTGAGGGAGCCATCTTGAGATTAATAAGTAAAAAGTAATATGTCAGCAGATGTCTTGAAGCAATTCTATGTTATGTGTTCTTGAATTGAATGTTTTATTACTCTTGTGAGGAGCAGATCAAAAAGCCTTGGCCGAATGAACAATGACATTGTTTACCATGAGGGAAGGGGATTCAGCCCTCTGTTTAAATGATTTAATCTTATCTGCAGTCTCCATTCTCTAGTGAGATAAGAAGTAGACAAATTAACTTGTGTCTCTGAAATGTGTGTCTTCCCATGGGACAAGGTTCAGGCCACCTGGGGCTTGGAGGGTGAAGAATTATTATAATGCATTGAAATATTCTCATTGGCTGAATCAGAGTCATTATCATATTGTAGATGATTGGCTGAAACCAAAGCCTACACCTTTCCTGTCATTATATTTATATACTTGTTTGGATCAATAAACCGCAGAGAAGGATTTTGAGCATACAAGCATGGTCTCTTGTGTCATCTTTTCTCTCAGATATATATATCTATCACCTATGATTTGGAAGCTGGATAAATCACTGGAGAGCGGGTATCGGTTGACATACCCATTACAAATTTCAGTCTAATATATTTTGGCCCATGATTGCGTTAACAGGGTGCCACAAAAATCTGTGTTATGCCCAATACTTGTTAATCTTTTTATTAATGACCTTGTGGATGGGAAAGAGGTACAATGTAAATGTTTGATGATGATACAAAACTTTTTAGGATACTTAAAACTCAGATTGACTTTAAAATATTACAGAAAGATCTTGAGAAGGCAGCATGGGCAAGGAGGTGGCAGATAAAATTCAATGTTGAGAAATGTAAAGCAATTCACCTAGGCCACAGTAATTGTATTACTGCATATACATTAAATTGAATGAATAACAGATAAACAAATAATAGAAAAAGAGAAGGACGTGGTTATTTTGGTTAAGGCCTCGTTTACACGAGCGTGATATACGTCCGTGCGACGCGCGTGCTTTTCACGCGTGTCGTACGCACCTATATTAGTCTATGGGGGCATGCAGACAGTCCGTGAGTTTTGCTCAGCGTGAGTCTGCTGAAAAAAACTCACAACATGTCCTATATTTGTGCGCTGTTCGCGCATCACGCACCCATTGAAGTCAATGGGTGCATGAAAATCACGCAGGTCACACGTGCGAACAGCGTGATTCGCGCAACAGCTGTCAAACTCTGTTTACAAACATCCAAACAGAGTGTCATAATGATGGCGGCGGCTGCGCGAAAATCTCGCAGCCGCGCATCATGCGCTGATGACACATGGAGCTGTTAAGTGCCTTTTGCGCACGCAAAACGCTGCGTTTTTTGCGTGCGCAAAACGCACACGCTCGTGTAAACCAGGCCTAAGGCTAATCAGCAGTACTCAATGTCAAGCAGCACCTGCAAAAGCAACTAAGATTTTAGGGTGTGTAAAAAGAGAGAAAAACCTGTGAGACCAATGTAATATTGCCGCTCTATAAATCCCTCAGAACACCACATCTTGGACATGGCATTCAGTTTTGTGCTCCACTTTGTAAAAAGTATATAGGAGAACTGGACAGGGGTCAAAGACGGGCACCTAGATTACTAAATCATATCGGAGGTTTCTCTTACAGCCCTGACGCATACATCATTATGGCAAACAATTAAGTGTAGACATTTCCCTCCCTTAAACTTAACTTTACTGTGTCATGTTTATATATGTATGTGATATATGTGTTCACCCCCTGTATTGTACATCACTATGTAAATAATTCCACTATACTGTGTAGAAATGATGAACAAATCTCGACTTCCAGGATTTCTACATGTTACCTTTATATCTGTCTACAAAGCTGGTGGCTTTATGAATGTCCTTAGGGACGTTGCACATTTGATTAATTCATCTCACATGTTCTTTTTTTTTTTTCTTTAGTCCTAGCATGTGCATTAATAATCCAAAAATACCTAATTCTAAATTGGACAAACAAAGTGCTTTGCTCGTTTTTGTTTTTTTAATTCTTTATTTGGTTTTTCACAAACAGAAATTGTTAGGATGGGGTTGGGTGAGGGGAGGGGGTACAGAAAGGAAGGGAAAGAGTGGGGAAGGTAAAACATTACATTCAAAAAAATGTATCAAAAAACAAGCTTTGCTCTTTTTCAGCTTTTATTGTCCTGGTGAATATACTCTTTGCAGTGACTCTTCCCATTGCATCTTTCTGGAGCTTTCTGTTATGTTTCTAGTTGGCGCTTGTAAGAATCTTTTGCTTAGAGGGGTGAAGATATATTTTGCACCTATACTTTAAGTCGTGCTCAGGATATCAGTATTTAACTGACACGTATTCATCTGAAGCATGGCAATTAACACCTCTTGACATTGGCAGGCTATTATTATTGATACCAGAAGATTCATCTGATGTAGTTGTCTATTTTAATTTTCACTTTTGGGCTTAAGAAAAGCACCTGAAACAGGGACAAGAGATAAGTAACTCGGATGTGAAAAATGGCAGTTTTTCACGTCCGAGTTGCACCCGTGCGGGAGCCATTCTCACGGATCCCTCATAGACTTGAGTCTATCCAGGGATCCGTGAAAACGGAAGAAAATAGGACATGTTCTATTTTTCAACGGACCCTTCACATGGTCCGTTGAAACAACGGCCGTGTGAACAGCCCCATTGAAATACATGCGTCCGTATACTACAGTCATCTGAATTCGGCCAAAGGGTATGTTCACACGCAGAATTAAAAACGGCTGAAAATTACAAAGCTGCTTTCAAGGGAAAACAGCTTCAGATTTTCAGTCATGGTTTTATTTTTAGACGTTTTTGGAGCTGTTTTTTAATTGACCCTATGAAAAACAGCTCAAGATGTGATATGCCACTTCTTTTTAAGCGACATCTTTTGACGCACCATTTTCTAAAACAGCGGAGTAAAAAAATTAAAGTAAACTCAGTTTTTCCTTTGATTACAATGGGAAGCTATTTATCAGCGTTTCACAAGGCGTATTTCAAGGCATTTACGCCCCAAAATATGCCTGAAACCACTGCGTGTGAACATACCCTAACATACAGCTGACACCCTGCTGCAATTGTCGAAATCGCAGCTTACTCCGATCCTGGCCTTTTAGCAACTCAGGTGCCGCAGCAATAGTGACCACGGAACCTAAGTGGTTTTATAGTGAGCAGGCTCCCCCTATAAGCCTATCGGTGCCCCCATGACACATTGGCTGCCGGGGTTCATATGAAAAGTCACCAGGTTTGCCTTGGGTGTGAGCCTATTAGGCCCTGCCTAATCTATTACATTCATCTGAATGGGGGTGTTTCTGCAGCAGGTGCATGGATTTCATCAAGTTCCTTTCAGATAAATGGAACTGATTTTCAGTCTCAATTTTCTGCAACAAAATCTGCCACGTGTGACTGCACCCCGAGGCCATGCTCAAATGTAGGGTAAATAGTGCAGAATTTCCAACCGGTTTTTCTGTGTGGAAAATGCTGCAGCATTTTTGCAAGAGAAATTGACATGCTACAGATAGGAATGCACACCGCAGGTCTATTTACACACTTATTTTCTACATATTTTTTACGCAGCGAGTGGGTGAGATTTGTTGAAATTTCATCCACTTTGATTTTACTGCAATACGGTGCGCACAGAAAATTGGGGTAGAAATTATGCAGCGTTTATGCTACGTGTGAAGATGGTCTTAGGGTATGTTCACACGGCCTATTTACGGACGTAATTCAGGCGTTTTTGCCCCGAATTACGTCAGAAAATAGCGCCTCAATAGCGCTGACAAACATCTGCCCTTTGAAAGCAATGGGCAGACGTTTGTCTGTTCACACGAGGCGTAATTTACGCGCCGCTGTCAAATGACGGCGCGTAAATAGACGCCCGCGTCAAAGAAGTGACCTGTCACTTCTTTGGCCGTAATTGGAGCCGTTATTCATTGACTCCAATGAATAGCAGCGCCAATTACGTCCGTAATTGACGCGGCGTTAAAGAGGCTCTGTCACCAGATTTTGCAACCCCTATCTGCTATTGCAGCAGATCGGCGCTGCAATGTAGATAAGAGTAACGTTTTTATTTTTAAAAAACAAGCATTTTTGGCCAAGTTATGACCATTTTCGTATTTATGCAAATGAGGCTTGCAAAAGTACAACTGGGCGTGTTGAAAAGTAAAAGTCCAAGTGGGCGTGTATTATGTGTGTTACATCGGGGCGTGTTTACTACTTTTACTAGCTGGGCGTTCTGACGAGAAGTATCATCCACTTCTCTTCAGAACGCCCAGCTTCTGGCAGTGCAGATCTGTGACGTCACTCACAGGTCCTGCATCGTGTCGGCACCAGAGGCTACAGTTGATTCTGCAGCAGCATCAGCGTTTGCAGTTAAGTAGCTACATCGACTTACCTGCAAACGCCGATGCTGCTGCAGAATCATCTGTAGCCTCTGGTGCCGATGTGTCCTCGCTCGTCTGACACGATGCAGGACCTGTGAGTGACGAGACAGCGTGATCTCTCGAGAACACGGCTGTGTCTGCACTGCCAGAAGCTGGGCGTTGTGAAGAGAAGTGGATGATACTTCTCGTCAGAATGCCCAGCTAGTAAAAGTAGTAAACACGCCCCGATGTACGCACATAATACACGCCCAGTTGTACTTTTACTTTAAACACGCCCAGTTGTACTTTTGCAAGCCTCATTTGCATAAATACGAAAATGGTCATAACTTGGCCAAAAATGCTCGTTTTTTAAAAATAATAACGTTACTGTAATCTACATTGCAGCGCCTATCTGATGCAATAGCAGATAGGGGTTGCAAAATCTGGTGACAGAGCCTCTTTAAGGGTATGTGCACACACACTAATTACGTCCGTAATTGACGGACGTATTTCGGCCGCAAGTCCCGGACCGAACACAGTGCAGGGAGCCGGGCTCCTAGCATCATAGTTATGTACGACGCTAGGAGTCCCTGCCTCTCTGCAGGACAACTGTCCCGTACTGTAATCATGTTTTCAGTAAGGGACAGTTGTCCTGCAGCGAGGCAGGGACTCCTAGCATCGTACATAAGTATGATGCTAGGAGCCCGGCTCCCTGCACTGTGTTCGGTCCGGTACTTGCGGCCGAAATACGTCCGTCAATTACGGACGTAATTAGTGTGTGTGCACATACCCTAAAGCACCTGCACATGCCGTTACGGCTGAAATTACGGGGATGTTTTCAGGCTGAAACATCCCCGGAATTTCAGCCGTTACGGACGCCCTCGTGTGAACATACCCTTACACTGACAGGCATAATACACAGCAAAACAAAGTATTGCAGTGTATTATTGAAATAATCAAAATGATTTCCATAGTGGAATTAAGAAAATTGTTAAAAAAAATCTAGTAAATTTATATAAAATAAATAAAATCCCCAGTAAAATAAAAACTTTTTTTCTACCACTATATACTTTATTGTGGAAAAAGACACATAATTGGTATCAGTGCATCCATAACGACATGAACTATAAATTTATCCCGCACGGTTAACACCGTAAAAAATATATTAAAAAAAACTATTTCAGAATTACTGTTTCTTGCTTATCTCACCCCCTCCCAGAAAAACGGAATAAAAAAAATTATCAAAATTTCATATGTACCTCAAAATGGTACCAATGAAAACTTTTACCCATCTCATAAAAAACAAGCCCCAATAAAGCATCTTCGACAAAAAAATAAAAATGATATGGCTCTTGGAACGCAGCAAGAAAAAAAAAAATATTAAAAAAAAAGCATTTTATTTTAGCAAAAGTAGTAAAGCATACTATATAAATTAGGTATCACTATAAGTTATACATTGTATGTATTTTTCACTGAATAAACATCAATGGGGATATAATTTTGTCAAAACTTCACCTTAATATATCACACTTCAACAATTACAATACAAATGTATTAATATATATGTGGTAATCTTGTGCTTAGGCACATTGCATTGACACAATTGTCTAAATTGTTTTGATAGACCTGATGTTTATTTTTATTTTTTATATTTTTTGTTTTTTTAGTGTATTTTTTATATATATTTATATGTTTATTTTATCTTTTTATGTTTTTGTAATCTGTTCTAAGTGGAGACCAGTAACCCCACTAGTCCAGATGCCTAACACTAGAATTTCCCTTCCTCTATAGTTAAATATAGCTACCTGTCTCAGTTACTCGATGGCTACAGAGTTTAGATAGTGCAGCTAATGGAGCGATGTTTGTTTATGGGAAATTCTAGGCTATATGACTAGCACACCCTGTGTCTACCCACAATCTATTAGCCCTATGCGTTTCTTGACCATTGCATTTCTCTGCAGTGAATCGTCAGGGGCTTTGCAGAGTCAATATAGCTAATCCTCTGACTGTCCAGAGGAGTATGTGTTCAATGCACCAAACATAAAATCATGTGTGGCGTGGGTATGGATGCGAGCCGTCCTATAAAGGCAAAGAGCCCTCCCACTGATGAGGTCACGGATCATCTAAACCAATCACACGACATTACGCTATTGTTGTCTCCTCTTCTGTTGGTTGGGGGCTCGTCTCTTGCTGACCAATCGATTATCTGCACTAGTACAGCCTCCCCCTGATGCCGGTTTTAAGATAATCGACTTGTCCCTCTCCAAAGTCAGTAGTGTAGTTATTTCCTTTTGTGTCAAACTATTTCTATATTGGTTTAGTTCGTTAATTTTACACCAGGTGTTCAATTTATTTTTGTTACAAATTTTAAAACCAAATCAATGTTATACGTTTCACTAAATGGTGGAACTTTAGTGCTCTTATTTTTAAGTTTGGTAAATGATCCTTCTCCTATCACTCTTTCGCCTTCATTCCATAGTTCCAATAGGTTCAAACAATCCAGATAGTCTATCTTCTCAATCCCCAAGTCCTTACATTGCTTAAAGAGTCTCTGTCACCAGATTATAAGTGCCTACATAATCGGATCGGCGCTGTAATGTAAATAACAGCAATGGTTTTTATTTTGAAAAACGATCATTTTTGAGCAATAAACTTCGATTCACTGCAGAGAAATACGATAGTGAAGAAACGCATAGACACAGGGTGTGCTAGTCATATAGCCTATAATTTCCAATAAACAAACATCGCTCCATTAGCTGTACTATCTAATCTCTGTAGCCATTGAGTAACTGAGACAGGAGCTATATTTAACTGTAGAAGAAGGGAAATTCTAGTGTTAGGCATCTGGACTAGTAGGGTTACTTGTCTCCACTTAGAACAGATTACAAAAACATAAAAAGATAAAATAAACATATAAATAATATATAGAAAAAATACACAAAAACATACAATAAATATATAAAAAAAATAAAAATATAAAAAATAAATATAAACATACAGTCTATCCAAGCAATTTAAACGATTTTCTCAATATGCGCAAGAACAAGATTACCACATATATATTTGAATTGTAATTGCTGAAGTTTGATATAAACAAAATATTTAAGGTTACGTTTTAAGTGAAAAATAAGTGATACCTGATCCTGGGGAAACTGATTTCGATTTTATAATTGTGAATTAATACATTATATGTACCCCAAAGTGATTCCTTTCAAAAACACAACTCGTCATGCACAAAAATAAGCCCTCACATGGCTATATCAATGACAAATAAAAAAGTTATGGATTTAGAAAAGCAGAGATGAAAAAAAACAAAACAAATTGCTGCGTCCTTAAGGGATTAAAGGAAAGTGCACACAGTTGTTTGTCTCCAGATATCATATTGCATTATGAAAACAACCACACCACATATTGTGTTCCTATAGATGGCTTTATAGTAAAAAGAGCACAAAAACATTAAGGGTATGTTCACACGGCGGGGGTCCGTAACGGCTGAAATTACGGGGATGTTTCAGCCTGAAAACATCCCCGTAATTTCAGCCGTAACGGCATGTGCAGGTGCTTGAATTACGGGCGTAATTAGCGCTGCTATTCATTGGAGTCAATGAATAACGGCTCTAATTACGGCCAAAGAAGTGACAGGTCACTTCCTTGACGCGGGCGTCTATTTACGCGCCGTCTTTTGACAGCGGCGCGTAAATATACGCCTCGTGTGAACAGACAAACGTCTGCCCATTGCTTTCAATGGGCAGATGTTTGTCAGCGCTATGGAGGCGCTATTTTCGGGCGTAATTCGGGTCAAAAACGCCCGATTTACGTCCGTAAATAGGCCGTGTGAACATACCCTGACAGTCATTACCAATTTTGTATGGCCTCCTATAGCTTCTTACCTTTTCAGGATACATGTTTGAAAAACTGAAGAAAAAAGGAAAAATAACTGGAAAAAGAAAGTGTTTGAAAAGTTGCTGTGGCTTTCAAGTTTTTAATGTATACAAAAAACACACACGCACACAAAAAAAAAAAAAAAAATGCCAGGTGGACATAAGCCTTCGTGATCAATGCCTTTAGTAACTGGGCCCATTTACACCCTGTAGTTATACAACTGTAGTAATAGAAACCCCAGCAGGTCACAGAGGAAAAGCAGTACAAAATAGTCACCCAACAACCAACCCCGTGCAGATTAAAACCCTTACATTCTTTCATGCTTTGCCAACCTATACATTTGTGAACATTACAAAGTGAGCTTTTACATTAGCAAAACCTATATTTTACCTATAATTTTCTCCCAAACCACTTTACTTGTTGTTTTGATTGGTGCTTTTAAAGAACCCTTTTTTTTCTCTTTTACTTTTTCATTTAGACATTTTAAATAAAATAAAAAAGTTGGTAAAATATATACTCTGATTCATGAATTAAATCTATTAAAACAAGACAGAACTTTTGGAGACAGTGAAACAAAAGGTAATTGCAGCATTTGAAATGGAGCCGCAACTTCAGGAACAGACAATAGACAAAAATTCCATTTGTCAGACCAGTTGTAAGGAATAAAAAATTATGATACAATTGTCTACTTCTTGAGTGTGTTAGACAAAAGACGCAGCAATGATTATGCTAATTTTCGCAACGTGAATTTGTGTTAATCTTTTCAGATCATTTTGAAAAGTTAGTACATTGGCCTGCAGAAATGCAAAAACTTTTCTGTATTATTCCTTATATTGTATTGTTATTCTTTGTTTTAAAACTCCACTCCTATGTGCATTATTGAAGGCTACTGGTGGAAGGTGCTTGTCTATTGCAACTAAGGCAATTGATCATTGAAGGAGTTTTCTAGGACTGTGATATTGATGGCCTATCCTTGGGACAGGCCATCAATATCACATTGGTGGGGTCCGGTCACTGTACATTTGCTAATGGCTGTGCCTCATATTGCAGCATTTAGCTGTAATACCAGGCACAACCACTAAAAGCTGTGCCTGGCAAACAATGAGGGTATGCTCACACGCTTAACAAAAAACATCTGAAAATATGGAGCTTTTTTCAAGGGAAAACAGCTCCTGATTTTCAGAAGTTTTTTGAGCAGCTCGCGTTTTTCGAATTTTTTTCACAGCGTTTTCGCTACGTTTTTTACGGCCGTTTTTGGAGCTGTTTTCAATAAGGTTTATGAAAAACGGCTCCAAATACATCCCAAGAAGTATCCTGCACTTCTTTTGATATGCCGTCATTTTATGCGCCGTATTTTGACAGCGACGTGTAAAATTAAGGCTCGTGGAAACAGAACATCGTAAAACCCATTGAAAGCAATGGGCAGATGTTTGTTGGCATATTAGGGGCGTTTTTTCAGGCGTAATTCTAGGCGTAAAACGCCCGAATTACGTCTGAAAATGGGCCGTGTGAACATACCCACAAGGGAATGCAGACCTCGCCAGAGTGCTGTAGCACCTTCAATAAGCTGACCAGTGGAGGGGGGGAGGGGGGATTCCAGGAGTCGGGCCCGGACTCTCCCTCAGCTTCCAGCAGCCTAAAGTTCCCCTTTTTCTGCTGACAAGATCCTGTTCACACAGAGTTTGTTGGCGCTGATTTCGACAGGGAAACCACGTCGGAATCAACACCAGAAAATGCCCCAAATCTCCTCCCATTGATTTCAATGGGAGTCAGAGGCGTTATTTTTTCCTAAACGTTTTTTTTCCACTCGCGATAAAAAAAAGCAACATGACCTTTCTTCAAGCCTTTTCCGCCTCACAAACCCCACTGAAAGCAATGGGAGATGGGAAAAAAAACCGCAGCTGTCTTTATACACGTTTTTTGTCAAAAAAAGCGCGTTTTTTCCTTTGCCTGTTGAAGAAAGAGGTAAAAAAAAGCCTCAAACGCGGCAAAAAACACGCCGAAAAACGCGCCAAAAACCGCGTGTGGTACAAAATCACTTTAAAAAAATGGAGCTGATTTTTCCAGGCAGAGTTTTCTGCCTGCAAAACTCTGTGTGAACTGATCCTTAATGTTTGAAAAACTCCACAGTCACCAAAAAAAATCTGTCTAGTGTAATACGTTAAGTAGAAGACAAGGAGGAGGGGGATGCAGCTGCAGTCTATCTGCCTCCTCTTACAGTGTCTGTAGTATAGGAAGGGGAAGTGTATAAGTAAATATGACTACAGGATCAGACTGTACACAAGGTTCGTTTGTAGTCTGTAATCATGGAAACTTATGTCTGCATATAAGCTGTTTACATAAAACAGTAGGATTTTTCTTAAGAATATTTACAAAGTTGCTACATTTTTTCTTTTTATTATAAATGCATTAGATTAGAGAAATAAAAAATAGTAACAAGTAAGCATATCTTTAGAGATGTGTCACGTTCTATGTGGACCCAATAGGCCGCTCCGCCGTAGCGGAGTGGCATCTGGCCAAGTCACAGTTTATGCAAAGTTTTAGCATAATAGTACCTGAGAGAGTCCAGACAGTAAAAGAGGCTTTGGCACAGATAAAGCTAGACATGAAAGGTTGCGGAAGACGTGGCGGATGATACCAGGAGTGGCAGGTGACACCAGACGTGTCTTTCAGCACGTAACACCAGACATGGTGTATAACAGCAGGCGTGGTAGATGATACAACACGACTCCGACACTAGAAAAGGCTCAGGAACAATCCCAGCACGGGATACAGGATACAGGTAGCAGGGCACGGGAACACTGGGAACAGGATACAACTAAGGGACCATTTGCAATACAAACATGGTAGATAGCAACAACGCTCAGGCAAGGAGTGGAAGGGCGGAGGTCTTTTATAGTCCAGGGTAATCTGGGGATAGGTTAGGGAAACTTTAGTGAGTGCACGCACACCCTAATGCTCAGTCCGGAATGGGAAGGCTGCGCGAGCTGGTGTTTCCAGGGAAGGGAGACGCAGGCACACGGCCAGGAGGCTGCGGTCGCCATCTACTGATGGGGAGCAGTGGTGGTCCGCGGCCGCAGTCGCTACAATTTGTTTTTGCAGTTGACCCCAGTATCCCATTCTGCCATCAATGTGAGATATGAGGATTCGTGTGATCACTGCTGAATTTCTTTGCCCAATTTATAAGTCAATGGAATATTTTTTTCCAGCAAATCAGCCATTTTGTTCGGAAAATAAATTTCCAATGACCACCAGCTCTCCATTGTGAAAACCCTGCAAAACAAATACTTATAGCTCAGGTTCCTGGATTGCTGTGATTGGCATGACGACAATCCCTATTTATCAGAAGGGTTGTTGAAATCCTTTCCATAGGTGTCTGCAGCAATCCAATACAATTTCCAATCTGTGGGGGGAACCTGATATCAACTGTTAAAAAGGACCTGTCATGTTTTTTTGTTTTTTTCTAAACCGCATACCTCCCCTTATTCCTGGCGTCCTCTTGATTCCAGTGCTGTAATTTTTTTTGGCCCTTCCGTGGTCCCGCTACAGCCCCTGCTCCACTTGGTGCTTAATATGCTAATTTTGAGTAAATGTACAGAGAGGAGGAGACCCCATCTCTCCCCGGTAGGCGTTGCCTCCTGCATCACTGTGATGCTGTCCAATCAGAGATCACAGCCTCACAGTGATGCAGAGAACCCACTCTGATTGGACAGCGTCACAGTGATGCAGGAGGCAATGCCTACTGGGGAGAGATGAGGTCTCCTCCTCTCTGTACATTTACTCAAAATTAGCATATTAGACACAAAAGCGGAGCAGGGGTCATAGCATGACAATGGGAGGGCCAGAAAAAAATAAATCAAAATTACAACGCTGGAATCTAGAGGACAACAGGAAGAAGGGGAGGTATGTAGTTTAAAAAAAAACCTGAAAAAAACATGACAGGTCCTTTGTAAGTATGAAGGTGTATTCAGATGTTGCAATTTATCGGTATTAGGGTTATCCTGTGTGTTAAAGGCACACAAGATCTGCTGTCAGCCAAGCCCTGTGATGGATCACAGCGGTGCTATGCAGCTTCTATGTAGAGTGCATACATGGAAGCTGCATCGCAAAAAGTAAAGAAGATTTTTTTTAAAAGTCAATTTTTTTTAAGTACAAAATACATAGATTTAATTTAAAAAAAAAAGGGTACAAATGTTTACATTGCCTTTAACTAAAAAAAACACAAGACCTATTTAAAGTGGACCTGTCACTAGATTATATAAGTTGAACTAATTAACTGACCTGAATAGAGCTGTCTCCCTGATTCCAGCACTGTTTTTCTTTTTTTCCTGGACCCCCCTTGTTCCAGAGATGGCCCAGTGTTGTGTTGGCTCCCTATATGTTATTTTTCTGTAGTTAGCCAACAGGGGGGGGGGGGGGGAGCTAGCTTCCTTGCCTTTGATGCTGACCAATTAGCGTGTGGCAGCTTGAAGTAGGTTCACGCCCTGTTGGCTAACTAAAGCAAGTTAGCATAGAGGGAGCCAACAGAACAATGGGTCATATCTCTGGAACAAGGGGTTCAGGAAAAAAAAGAAAAACAGCGCTGGAATCAGAGAGACATCGCTATTCAGGTCAGTTGACCAGTTCAACATATATGATCTAGTGACAGATCCTCTTTAAACAAATCTAACTGTTCATTTTAATTCTCTGAAAATTTAATTCTCTAAAAAAAAAAATATACAAACATATATGCAGTAAATTATTTACACAATTGCTGCATTTGGTATACAAGGAGTATATTCACACAATTGCTGATTGTGTGAATATGCTCCTTCCATACCAAATGCAGCAATTCTTGAATGTTTTTCAGAAAGCAAATGAGGTTGCTACCTAAGCCTTGAGAACAGATTCTGACAAACTGTAGGTGATACATTTGTTGAGGAAACGGAGCTTCAAAAGGCAAGATGCCGTGACTAATAAAGATATCATTTTGTCTCAACAATTTTCTTGACAAATTGTATTTCCAGCGTAACAGTTGAAATAAACAATACTGTCAGCTTCTAACATCATAAAGTTGCAATGGAAAATATTGTCTTTGAATGTCTGCCATACCAAGAATACCTGAGCTACCCCAGCGTTACAAGGCCTTGTCAGAACTGATCTCAGAGTCTGCACTAGGGGGTTATACAGGCAGGATGAAAAGGACAATCCAAAGAGAAGATAAAATCAACATAAGTAAAATGGTATTTTCTAATTTCTAAGGATAAATGTGGAATAGGATTATCAGATTAAATTTCTTCAGAGCTTTTTTATTTACGATAATTTGGTGATATATTTTTCTTGCATAGATCAATAACTTGTCCTTTCTTATGTCTGTGATTGGAAGCAAGGATCTTCTGACATTATTGGAAATGGGGTGTGGCTTCCTAAAAGGGGCAGAGCCACATCAGCCCGACAAATTAACTATAATATATGCCATCTACACCATCTCCCAGTTGGCGTTTATTTTCCTCTATGGGGTGTAGCAAGGTATAGGCCAGTGCTGGTCCCTGTGCTTACCCCCCCAATCAGATGACCCCCCCTTCGGACAGTTAAATAAAATGAAAAAGTTATACTCACTTAACCTCTCATTCCCTCCCCTCCATGTCCCCTCAGGCTCCCTCAGCTTGCGGCGACTCATATAACGTCCTGACGCCATGCAGCGTTAGGACATTGTATGTGACGAAACACTGATGATGTTGAGTCACATATAAGGCCTGTTCGATGTCAGGACCTTAAATTAGCCGTAGCAGGCCTTTGGGTACACGGAGGGGAGAAGACCAGCGGTGAGATGGGTATACCTTATTTTTATTATATGTCCGATCGGGGGGAATAGATTGTGCCAAAATTGGGTACACACGGCCGCAGTCACTGCACCACATGGCCAGCTGAGAAAATAGTAAATTATTCTGCCCCATTGTCTTAAAAAGGCCTGAAAAACTAGATAAAATATTTCGTTGAGCTTTATTATCATTTTAATTTAGGAAAAGCTGCAAACTCCCAAAATAACAGAAGATGGCTGGTAAAATAATTTACTGTTGACTAGAAAATTAGATTTATTTATTAAGAGGAGAAGATTAAAGGTGTATTTCCAGACTTTGGCATTTTTACCTATCCGCTGTATGGTTGAGAAATGCTAGATCGGTGGAAATGCTAAAGGCTGGAATACCCCTTTATAAGTGTACCTCTAGTGAAAAGAAAGAAAGAAAGAGTGATAAAGATCTAAATTAGAAACTTGAATTTACACACTGAGGTGAAATTGGTAAGAGGTTTTAAAGTGGATCACTGGAGGAATACTGTCACGGAGAGCATGAAAATTCAGATTATGATCTCCATCTCTTTGCTGCTATGAGTTTAGATTATTACTCTCTGACTACAATCTATGTAATGATCTCCTGTTAATAGTCAGTGCAATGGTATAAACATAAGATATATTAAAAAGGTTTTCAGTTTTGATCCATTGATCAGTTTAAACCTACACACGCAGATAAGGCTCTGTATGCTGTCACTCTCTGGGCGAGGGGCTCTACTTCATCACTTCCTGCAGACTGTCATAATTTACGGCATTTCTCTGTCAATTGACTCCTGTTTATTTCAGCTGCCATAAAGCAAATAAATGTAAGCCTCCAATATGGCAGCCTGAGGGGGAAAAAAAAGAACAAATACATTATTTATTGTCTACAGATTTACATCTAACTGATGAAACTAAAATTAAATACACAAGACATTCCCTTTCAGACACGTTAACATTATACAGTGGTGTATTAAACCATCTATGATCATAATGCCCCATAGGTTAGCAGTGTGTGGAAACCTTCAAGGAGTTTTGGCTGCAGTCACTCTTCATTAAACTCTATACAAACGCAGCCAAGCAAGCCGATTTAGCCGTTTCTGTATCTCCCATTGAAGTCTATGGGATATACAGGAACAGGCAAGTGTGTGCTCTACTTACTCTCTCCGACTGAAATAGTTAATGGTTCTGAACTTCTGATCAGTTTGAGTCCTACTAAGAAGACATATATGGCATATAAAATTTATATACTATAAATGTATTGATGGAAAGCCCCTTGAAACTCTCTTCAGTGTGTTATGAGACCTGGCATACTTGCATCAGACATTGGGGCTTATTTCTAAAATATAATATAAAGGGAAAGATAATGTGTTTCTTACAGCAGTCAATCAGTGGCCAGAGTTGTTTTCCAATACAGATTTAAAAAGTAAAGGCATTAGTTACTTGATTTGTTAGTATGGGCAACAGCGCCACTTTTTCTTACCGGATCACTTGGTCATAAATTTAATGCAAACATAAAGCGACATCATTTCCTGCTCATCATGTAATTTGAAGACACATATAACATGACACAATTAACTCACTTTTAGGGAACTTAAAATGAATAGCCGCTGATCCACAGACCACATTTATCTTAATATAATGCTGACTCTGCTCTGTTCTCATATGAAATATTCAATCTGGCAGGGTCCAGTAAGACACAATTCAAATAGAGTGTGCTGAGCTCATCAGGAAGAAGCCGAGTTTTTCTAAATGACTGGATATTACCCAAACGAGCTTCAAAATAATGTTCCTCCAGAAAAATCAGTCACATTATAATGGTTTGTCTTGGATCAATTTAAATATTGGGATGCTCGGTCTGACTCACGCTCATCATTTGTAGTTAGAAGTTTATTTTGCATTATTTTCTGTTCAGGCTGCGCTGTTCACATAATGCTTTTACTTCATGTATTTCTTTTTAGCCAAAACCAGGACTGGATTCTAAAAGGAGGACGAGTATAAAGGCTTGAATAACAGAGGCTGTTAAATCTTATAGAGGTGAATAGGTTGAGTGGTGACCCTAAAGGAAGTGGTAATAGATATGGTTATGTCACTCAGATCTGGACATGACATAATCATGGGGATCTTCAGTAAGCTTGTTGATGCCAAAAAGTGTACTGACTGTGCTAGAATTCAAGTCAGAATGGCCACCCCTTAAAGGGGTCATCTCAAGAAGATATCAGAAGATATAAGAATGTCATAGGTGCCTCCCCGCTCTGGTAGACTCGAGCCATCCATCTGAATGGCCACTATGCAATACTCCATTTTCTCTACAGTGGCTGCACCTGGCAAAAAATCACCTATTTGGTGAAGATGTCAGAGCCGGACCCCATATGAAGCCGGTTGTTTGTGTTACGACAACCCCTTTATTTGATGACATGATTCTTGCTACATATCGGAGAACGAAGAGATGGCATTTGTAGTCATGCAACTTGAAATAAAGCTACAACCACTTATTAGTTACTTAAATTGTTTTGTTTGTTGCTTAGGATTAAAGGTCTATTCCACATCCTAAAGTCAAGACTCAACATACTGCTCCCTGACTGGTTCTCTGATGATAGAGATGTGTGTCCTATCTGTTTATGTTTACTAAATTATAGGAACCAATAGAATGATAGACTGATGATATCTTACTTATGAGAAAATATTATATGTATATCAAATGCCAAGCCATTTTAAAGAAACGGTAAGTCCGGCAGCTAGTCTTTTTGTCCAATAAAACATGTCGGGTGGACATATAAAATGTTATAGTGTCTATTGCAGAGACATTCTGTTTACTTATTAGATAATAATGTTGGCTTAATATAATCACAGACTAAGGGCTCATTCAGACGAACGTGAATAACGTACGTACGTGTGCTGCACAGGGAAATCATGCGCATTACACGGACCCATTGATTTCAATGGGGCTGTTCACACATGCAGGAGTTTTCACGCAGCGTGTGTCCGTTGCGTAAAACTCACTGCATGTCCTGTATTGGTGCATTTTTCACGCACCTATCGCCCATTGAAGTCAATGGCTACATGAAAATCATGCAATGCACATGGATGCACATCCGTGTGCGGTGCGTGATTTGCGCATCAATTAAATTGAAAATAATAATAATTTAAAAAAAATGATGTGCTTTGCGAGTGCGTGAATAATGCATGCCACTTGCAAAGCACTCTGATGCATAACGGACCAGATTCACGTGCGTGAATCTGATACGCTCATGTGAATGTAGCCTAAGATAGGTATTGAATGATGTACAGCCTGCCCTATTTGGATAATTCCAGACCATCCAGTTTTCTGGTGGCAGGGCCATTCAGCACTTCAGTCATAAGCAGGTATCAGTTCTCCAATAGAGGTGATATATTAGTGACATAAGCCAGTGGCGTCGCTAGCATCAGGCTTTCGGGGGCCAAAGTCCTGAGTCTTTATCCGGAGCCGATGAAGAGGGTAAGTATAGCGTTATTGTCTGCTGGGGCCCTGTATCTAAGCCTACCTTGTGGTAGGCTTAGATACAGGGTCTAACAGAGAGGTTCTAACAGACATTATCACACATAGGCCCTGTATCTAAGCCTACCATGTGGTAGGCTTAGATGCAGGGCCAAGCAGACAAGATCACACATGGTGATAATAAGCCCATGTGTGATCCTGTCTAATGGGCTCTGTATCTAAGCCTACCACATAGTAGGCTTAGATACAGGGCCTATGTGTAATATTTATGTATGATACTTCGATACAGGGCCCCAGCAGACAGTAATCTTGGCAGACATGGTGTGATCCTGTCTCCTGGCCCTGTATCTAAGCCTACCACATTCTAGGCTTAGATACATGGCCCATGTGTGATCCTGTCTGATGGGCCCCGTATCTAAGCCTACCACATAGTAGGCTTAGATACAGGGCCCCAGCAGACAGTAATCTTATACTGTATAAGATTACTGTCTGCTGGGGCCCTGTATCTATGCCTAACATATGGTAGTCTTATATACAGGGTCCAACAGACAGTATCGCACATGGGCCCTGTAGCTAAGCCTACCACATGTGTTACTAATGTGTTGTTTTTTTTGTACTTGTGCTTTTTTTAGAGGTTCGGTTGTTGGACTACATCGGATTCGAGGACAGCTTTTTTCATTTTCAATAAAATGGTTAACGAGGGTTGTGTGTTTTTTTTTAAATTTCAATAAAATATTTTATCTATGTCTTTGTATTTTTTTCAAACTTTATTTCTAATGCCTTAGTAATTGCCGCTGGCTGATTGACAGCATCCATTACTAAGGCGGGGCTATGTGTTAGCCGGTGAAAAGGCTAACACTAACCACCATCATTACCCCGGTACCCACCGCCACAAGGGGTGCCGTGAAGAGGCGGGTACGATCCAGTACCCGACCATCTGTGCTGATGGCTGGGCACTGGGGTGGCCGCAGGCTGGTATTATTAGGCTGGCAAAGCCCAAAAACAGTGTCCCTTTCCACCCTGGTAATTCTAGTCTGCAGCACTTTTTTTTTTTTTAAATGATGTGGAGTTCCCCCCATTTTTCATAACCAGCCAGATTAAAAATATCAATGTTGTATCTAGCTGGTTATGAAAAATGGGGGGACTCCACGTCACTTAAAATAAAATATAAATAAATAGAAAAAACTATGTGGGGGTCCGCCCTATTTTTCATAACCAACCAGTGATACAACACAGCAGCAGTAGATTAGCATTAGCAGGGTTGGATTTCCCAAATTCTGGCTCCTTCCAGCCTGATAAGGCTAGCCTGTGGCCGCCCCTGTCCCCGACCATCACTACAGATGGTCGGGTACCGAAGGATACCTGGCTCTTCCCGGCACTCCTGGTGGCGGTGGGTACCGGGGTAATAATGGTGGTTAGTGTTAGCCTTTTCACCGGCTAACATTAGGCCATGCCTTAGTAATGAATGCTGTCAATCAGCCAGCGGCCATTACTAAGGCGGTAGCAATAAAGCTTAAATACAAGGACATGGAATTTTTTTTATTGAAATAAAAACCCCCACACAATCCTCATTAACCATTTTATTGAGAATAGAAAAAACGCCATCATCGAAGTAGTCCTCGAAACCGAAGTAGTCCAACAACTGAACCTGTAAAAAAAGCACGCACAAAAAAAATTTGTAACACATAAAAAAGCAATTATTATCTTACCTTTCCTGGGTCCAGTGCTGGAGCCGCAATGTCAGTGAATTGAGCCCTATATCTAAGCCTATCATATGTGATACTGTCTGCTGAGCCACTGTATCTAAGCCTATCATGTGTGATAAAGTCTACTGAGACAATGCATCCAATTCTATCCAGTGGTGTAGCTATAGGGTCCTTAGTCTTATAGATATGCTATCGCCGATATGTATGTAAAAATTTTTTTTTTTCGGGGGGAGTGGGGTTGCTAAACATGTCTTGGGGCTTGTGTCCCTGATATGAACTAACACTAAACATATGGACACTATCATTAGACAGCGTGGACGTGTTTATAACTTTCACGTTTTGTGCACTGTGATTGTTAGTTTTTTATAATGTAATACAGGTTAAGTATTAATCTTTTATTAGTGGGAACTTAACAGAGTTTTTTGTTTCATGAAATTTGCAACCCTTACAGAAATGTACTAATTGTGTGACTGAAGAAAAAAAGGCAGAATTCAGACGACCGCAGTATACGTCAATGTGACGGCTGTTAAAACAACGGCCGTCACAAGGACACATGTATTTCTAAGGGGCCCTTCCCACGGCCGTTGTTTCAACGGACCGTGTGAAGAGTCTGTTGAAAAATAGATCATGTACTATTCTTTTCCTTTTTCACAGATCCCTCGATAGATTCAAGTCTATGGGGGTCCGTGAAAACGGGACCTGCACGGGTGCAATTCGGATGTGAAAAACTGCCATTTTTCATGTCCAAGTTTTCACTCGTTCATGTGAATCTGGCCTTATTGAAGAGAAAGTCACATTGTGCAACTTGTGGCATCATCGATGAGTAGAAAATCATATTGTGCAACTTGTGACATCATCGGTAAGTAGTCCTTACCTAAAAAGTGCCTATTATGACTAGACCTTATTATGACCAAGGTACTTTAACTTGCTGGAATTTGAGATTTTAAAAATATGACAGCTTTATTGTAAAATGATGCTGGTGCCGTTCCAGCACAATGGTGAGCTTCTCCGCTCTCCTCTGAACTGTATAAGAGTGCATGTGTTTGCATACTAACAAACCACAAATGAGGACTAAGAAATCGCAGTCAGGCTAAATTCAAAAGAAGGGGATTAAGCAAACCTTCAGTTGACCTAAACCCCCGGAGCAAGCAATTATACAAGACAAGTGGGAATAAACTTAAAGCCACCAAATATAAAAATGCAAAGACACTCACATTTTGTTCCCTCACACCCAGGCAGCAATGAGCACAATACTTTGCAGTTTTATCTGAGTGCACAGAATTCAAATAACAAAAAAAAAAAAAAAAAAGGCAAAAAACAAAACAAGTCAAGCAAATTTAAAATGTCTGCAGGCTTCACATTGACATAAGTGAATAATTATAATGATTAGATATGAGCAAATAATTGAAAATCTGATTCGCCACTGTTCCATCGAACTGGCCAGTGCGTATTAAAAACTAGATCTATTTAAAATATGGCATTTTATTCACAGCTAATACCGAAATATAGAGAAAAGCTGTTTCATGTAAAATCCTGCTAAAAAGACAAGGGACACTCCCTTCGTCTGAAAAAAAAGATTAAATCTCCAGCCTAAAATAGGCTGGGCCTAAAATAGGCTGGTCACTAAGGGGTTCAAATTGTTTAGTTTAAAATATAAGATATGTCCATGTGGACGTCCCTGTTTTACAGCTTTAATGACAGTTGCCGCTTCTAGCTTATGTTGGAAATACAAGATGATTATAGTTATTCCACGATCACAGCCTTTATATTGGGTTATTGTTATTATGTTATCTGTTATTGTTGGAGAATTGCATTTTTCAATTAAGGATTTTTTTGGGGGGTACATTATCTGTAACTATTTCTTTTAATGATAACAACAAATATGGAAATTAGTGCGGAGCATACAATTAAAGCCATTTGAATAATTATACTGTAATCAAGTAAAATTATTGATGTCTTTATTTGAAAGTGGATGCTGCTGAAAGGAATATACGTGCTTTACATATTGATTAACATTTAGAAAAAGGCTACAAAATGTTTGCCTACGCTATTTATTTATTTATTAATTTTTTTAAATGTATACTCGCACAATTTTAAATTGATTTATTATTATAGCAAAAAATATCTAGAAAACTATCATTAAAATAACATTACACATTGTTCTTTAATACTGTATGATCGACACTACAAGTAGTTGCACATTGCATAGTGTATAGAGATCCACACTAATTTCCTATTTATAGTGAAAATCTTATAGATGGGGTTTAAAAAGTTTCAACTTCTATGGGTGGCTATTGTGTGGTGGTTGTCACCAGGGACGAATTAAGGGTACCATGGGCCCCGGGCACTTTTTCAAGTCTGCCCTTCATGAACTCTGAAGAGGCTGTACTGTATATTTGCAGATTTCTGTTTAAGCGGCCAAAGATCTGGCACGGTTTTTAATTCCCTGTAAAAGCAGAATGAGCCATGCAGAAGAGAAAAAGCAGAATACGTTGAAGAGGTCGGGACCTTTAAACTGTTAGTGGTTTTCGGAAAAAAAAAATCTGCTGTGCGTGAATATAACCTTAAAGACCCAGGGTTTGTTGTTTAACCCCTTAAAGTCCAAGCCATTTTAATTTTTTTTTTCATTTTTCACTCGCCGCCTTCCTAGAGCCATAACTTTTTTATTTTTACGTCAAAGGAGTGGTGTGTGAAGGATTATTTTTTTGCAGGAGGAGTTGTAGTTTTTATTGGCACCATTAAAGTACCATATAATGGGTGAATTGGAAAAAACTGATTCCTCCATGTTTTTTTGGGTTTAGTTTTTACTGTATAAATTTACCTTTTCTTAAGGTAAAAGTAGATTTAACATAAGGTAAATATGTACAGCCCCAGAACCAAGCTCAGTACAAATATACAGACCCAGAACAAAGCTCAGTACATATATACAGCCCTATAACCAAGCTCAGTACATATATACAGCCCTAGAACCAAGCTCAGTACATATATACAGCACAGGAACCACGCTCACTACATATATACAGTACCAGAACAAAGCTGAGTACATAAATACAGTGCCAGAACCAAGCTCAGTACATAAATATAACTCCAGAACCAAGCTTGGTACATATATACAGCTCCAGAACCAAGCTCAGCACATATATACAGCACCAGAACAAAGCTCAGTAAATAAATACAGTGCCAGAACCAAGCTCAGGACATATATATATATGTGTACTGAGCTTGGTTCTGGAACTGTATATATGTACTGAGCTTGGTTCTGGAGTTATATATATATAACTCCAGAACCAAGCTCAGTACACATATATAACTCCAGAACCAAGCTCAGTACACATATATAACTCCAGAACCTAGCTCCATACATATATCAAGATCCATAACCAAGCTCATACATATATATACAGGACCAGAACAAAGCTCAGTATATATATATATATATAAAGCTCCAGAACCAAGCCCATTACATATATACTGAACAAGAGCAAAGCTCAGTAAATATATACAATACCAGCACAAATACAGTTCAGTACAGAGATCATTTGCAAATTTTATTTAACCCCTGCCGTATAAGTTTGTACGACATAAAACGACAGCTCCCAGTATAGCCTGAGCAATGGTTAGGATATGCTGGGAGTTGCTGTTCAACAAAAAAGAATGCTACCAACCGTCATCTCGCTGCAGCTCATACAGTTACTATAGTACTGATCAGTCACAGGGAGAATAAACATTTACATTGAGTGACTCACCGGTGACGCCTCCGATTCTTTTTTGTTCTTTTTCTCTTTTCTTCTCCATCCGGTCCAGACCTCTATGATGACTTCTCCCGGGCATGGCCCATTTTTGCAGTTTGCAGCTCAGATGTCTTTGGCTCCTCACTTTTCCAACATTTCCACACCTATAAATGAAGATCAAATTCTCATGGTGCCAAACTCTATGCCACTGAATATAATAGTATCATACACTGTGCCCCTGAATATAATAGTACCATACACTGTGCCCCTGAATATAATTGCACCATACACTGTGCCTATGAAATACATTTTGTCAAACACTGTAAAGTAAAACACCACACTCACTAACAATGCCCCCTGTAGATAGCACCAGTTACAATGCCCTCTGTAGATAATGCCCTCTGTAGATAGCACCAATCATAATGCACTCTGTAGATAATGCCCCTTGTGGATGGCACCAGTCATAATGCCCCCTGTAGATAGCGCCAGTCACAATGCCCCCTGTAGATAATACCCCCTGTAGATAGCGCCAATCAAAATACCCCCTTTAGATAGTGCCAGTTACAATGCCCTCTGTAGATAATGCCCCCTGTAGATAACGCCAGTTATAATGCACTCTGTAGATAATGCCTCTTGTTGATGGTGCCAGTCACAATGCCCTTTGTAGATAGTGCCAGTTACAATACCCTCTGTAGATAATGCCCCCTAGTAGATAGTGCCAGTCACAATGCCCCTATAGATAGTGCCAATTACAATGCCCTCTGTAGATAAATCCCCTTGTAGATAGCGCGAGTTACAATGTTCTCTGTAGATATTGCCCCCAACACTGCCCAGAAAAAACCAAACATTCTCACCTGTCTCCGTTCCTGCGCTGTCCTCCAGCGACGCAGGACTGGTAAGAGACCAAACTGCATCATCCAGTGTAACGGCGCATTCAGCGTGATGACGTCATCGCGCCAACTGTGTCATTAGTAAAGAGCTGAATGGGAGGAAGGGAATGGATAGTTCCATCTCGCCAGCGCTAAAGTAAGCAATTGCACCCGCATCCTGAGGATGCGGATACAATTGCCCAGATTGCCCTCATTATAATCCACCCCTGGTTGTCACTCCACACCTACCTAAGGGTGATTGATAAAAGATCTGCCCAGGCTAAAGGCTTTCACAAAGTATACCTTTTTTTGTTATATTGCCCATTTGTTATGAGACAATTTTTGTTATGTGGCCTGTAATTCTGTATTTATGATGTGTTCATTCTGGGCATTTTTGCCTGCTGTAGTAACAGCCATAATGAGTCTGTCAGGTTTTCTTTTTTGTTTGTTAATAGCGCTGAAACAAGTAATGACTTTAAGATAGTCTTAGAATTAGAGGATTCCTGGATACAAAAAAACATCAGCACTTAGGTAAAGGTATACATATAATCCTTGTTTCAATGTTGATCTAGTATCTATGATGTGCCAATATTACATGTGAGATCCCATTGGTGAAGTCTGTGATCTCTTGAAGCACCACTGATTTCCAGAATAAAAGAGCTCTATATGGCACTCAAACCCCTTTGGCACAAGACATCTGATACTAAAGGCCCTTTAATAATCGGACAAATGAGCGTTCACCTGAACCTGTAAACACGGCAACGATCATCCAAAGAGCGGGGAGTCGCTCGTTCATCGACTGATTGCATAATTTATGCAGCAATAAATGTTATCCTTGTGTAAACAGGGAGAGATGCTGTCGACATGCTGCAAATGCATGGGGACGAGCGATCGTGGTAACATAACCAATCATTGCTCCATATATATATGGAACACTGTATGTGGATTGGATCATATAAGCTACCTCTATCAAGACTAAGGATTTCTAAGGTGAATGTTACAGCTGAAAGGGCTCAAGTAAAAGTTGTTGTTCATGAAAAAGTTATAGCCTAGATACATTTTAGAAAATATGTATTCATACAGCACCTATTGACCTCAATGAAAGCTGTAGTAAATATGTATGCAGTGAACTCCCCCTTGTGGCAGTCTCTGACTCCCCACGGAAGTGCTGTTCCATACTGTATAATTTTGTTCAGTACGAAGCAGCAGTTCCTGATGAGGCAGAGACTCCTAGCATCATATGGGCATGTTCACACGTGGCGGAATTTTTCCCCTGCAAATGTTGGTGCAGATTTGGGGCAATTACGCAACGAATCTGCACCAACATTTGCATATTTGACAGGTAATTCAGACGTTGCGGATATCACAGCGGACTTGCCACAGGTTTCAGTTTTTGCATTGCAAAGGCTGAAATCTGCAGTGAAATTCCGCTTCTTCTCCGCAATGGAATGAGCATGCTGCGGAGGGAAAATTCTGCACCGCAGGCTAAGTTCCGCACAGTTATTTTCTGCAACGTCTGAACTAACTTTCCTAAAAATGTATAGAAATAAATGTAAAAAACGTCTGCTGCAGAATTCCACTGCGGACTGTCAGCAGCGGAATTCAACAGCAATTTCGCCACGTGTGAATGTGCCCTTAGTCTATGATGGCAGGAGTCCCATTCACCTGTACCGTGATCAAGCCGGGAAATCCGTCCGACACGACGTGTGTAGGAGGTGTCTAGGCAAGTATTCCTTGAACCATTCATTTGACCTATATTCTGTTCTGGTTCTTTGTGAAAAACAAAAATAGTGTTTAGAAGAAGACATTATCCCCTTAAAGATTTAAACAATTAAACAGAGCTTAAATATTTTAAAGAAAAGTAAACTTTTGAAAATAAAAAACAAACTATATTGGGACATCCGCCAATTTTTGGTTATCTGCTAAATTATTTGTGCCAAAGCCAATAAAAATAGCAGCACCATATTTAACAGATTTACACAGCTGGAAGAGGGACAAAAATAGAAGTCATTGTTTTCCAGACTCACCAATGACTGTGTGCATTTTTTTTTTTACGTGTCATTGGTGTATTTAATGAGTTTGCTTTTCAAAGTGCAGCTGTGTGACACCATCTGATTCTGCTGACTGATTGAAATGCATATAATTAAAATGTAGTTTTCACTTGCTGGATATCTTGTTATTTTATCATAAAATGTATTTTGGATGAATCAGACATAAAAGAAATGTATAAATTGGAGACTGAAAGATGCATTTTATTATATGAATTTATGTAAGTGGGCTATGCCATTTAAATGTTTAATTATACTTTAATACGATGAATGAACAGCACAGCGTCTGAATATGAAAGAAAATCTGCACAATTTGCAAGTCTAAATGGAGGTTTGTTTGAAGCCAGTTTATCATACCTGGGGGTGGTTTATGTCCTGTAAATATAAAGAAAAGCAATTATTGCTCAGAATTAGATTTCAGATAATATGCAGGGTTACTATATGAATGCATCATGATGCAAATAGGGAATAGCCCTTTAAAGAGCATTTCCACTAAAATAAAAACATTGCCTAAAAATATAAGTTCCTGAATTGTCCTCTTTTGTGAAAGCTTTTAATAATATTGTATTCTGGGCCAGCCATCACGGCAGAGATGTGTACGTACATTGAGCTTGCATGGTGTCACATGGAGTCCCTAAAGATCCACCGTATGGCACAATATTATTATCACATTCTCCCCTAGAAGCAATTGTTCTAGAGTAGGATATCTCTGTAGTACGGCATCTATGGGAACATAATACTTTTTCTCACAGATTTTGTATGAGGCATACCAAGGTACAGCCGTCTCTAAACATTCTCCCTAGAAGCTTGTTGCAAACTTATGTCATGACACAGACTACCTCAGGGGTCAGCAACCTGTGGCACCGGTGCCACAGCTGACACATGTGGCATGGTTTGCTGGCACACATCCCTCTTCCGGTGTCCAGCGTCTTTGTGTGCTTGGCAGCGCTGAACACAGGGAGAGAGAGTGGCGCTTCATTATGCGCTTGGCGGCGCTCATCACCAGGAGAGAGAGAGAGAGGAGTGCTTCATTGTATTTGTTGCTGCTGAACACTTGCCAAACACACATGACCTGCCTAGGTAGAGTCGTGTGTTAACCTTAGACCATACTATCCCCCACCCCCATTTAGTAACGACACATGACACCGAGGTTGGATGTGAAATGGCCACAGCAGCCGTTTATTAATTTCACAGTTTTATAAAAACAATTTAAATCCGAAACATTCGGATAACTAGTTAGGAATCCACCATAGAATTCCTCCTAATAATTCACATGACCCAACATGGGTCAGAATCATAAATAACAATTAAACGTTAACATTAACCCGAGCAGAGGAAGTCCTTGAAGCCCCTTCAGATGTTCCTTTCAAGAACACACCGAATTAGCCATCTGCAAACCACTAATTACCTCCAGCCGTAAACCAGCTCGGAAGCACCGTTCACCTCTGCAGATGGCTCCAACCACTAGAAGTCCACTTCAAGGGGATAACACCCGATGAAGCCCTCAAGTGATATACCGACCACTAGAAGTCCACTTCAAAGGGATAACACCCGATGAAGCCTTCAAGTGACATACCTTCTACCAGAAGACCACTTCAAAGGGATAACACCCGATGAAGTCTTCAACCATGTACCTTTTTTGGGGGACGCATACCCCCGATGCGACCCCCCCACCATTTTGTACTGACTGGCCTCAAGGACTCCCCCCGCCAGCTGCCATGACAACAGAACCTACTCCGGAAAAAAGAAAAACATGTTAAATAAGCACACAAAATAAAACACAACGCTCATAGCCAGACGTACATAAGACCTAAGGAGTAACAAAACAAGGGTGGGAGGGTGGGAGCTTTGCTTACTGTGTGTTACTCCTCCCGCTGCTTCCGGCTCAATGCCGAGAAACAGCGGGAAGCGCAACAACGGCCCCCCCGCCCCCCTTAACTCCTCCCCGTCCCTCCTTCAGCTCCTTCAACTTTCCCTGACCTCGTAACATTAACCCTTTCCCTACCAGGACGGTCATGTCGGCTTCCCTTAAGCCTGCAGCTGCGTCCAGCCTCTTCTTGACCTGCCTAGGTAGAGTCGTGTGTTAACCTTAGACCATACTATCCCCCACCCCCATTTAGTAACGACACATGACACCGAGGTTGGATGTGAAATGGCCACAGCAGCCGTTTATTAATTTCACAGTTTTATAAAAACAATTTAAATCCGAAACATTCGGATAACTAGTTAGGAATCCACCATAGAATTCCTCCTAATAATTCACATGACCCAACATGGGTCAGAATCATAAATAACAATTAAACGTTAACATTAACCCGAGCAGAGGAAGTCCTTGAAGCCCCTTCAGATGTTCCTTTCAAGAACACACCGAATTAGCCATCTGCAAACCACTAATTACCTCCAGCCGTAAACCAGCTCGGAAGCACCGTTCACCTCTGCAGATGGCTCCAACCACTAGAAGTCCACTTCAAGGGGATAACACCCGATGAAGCCCTCAAGTGATATACCGACCACTAGAAGTCCACTTCAAAGGGATAACACCCGATGAAGCCTTCAAGTGACATACCTTCTACCAGAAGACCACTTCAAAGGGATAACACCCGATGAAGTCTTCAACCATGTACCTTTTTTGGGGGACGCATACCCCCGATGCGACCCCCCCACCATTTTGTACTGACTGGCCTCAAGGACTCCCCCCGCCACCGCGAAACAGGCCTTGACCACCTTAAGCCTGTGAGTTCCTCCACACCACCACCGCCCTTTCTATGCCTTCTGCTATAGCCAAGCTCCAAATATCAATGCCAACCTCGGTCAGATGAACCCCGTCACTTCTCCAGAAATTCCCCAATCCTGACTCCAAATCCCTATGCCTCACGCAAATGCCCCCGTTCTTCGCCACAAAACGGGACACCGCCCGGTTAACTTTTATCCGAGCCTTATTGACTCTCTCCACCGATCTGGCTAACCGCCAATGCTTCCTTGGGACTATGTCCGACCACACTACCACCAACTTGGGATAAGATACCCACAAACACAACATATCATGTTTGATATCCCGCACCAACTCACGAAAAGGGCGGACTCCTAAATCATTCCCACCCACGTGCAACACTAGAACCTCCGGAACCCTATCAAGCCGCACATATGTCTGGAATTCCGCCAACACCCTGTTCCAAGACATACCTCTAAAACCCAGCCAATGCACAACCGCATCCTGTCGCGGAATGCGCAACTGGCGACCATCCGGGCGGACGTCCGCCCTCAAAGCCCCCCAGTGCACGTACGAATGACCCATCAACCACACCAGACAAGGAGGCGAATCTGAAACGGAAAACACAGTTAGGCACCACCATATAACATTTTCAAACATAAACAACAAAATTACAACATATGGGGGCGGACATAGGACTTAAACCTTTTAGACTCCCAACGACCAATACGCCTCACGCCCTCGTCATCCAACCCCCAGCGCCCCGCTTCCGTTGCTGCGCCAATCCGGAAGGAATGAGATGAATATGAGCCTGCCGCAACCCCCACTGCCGTCAAACATTTTTTAAATACAGCTCCAAACTGAAACCTGGACAAAAACGACCCGTCCTCATGACGTAACAAAGGCAAATCTGGAGACCCCCTGTTTCTCGTAAAACCCCGCATGCACTCCACTGGACACATTACCGACCCCGGGAGAGCGAACAAAACTATCAGTTTTCCCTTCCCTACTTGGTCAGTTTTAGATCTACGCAACCATACCTCCAGCCGATCTGCAAAAAGGCTCACCTCCCCAGATCTCAGCCCCCCTGCCTGTTTAGTACTTGGCGACACCAACTCACCTATTCTAAATGCTCCGAAGAACGCTAACGAAAAAGCCAACCGGAACAGATCCATTTCATCTGAAGAACGACATACCGATGCTAATGAACCCCCCAACGAGCCAAGCAAAGCAAACGACACCGGCCTTCTACTATCCGCCTCCACCCTACCTCTGCGCAACCCCTTCAAAGCCTGCGATACCAGAAATTCCTTCGATACATCCCGCAAGCCCCGCAACTTAAGCCCAAACGCCACAGCAGATATGAACCGGTTCACCTTCGCTACTGAAAACCCCGCCTCCCAGGCATCCCCTAACCAATACAAAAGTGCCACCAACCTGTCTCTATCCGTATTGACGTCACCCAACTCTCTTACCCACTCCTCCCACTGCCTCCAACAAGCAGCATAAGCACTCCACGTCGTGCGCGCCAAAGACCTTTGTAACAGCTGCTCTACGGGACCGATACCAGATCCCAAAGATGCTCCGGACAAGCCAAACCGAGACGTTCCGCTCCCGGGGCCAATTGCCGAAACCGGTCCCACTGCGAGCGAGAAAGAGCATCAGCAATACAATTCCGTACACCCGGGACATGCACCGCCACCACCCACGCGTTCAACGACAAACACACCAACACTAAATGTCGCAACAATTGAACTACCGGAGGAGAAGACGCCGTGATGTTGTTAATGGCAAGCACCACCCCCATGTTGTCGCAGTAAAACCGGACCTTCTTATCCCTGAGCCTGTCCCCCCAAATGGTAGCCGCCACCACGATGGGAAACAGCTCGAGCAGGGCCAGATTCCGCGTGAGTCCACTGGACACCCAGCTAGCCGGCCATTGACCTGCGCACCACGGACCTCCCCCGTAAGCTCCAAAGCCACCCGCCCCAGCCGCATCCGTGAAAATATTCAAATCACTCGTATCCTGCGCTGGGGCCATCCATAGCGAGCGACCATTGTACTGGCCCAAGAAGTCATCCCAAACCTGGAGATCAGCTCGGTGCTCCTCCTTGAGCCGTACAAAATGATGCGGCGCACGCACTCCCGCCGTTGCCGCCGCCAACCTTCTACCAAACACCCTTCCCATCGGCATAATCCGGCAAGCGAAATTCAACTTCCCCAGCAGCGACTGAAGCTCCCTCAGCGACATTTTCTTCCTTCTACAAGCCCGTCGAACCTCCAGCCTCAAAGCACCCAACTTATCCGCCGGGAGACGACACTCCATTGCCACCGAGTCTATTTCGATTCCCAAAAAACAAATCGTCGCTACCGGGCCCTCCGTTTTTTCCGGCGCCAAAGGAATCCCAAAATCCCTCGCCACCTTCTGTAGAGCGTGAAGCAGATTACCGCAAACCGGCGAACCCCCCGGGCCAACGCACAAAAAATCATCCAAGTAATGGATCAACGAGTCGACCCCGGATGCCCCCCTCGTTACCCACTCCACGAAGCTACTAAACGCCTCGAAGTATGCACAAGAAAGGGAACACCCCATCGGAAGGCACCGATCCACGTAAAAAGCCCCATTCCAAAAACAACCCAACAGCCGTTGGCTTTCTGGATGAACCGGCAACAACCTGAACGCCGCCTCGATGTCAGTTTTTGCTAGCAGCGCCCCGGGACCCGCAGCCCGCACTAACCCCACCGCCTTATCGAATGAGGTATAAACTACGGAACACAACTCGTGATCAATCCCGTCATTTACCGACGAACCTTTGGGATACGATAAATGTTGAATCAAACGAAACTTTCCGGGCTCGCGTTTAGGGACAATACCCAAAGGGGACACAACTAAATCTTTTACCGGCGACTCAACAAATGGCCCCGACATGCGACCCAACGAAACTTCTTTTAACAACTTTTCCGACACGACTTCCGCATGCAAGTAAGCCGATTTTAAATTCCTCCGCGTAACCGGAACCTCATAAGGAGGTGGAGGAATAACAAACCCAACACGAAACCCTTCATAAAGCAACTTAGCTGCCGCCCTATCCGGATACTCATTTAGATAAGGGGCCATCCTTTCCACCCTCACCGGCGACACCCCCTTGACCAGTCCCGTGCTGGTTCCCTGACCTCTTTTTTCGCAGGCATTTTGCCGCCCCGTGTGATGCACCATTACACTCGGAGCACACGTGCTTGAACTTGCACGTGGCCCCGAACTTGCACTGACCTTCATTAAATTGCCAGCAAAACCCCGCCTTTCCCCCGCCGCTTTGTCCACTCTGACTAGACTGGCCTCCCTGGCCACCGCTCCCGAGAAAGGGCTGCCTAACCGGAGCCGTAACCCGTAACCAGAGAGCAATATCCTTCTGGTCCCACCGAATCGCCGGCCGAACCGCCTTCCGCTGACGGAATTGCTCATCATATCGCAGCCACGCCTGACCCCCATACGCCCTATGAGCCTCCCCAATAGCATCAAAATAACAAAATAACGCCGAACAATTTTCCGGCGCCTTTTCCCCTATCACACTAGCCAATATGGCGAACGCCTGCGACCAATTAACGAACGTCTGCGGGATAAGCCTATACCGCCGCCGTTCCTCCTCGTCCTTTTTACTCTCATCCCGCTTGCTCTTATCCAAATTGAATTTAGCCAGCGGCAAGAGAGAAAAAATTTCAACGTATTCATCTTTCCAGATCCGATCACGCACCTCCTGCTTTAAATGCGCCCCCAACGGACCCTCAAAACAAACATACACCTCCCCCCGAGCACGATCGTCCATGCGCACTCGATCGCCGTCCTTCTGTGCCTCAGTCTGCACCGACACCGCGACCGCCTCTCTAACCGCCACCACAGGACGCGCCTGCAACGATCCCACGTCCCTGGGGCCTTCCCAAACTACCGCAGGGGACACTTCCGTTACAACCGGCGCCGCGGCCCTATCAAGGCGCCCCACCAGCTCCCGTAAGCAACCCACTAAATCTGCCAAACCCGCTCCGTCGCGTCCGCCCGCGCCACTACCGGCCCCCGATGCTATGCTAGCAGCCCCCCCGCCGACACCCGACATAAAAATCGCTGGATAAGACAATAATGGAGTTATACACTCACCGGGCTGCACAGGCGCTGTGTTCCCGTCAGCCGGACCATCCTGACCTCGACGATAGACGTCCAGTTCACCTTCCTCCAGTTCTTCTCTCGCCGACGACTGTCCCTCCCAACGACATCTTCGGAAAGGGGATGAGGACGCGCTGACCGATGGGCCGGCAACCTGCCGCCCGACCGCCGGGACCCAGACTTCCGACCGGACCTGTTGCCTCGACGTCGCTGCAGATCTAGTCGTCCGTCTAGACGATCCTGACGAAGCCTGCCCCCTGGCCGGAACATCACCATGCGGGGCGGCCGTACCTTGCTCTCGACATCTTCCATCTGATGGGGGAGGGGTGACAGGGAGCCCGGCCTGCGACTCCCTGCTTACCGCCGGACCCCGTCGCGGCCTGGGATTCCTGCCAGGACGCAGGGCCTGGGAAGGGGCGGTCCTCCCAGCTGCCTGGCCTGCAGCGTCCGGGATCGGGCTCCCTCTGCGACGCCGTGTCCGCGGGACTACCTCCGGACTAAGGCGCTCTGGAGGTCGGGACCGCCGAGAGGGACGGGTCGACACAGCCTGCATCGCCGTCACCCCTGCCACCGCTCTCTGCCTGCCCAGCGCAGGAGCGGTTGTTGCCGACTCCCCCCCCGCCGCCATAGCCATGCTCGTAGGGGGGCCGGGGGAGGGGAGCCTGTCCCTTACAACAGACCCCGAACGCCGTGCCCGACGTGGCGAAACGGCGTCCGGGATCCGCGTTAATGCAGCCACGGTCTCCTCCAGCCATCCGGGACCGTGGTGCACAGCAGCGGCGCGCAGCCGCTCTAAAATCAAGGCCTCTGCCATTACTAAAAAAACCGGGCAACGGGGAGCTTTGCTTACTGTGTGTTACTCCTCCCGCTGCTTCCGGCTCAATGCCGAGAAACAGCGGGAAGCGCAACAACGGCCCCCCCGCCCCCCTTAACTCCTCCCCGTCCCTCCTTCAGCTCCTTCAACTTTCCCTGACCTCGTAACATTAACCCTTTCCCTACCAGGACGGTCATGTCGGCTTCCCTTAAGCCTGCAGCTGCGTCCAGCCTCTTCTATGCAGCACTGCTCTCTCTTCTGGTGTTCAGCATTTCTAAGCGCATAATAAAGCATTGCTCTGTCCTGGTGATCAGCGCCCAAGGAGTTGCGTTCCCTCATATGTGCTCCCCCCAAATCTGGTGTTCAGTAGCTGTGGTCTCTCCTATGTGTACCCTCATATGTGCTCCCCCCAAATCTGGTGTTCAATAGCTGCGGTCTCTCCTATGTGCACCCCCACAAGCTAGTTTTCAGTAACCATTGTCTCTCCTATGTGCACCCCCCCAAATCTGGTGTTCAGCACCTGCAGTTTCTCCTATGTTTTACCCTCCCAAGCTGGTGTTCAGTAGCCATGGTCTCCACTAGGTGCACCCCCCAAGCTGGTGTTTAGTAGCTGCGATCTCTCCTATGTGCACCCCAAAATCTGGTGTTCAGTAGTCGCTCTCTCCTGTGCAGTGCTCCCCAAGCTGGTGTTTAGTAGCCGCGGTCTCCCCTATGTGCGACCCCATCCCCCCAACTGGTGTTTAGTAGCCGCAGTCTCTCCTATGTGCGACCCCCATCCCCCCAGCTGGTGTTCAGTAGCCTCGTATGCACCAGAAGTGGTGCATCATTGCAAAGAAAATCAGGGACAAGGGTCACACAGAAATGCAAGTTTAATTAACTGATTAATGGATTTATGTCACATACATGATAACAGTTTGTCTAATATGACTCATGTTTGCATGGCACACTGAGTACGCCATATAAAAAAGGTTGCTTACCCCTAGACTCAGTGGCGGATTAAGAAGACCATGGGCCCTGGGCTGTTACCCAAACTTGGGCCCCCCTTCTCCACCACCACCCTGCCGCGCCGTAACTATTGCTAACACTACCTAAACACTAGTACACAAAGTAGGCACATTATGCACAAAGTACACACAGTACGCACATTATGCACAAAGTACGCACATTATGCACAAAGTACGCACATTATGCACAAAGTACACACAGTACACAAAGTAGGCACATTATGCACAAAGTACGCACATTATGCACATTATGCACAAAGTACGCACAGTACACAAAGTACCACATTATGCACAAAGTACACAAAGTAGGCACATTATGCACAAAGTACGCACAGTACACAAAGTACCACATTATGCACAAAGTACGCAAATTATGCACAAAGTACGCACATTATGCACAAAGTACGCACATTATGCACATTATGCACAAAGTACGCACATTATGCACAAAGTACACAAAGTACGCACATTATGCACAAAGTACCCACATTATGCACAAAGTACACAAAGTACGCACATTATGCACAAAGTAGGCACATTATGCACAAAGTACGCACATTATGCACAAAGTACGCACATTATGCACAAAGTATGCACATTATGCACAAAGTATGCACAGTACACAAAGTACCACATTATGCACAAAGTACGCACATTATGCACAAAGTAGGCACATTATGCACAAAGTACGCACATTATGCACAAAGTAGGCACATTATGCACAAAGTACGCACATTATGCACAAAGTACGCACATTATGCACAAAGTATGCACAGTACACAAAGTACCACATTATGCACAAAGTACGCACATTATGCACAAAGTACACACATTATGCACAAAGTACACAAAGTACGCACATTATGCACAAAGTAGGCACATTATGCACAAAGTACGCACATTATGCACAAAGTACGCACATTATGCACAAAGTATGCACATTATGTACAAAGTATGCACAGTACACAAAGTACCACATTATGCACAAAGTACGCACATTATGCACAAAGTAGGCACATTATGCACAAAGTACGCACATTATGCACAAAGTACGCACATTATGCACAAAGTAGGCACATTATGCACAAAGTATGCACAGTACACAAAGTACAACATTATGCACAAAGTACGCACATTATGCACAAAGTACGCACAAAGTACGCACATTATGCACAAAGTACGCACAAAGTACGCACATTATGCACAAAGTACGCACAGTACAAAGTACGCACATTATGCACAAAGTACGCACAGTACACAAAGTACACACATTATGCACAAAGTACACAAAGTAGGCACATTATACACAAAGTATGCATAGTACACAAAGTACACACGAGTATGCACATTATACACTAAGTAGGCACATTATACACGAGTATGCACATTATACACAAAGTACACCTTGTAAACACATGAATATGGACATTAAACATACATGAATATGGACATTAAACATACATGAATATGGACATTAAACATACATGAATATGGACATTAAACATACATGAATATGGACATTAAACACACATGAATATGGATATTAAACACACATGCACTTACCTTTTATGTCTTCACTGCAGCTCTTCTGCTGCTCACAGCACATAGCCCGCCGACAGTCTCCCCTCCCCCATGTCCCGACAGCTAGCAGCAGAGATGTTTAGAGCAGGGAAGGGGGGCTGGAGGGGGAGCTTCTATAGCAGCACAGACCACGGCTGCTAAGTAGAAGCAAAGCTCCCCTCGCCTGACAGGTGCGGTCCTGGCACCGGGGCTCCCTCCGGTGCTAGCGACGCCACTGGGCATGAGGGGGTTCGGGCGGTCATAGGCTCCTTGGGCCCCCTGGCAGTCTTGGGCCCCGGGCGACCGCCCGAAACGCCCTAATGATAATCCGCCACTGCCTAGACTACATTATTACTGAGGCACTATATAGCACCATTCTTTGTCTATTGTATGACACGTTTATGTAATGACACTGTTTGGTACTGATTTCTCACACTACATGGTGCTAGAAAGACCTCTGTAAAGCTAGTGGTACTACTGTACCCACTACTGAAAACTCCTATTCAGGACACCACACAGCCCATATGCAGATGCAAATCGGCCACATTCACCACTGCTTTCTTAGTAGGATACTTTTATATGCACCATTTTTTATACTTTTTGGCCGTTAGGAAAATTAAGTGCAAAGACCAGATGTGCCGTTGTAGTAAATTCGATTTTTTTACAATTTTTTTTTTCCATTCACACAATGTAGTGAAAAAACGCACGTTTTTAAGCGCACAAGTAGGAACAGATAATAACACCAAGGGCCGGGGGGAATTTCACAATCTCACATTTGCAGACTTGATATTAGGTTTCTGTACAACTAACTTTTAAATTCAGATAACACAATCTTAAACTTCATAGTTCTTGTAGCCTAGGGAGAACTTTTATAAATGCCTATTCCTGTGAATATCTTAGGGGTCGCCAGAGAATCTTGACTTGAGGAAAATAATCACGCTATAATGGAATTCTTCCTTAAAGACCTCCATTTTTTTTTCTACTTCAAAAGATGATTTTAGCACACGCAAAACTTTCAATTGATAAATCTTCATCTTTACTAAATTGTTCACAGCTTACACCATCTTATAATGCTTTCCTATCACAGTAGGTGATTTACACATTACGCTCCGTGCCTTGCTTGTTTCAGGGGATTGCTAGCTGTATTAAGTTATATTACAATATGTTACCAGAAAATAAAAGCTATTGCCTGAGAATGACACTTATGTACTATAAGAGCATTTGTCCGCCATGAACTATGAGTTATGATAATGACTGTTATCACTATATAATTACATTTTTACCTCGCAACATTCTGTCATCCATTTGTTTCCTGATAATATGAAACATTTGTATTCATGGAAGATATTTTGGTATATCACTGAAATATTTGCCCTTCACGTAGAAGTTATTAAACTGAAAAACACAGCACTGAAACACTTTACTAGTTATTACATTGTGAACTCAAGTGCAGTCACCAAGATTAAAAAAGGAAATACAAGTCTTCCCTTTAATATCGTGGTTTTGTTTCAGATCGGCTACATAGAGAAGATACATTTCACGCCTGCTTGGAATACAGGAAAGACATTGCTATAAATCGTATGCATTGATTTACAGCTAAAGATCACTTTTATAAAAGTTTTAGGTTTTATGGCTTTTTCTTTGGTAAAACCTTATAGCATAAAAGTCGCATCCCTAAAGTGTATTTCCAGTAATTTTTAAATGTAGAAATAAATCCTTAAGATATGAGAGAGCTGTGAGATTGTATACTTGTACTCAGCTTAGACAGCTTAGACAGCTCTCCATAGCCTAAAAATTGTCTGCAACTGCCTGTGCCTTGTTACAGTAAGAATGCAGCTCTGGAGCTCAAACTGCTGCTCTAAGAAGCAAAGAAATGAGGAAACTAAGAGTAGTGGAGCATACAGTAGTACATGAGCACATTCAAGTTTTTGTTTATGAGCAGATAATAGTTTTTACTAAATATGCAATTGGATACACTTATTTTGTTAGAATGGAAAAGCCCATTAAAGGGGTACTTTTTTTTCCCAGAAACAGCATTGCTCTTGTTCCTTGATCTTTAAAATATGAAACAACCGTTACGTTCTACCGGTATACAGGGAAAGCAAGAGTGTACAGAAGCTGAATTCTCTCTTCTGTTCCAGGAAAATATGTCAGTTTCTGCTGGCTATGAAAGGCTTTAGACTCCAGGTCGGGTAAAATCTTCCTAAAGGATGTACTCACTATTCAATGAAAAGCAACACACAGACATAGTACAATAATGTCTCCAAGACACAAGGAATTCTAATAGGGTTTTTTTTTATACTCGCAAAAAGAGATTAAAACCAGCATATGAAAGATACAAAAACTCCACGTGGTATGCAAACAATCTGAGCAGCCGGACTCAAGCTTCGACTGAATCATCTTCTTCTGGCACATGAAATATGACGCCACGTAAGCACATTTATACTTTCAAATGTGAGTTACATATAACTGTTCTCAATAATAATAAAAATTGCAAACGATCCTTTAACTATCGTATTACGAAATTAATGGTGCATATACTATATGGACAAAAGTATTGGGACACCTTTACATTACACCTTCAGGAGCTTTTATGACATCCAATTCTAAATCCATAGGCATTAATATGGAGTTGGTCCTCCCTTTGCAGCTAAAACAGTTTCCACTTCTGGGAAGGATTTCTTCAGGATTTTGGAGTGTGTCTGTGGGAATTTTTGGTCATTCATCCAGAAAATCATATGTGAGGTCAGATACTGATGTTGGACGAGAGGGCCTAGCTGACAATCTCCATTCTAGTTCATCCCAAAGGTGTTTGATGGTATTGAGGTCAGGGCTCTGTGTAAGACAGTCAAGTTCTTCCACACCAAACTCACCCAACCATGCCTTTATGGACCTTGCTTTGTGCACTGGCGCAAAGTCATGCTGGAACAGAAAAGGGCCTCCACCGAACTGTTCCCATAAAGTTGAAAGCTACAATTGTCCAAAATGACTTGATATGCTGAAGCATTAAGACTTGCCTTCACTGGAACTAAGGGGCCTAGGCCAAGCCCTGAAAAACAGCTTGTTATATCTATGGCCTCGGACCGTTGGGATTACTCACCCCTCAACGGCCGCAGCCATGGACTTGTGGGCGCTGGTCCCCATCTCCTCCCCAGGAGATGCCAACGCTCATTTCCGCTCCACTCTGCTGCGTCCCTTAGGGTGCGCGTACGCTCGCGCCCGGCCTTAAAGGGCCAGTGCGCGCACATGTAAATCATCAGTAATTAGCCCATGATCACCCCAGACTATAAGAAGGGCTCTTCCCTTTTACTCCTTTCCCTGAGCGTTATTCGTATTCCTCTGTTAGTCTTGAAAATGGTTAGCCAGCTGCGGCGGTGCGGCCCAGTGGATCCACACACCCACAGATTGTGACACAACACTTTAGCATTATCCCTCCTCTACCAAACTATGCAGTTGGCACAATGCAGTCAGGCAGGTAACAGTCCTGGCATTCACCAAACCCAGACTCATCCATCAGACTGCCAGATAGAGAAGCGTGATTCGTCACTTTACAGCAGCGGTCCCCAACCTTTTTTTTAACTAAGGACCAGTTTCATGCAAGACAATTTTTCCATGGACCAGTGACGACGACTGGGCTTAGGGTCAGTTCACACGTTGCGTGAATACTGCGGATTTTACGCAACAGAATCCACAGCATAATACAGTAGCAGAAAAGTGGATGAGATAGAACAATTCTCATCCACACATTGCGTAAATAGTGAGCGGAGAAAAAGCTCAGAATTTGACATGTGGTGTACAGTTTTATTTTGCAGCATGTCAATTGTATTTGCGTAAATGCTGCTTATTTGTTGCAGGTCTTCCGCATTGAATTTAATGGGGAGGTAAAACTAGCAAGAAATAGTGGTTGTTGTATTTATTGCGGATAAAACGTCATCCCAGGAGGCTGGCCTGTTAGCAGGTCGGCTGAATGCTCAGCAATTTTCCGCAGCAGACAGTCCCGGGCGAAAAACCGCACCACAATTTGGTGCCGTTTTTTCACCCGGAATTCCCTGCGGCCACTGGGGCGGATACCAGATACTGCGGCCTGGTACCAAATGATCCAAGGCCCGGGATTGGTCCGCAGCCCAGTGGTTGGGGATCACTGCTCTACAGGACACATTTCCACTGGTCCAGACTCCAGTGACGACGTGCTTTACACCACTCCATCTGATGCTCGGCATTGTGCTTGGTGATGTAAGGCTGGCATGCAGCTGCTTTGCCATGGAAACCCATGTCATGAAGCTCCCGGCACACAGTTGTCCTGTGGATAATAATGCCAGAGGAGGTTTGGAACTCTGCAGTTATTGAGTCAGCAGATCGTTGGCGACTGTTACGCTCTGTAAGGGTATGTGCACACGATAACTGGCTTTTACGTCTGAAATTACAGGAGAAAACAGCTCCGTCGTTTCAGACGTAAATGCTCCTCCTCGCATTTTGCGAGGCGTCATTGACGCCCGTAATCTTGAAATTACGTTTCAAAGAAGTGTCCTGCACTTCTTTGACGAGGCAGTCATTTTACGCATCGTCGTTTGACAGCTGTCAAACGACAACGCGTAAATGACAGGTCGTCGGCACAGTACGTCGGCAAACCCATTCAAATGAATGGGCAGATTTTTGCCGACGTATTGGAGCCGTATTTTCAGACGTAAAACGAGGCATAATACGCCTCGTTTACGTCTGAAAATAGGTTGTGTGAACCCAGCCTTACTTTACATGGTCTGCCACTTCATGGCTGAGTTGCTGTGGTTCCTAAACGCTTCCACTTTGCAATAATACCACTCACAGTTGATCGTGGAATATCTAGGACAGAAATTTCAGAAACTGACTTGTTGCAAGTGAGCATAGAACGACCCATTCTTTCACAAATGTTTGTAATGGCAACTGCGTGGCTAGGTGCTTTATACACCCGTGGCAATGGGACTGAATGAAACACCTGACTTGAATGATTAAGAGATGTATGCCAATACTTTTGTCCATATAGTGAATATACAACCCCCATTTAATATTAATGGGAATAAACAAATATGTCCATATTTGTAACGATTTACTTTTAGTAATTACTATGCACCTAATGCAGCTCTTTATAATGTATTAATATATGCAACCCTTGTATATAAATATCCATTTTGATAAGTTAAAAATGAAGAACCCCAGTGTAAAATGTATTAGCCATTGATTTGAATGGCCATTCCCTTGAACACTAATATAAGGCGCTTTGAGATTCTCCCTCCTGAGAATATTCAAATGTTCATATAGAAACACTAAATAGCATACATTACAAAAGTGCTACAGTGCTACCAGTGTTTAAGGTAAATTCTATAAAAATGCTTGAAACGCAATCCCTCATAGCACTGATAAATAAATTGCTGAATCCTAAAGTGCTATATATTTAGGCAATTAAAAAAGGTTTACACCACAGGCGTTTTTGCCGTGTTTTTTGCTGCGCTTTCTTACCTATTTCTTCAACAGGCAAAGGGAAAAACTGCAAGCGGTTTTTGACATAAAATGTGTCAAAAACTGCTTAAATAAATGCGTGGGCCGTTCGCTGCATTTTTTCCGTCTCCCATTGATTTCAATGGGGTTTTGAGGTGGAAAACGCCTCAAGATAGGGCATGTCGCTTTTTTTTTATGCAAGCCTTTTTTCTGCTCGCGGGAAAAAACTGCCTCCACCTCCCATTGAAAACAATGGTAGGCAATTTCGGCAGTTTTATGCCGCGGTTTTTGCTGTGGTTTCAGTGGCAAAAAACGTGTAAAAAAACTCTGTGTGAACAGGGCCCGAGGCCTCCTGATGAAATTGTGCCCATATTAAATATCTATACTAAAGGGACCCTAGCAGTTGGCAGGTATATATTGAATATAGAAAGAAACAAATGTGCCGGAGGCACACTGAAAACCAATTTCCCAACTGCTAATCGATATTATTAAAATATAACTTTTATTATTTTGTCATTAAAGATGTCCAGGAGGACATAAACGATCAGCACGAACAGTTAAAATTAGTAGCCAATGTTGCTTTAGCACACACTCTGTTTTTACACTATCTGTATTTTTTGCCAGACAGTGTAAAGTGCTCAGATTGCAAAGTGTCAGACCAGCAGCTGCAGACTGCCGAGCTTTATTGGATGCAATGTGGTGTGCGTGCTCGGATTGCTAAACAAGCTAGGCTCTTTAAAATGATAGATTTAGCCCCCCCGACATGTTTCGCTGTCAACACAGCATCCTCAGGGGATCAAACCGGGGCTAGTGAGCGCGTGTACAGATTGTCACTCCCTTTAAAGATTTCAATTTACGTCACACAGGGTTCACCTGTGTGGGAACCAATAGGAGCTCAGTACAAGGACCGAGCCTCCATACTGCAAGATTGGCATATGAATTAGAGATCAATAGAGCGCACATGCGCACCAGAGTCTCCAATAAAGCTCGGCAGTCTGCAGCTGCTGGTCTGACACTTTGCAATCTGAGCACTTTACACTCTATCTGGCAAAAAATACAGATAGAGTAAAAACAGAGCGTGTGCTAAAGCAACATTGGCTACTAATTTTAACTGTTCGTGCTGATCGTTTATGTCCTCCTGGACATCTTTAATGACAAAATAATAAAAGTTATATTTTAATAATATCGATTAGCAGTTGGGAAATTGGTTTTCAGTGTGCCTCCGGCACATTTGTTTCTTTCCATATTAAATATCTATTCCCTTTCCCTCTTACTAATCTCGTTTCTCTTATCCACACCCCTCCATGGAAATTTGATTTGCCCAATGCCCCAAAATGTTTGACCTCTTTGGGAGCATTCCTGATATTTTCTAAAATGTGCTGACACACTATTAGTCTGCAGACCTGTACGAATATTATACAGACATTCACCAATCTCAAGGGCACTCCAGTGCATATATTATCCCCTAATTTTCACATGAAATTTTCCCCCTAACCTTATAAAAAAAAGGATTTCACCTTCAATGGAAATGTATTAAATTTATTAATTTAAGCTAGGTGGCTTTTATGAATTAAAGTAGTGAAAGTATTTTTCTACTGGTGGTTTCTGTTCACGTGACTTAACACCAGCTGAAATTTGTGACTGCAAATTGGATGATCTGTGATAGGTTGATTTGGTTCAAGGGATGGGCAATATCATTCAATAAATAATGAATTTTACATCAAGGTTTCTTCATTTTCTTCATTCCATAGGAACCTTCATTGTTTACTTAAAACAATAAAGGTTTCCATTGAATATATATTTGGTATCGTCGCAATTGATAACGACCCTCAGAATAAAGGTAACATTATTTATTCTGTGCGATGAATCGTGTAAAAACAAATCCAATAAAACAAAGGTGACATTTTTTCCCATTGCCCTTATTAAAAAAATATTTACGAAACTTAAAAAAATGATTTGTACCCCAAAATGTCACTAATAAAAACGACAACCTGCCCACCAAAAACAAGCCCTCATATGGCTATGTTGATGGAAAATAAAAAGTTACGGTTCTTGGACTTGCAGTTATGCAAAAATTAAAACAAATGCGCTGCCTCCTGAATGCAACTTCCTTTAGCGGTTAAAACCTGAATGAATTTCGGCAACCAGATTTATGGGGTATTTTACAAGGAACACCTTCATGCTATTCTATTACATGTCTTGTTCATTGATGAGCTAAGCTTTAAACATTGGCCTTGCCAGCATTTTTTCCTGCTTTGGAGTAGTATTTGCAAGAAATAAAACAATATAGGCAGAAATGTGTGTGCATATGAATTATGATATAGCACATTTTCAAAGATGATTCTCATCTCTACACCCTACTATACAGAGGGTGGGAATAGCTGGTGCTAACTTGTCTGCTTATATGAGTAAGACTAGAAGTTATTATGAGACTAGGTTCATACATCACATAAAAATTACACTGCGTGCTGAAATATCCCTCTTAAATAGAATGGAGGAACTGATAGCCATAACACCAGCTGCACTGGACAGGTATTGTAACAAAGTGGTTGGCAACCTGTCGATCAAGATCAACAGGTAGATCACAAAAGGTTTTTCGAGAAGATCCCAGGCCTAGTGTCATTTTCATATACTCGGGATGCGGATGAAGTTGAAAACTGCGGCGGATCTTGAGAGCCATCCGCTCCACGACCCGCCATCCACCCTCGTAGTCCACAGCAGGTCTTCAGCGTAGTCATGTGCAAGGACATCAACGCGCCTGCCTGCATCGTGCTGCAGACCGTTTAGGATGCAGGCCAGAGGAGGTGGGAACAGGGTTAGGTGAGTTTTTACTTATTTTTTTGGGATATGGTGTTAAGCAGTATTATTGTTGAGGCACAGTTTAATGTTGCTGTGGCACAATTATTTTGGGGTCCACTATGTGGGCACTATTATTGTTGTGGGCAATAGAGGAGCACTGCTTGGCACTGGAGTACTATGCTTGGGGGAGACTTTTGGCACTATTACTATTGAGGGCACTATGGGATAACGCTTCTAGGTATTTTGGGGGGCACAATTTTTTTCTGGGCACTATTACTGCTGACTACAATTATTTTTAGTTAGCTGTATCACCATTACTATCGATGCACTACCAGTTCTTTTGTCACTAAATTATATTTAAAAAGTAATATCCATCCAGGGACCGTGTAGTTTAAGACCTAAGCAGCGCCCCTGATAATTTATACACCATTCCCCCCATGGTTCGGTCACAACTTGGTACCAAGTAAATCTCAAGGCCCTCCCAAATTACAACAGTAGATCTCCACCTCACTAAGGTTACCTACCCCTGCTATAACACATGGAGGGTTAAAATAGAGTTCCAATGCTCAGGGCCGCACCGTCCATGAGGCGAGATGAGAATTGGAACTCACTGTGAGGGCGGCGGTGGCACTGAGACCAGCCCCCCCCCCCGCTCCTGCACTATAATTGTATCTGCAACTATAGGATGCAGATACAATTACATGCATAAGTGCTGAATGGCGGTGCTTGCGTAGTTGAATGGAAGGGCAAGGCACCCTGCCAATCATCACCTTTTATCTAAGCAAGCGGCGCGATGATGTCATTGCGCCACTTGCATCGTTAAAAGACGCTGATTCGCAAGGCAGAATGCCTTGCCCTGCTATTCAGCGCCTTTTAATGAGGCAAGGAGCGCGATGACATCATCGCGCGACTTACGTTGTTCAGCCCCAGCAGACCTGCTCAGAAGAGAGCAGGCCTGTATTGCAAGAGAACGGCGCGGGTACGGGATCAGGTGAGTATGTAAAGTTTTTTTTCCGTTAAAAATGGGAGGGGCTATATGTGGAGCACTATCTACAGGGCGGAGGCTATATTTGGGGCACTATCTACAGGTGGCTATATGTGAGGCACTATCTACAGGGGGCTAAATGGGGGCACTATCTACATGGGGCTTTATGGGGGGCACTATCTACATGGGGCACTGTGTCTGTGGGACACAGTGTTTGGTGCTATTATAATCAGGGACACAGTGTATGGTGCTATTATAATCAGCGACACAGTGTATGGTGCTATTATATTTAGGGGTGTAATGTGTGGCACCATGAGAATTTTATGTTCGTTTATAGTTTTACGCCATGAATACGTATACGGCAGGGGTTGCACTAAATTGAGCTGTATTTGTGCTGGTGCTGTATTTGTGTACTTTGCTTTGTTCTGGTGCTGTATTTATGTACTGAGCTTGGTTCTAGTACTGTTTGTACTGAGCTTGGTTCTGGTACTGTATTTATGTACTGAGCTTGGTTCTGATACTGTATTTATGTACTGAGATTGTTCTGGTGCTGTGTATATGTACTGAGCTTGGTTCTGGTGTTGTATTTATGTACTGAGCTTGGTTCTGGTGTTGAATTTTTGTACTGAGCTTGTTTCTGTTGTTGTATTTATGTACTGAGCTTGGTTCTGGTGCTGTATATATGTACTGAGCTTTGTTCTGGTGCTGTATATATGTATTGAGCTTTGTTCTGGTGCTGTATTTATGTACTGAGCTTTGTTCTGGTGCTGTATCGATATATACAGCACCAGAACAAAGCTCAATACACCTATACAGCACCAGAACAAAGCTCAGTACATAAATACAGCACCAGAACAAAGCTCAATACATATATACAGCACCAGAACAAAGCTCAATACATGTACTGAGCTTTGCTCTGGTCCTGTATTTATATATTGAGCTTAGCTCTGGTGTTGTGTCTGCGGTCGCTGACCGCCGGCATGCCATACTTACCAGCAGCCGCGACCATGGGACACTAGGAAATGGTCAGCGTCTCCCTCCTCCATACTGACTCTCGCGGCTGCTTCCCCCTGTTTTTAGGGTGCACCAACCAAAATGTTCCCTAACCAATCCCTTTTCTTCCTGCACTATTTAAAGGACTCTGCCCTGCCACTTCTTGCTTGAGCGTTGTTGTTGTATTCCGATGTTAGTCTTGCAAATGGTCCCTTAGTTGTTATCCTGCTCCCAGTGTTCCTGTATCCTATTACCTATATTCTGTATCCCATACCTGTGCTTGTTCCTGAGTTGCATCTAGTGTTGGAGTCATGTTGTCCTCTGCCACGTTCCATGTCATCCACCACGCCTGCTGTCTTCTGCCACGTCTGGTATCCTCTGCCATGCCTGGTGTCATCTGCCACGTCTGGTGTCATCTGCCACGTCTGGTATCATCTCCCACACCAAGCATTACCTGTACTACGTGTCTACTACTCTGAGCATCTGCCTGAACATCCTCCCAGGTACTCGCACCCTAGAGACTGTTATAGACTGTAGTTGGCCAGCTGCTACTCCGCTACGGCTGAGCGGCCTAGTGGGTCCACATACCCCACAGGCATGACATCTGGTACTGTATATATGTATGAGCTTGGTTCTGGAGCTGTAATTATATAAGATATATTCATAATAACAAAATTGCCAGGCAGATGGAATTGGTGCAGTCTATTTAATGGGAACCTGTCAGGTAGTTTTGACCACTTGAACCGCCACCATGCAGTAATACATGACCTGACAATATTTCCAAACATTCCCTTGTATGTTTTTTGCAGATGCAGAAAAATCTATAAAATAAACTTTTAAAACGGCGCACTCTGTATGCTAACTACTCTATAAAAGGTCATGTGGCGGTGCCGCTATCCTGGAGAGTCACATAGTGCTGCCCCCAAACCCACCTTTCCATGCTTGATTGACATCCCCCTGGCTGTTATACACCACTACCAGTCTCCTCCAACTTTCTCAGATGTGCCATTGTCTTGTACCACTTGGGCATGCACTGTGCGCTGACGTGTACTTTGCCCAGCTTCATCGCTACACCGTGCATGCCAGGGGAGTACAAGGCAACGGTGCATCTGCAAGAGTTGGAGGAGGCTGCTAGTGATGTAGAACAGCCAGGGGGATGTCAATCAAGATCTGGGGGGCACCATTTCAATTTTCGCCTCAATCAGCAGAAAATCTAGAATCGGCCCTGCCAACGTGGTACTATTTCGCTGTTCAATTTGGTGTGAAAGAAGGCCACAGATTTTGATAGCTTGCATTGCAAGGAATAAAGTCTATTAGAAAATCTGAGGCTTTTCCGCAACAGATAGGGCGTTCTTCAGAATCTGAATTGTTCGCTGCGAGTGAATGGGGTTTGTTCAAATACCTTTTACTAACGTTGTACTGTACTTTGTTGTGGAATTTCTGAAATTTCTAAACAAGTACGAGATGTGTGAACACAGCCCAACATGATAGGTTTCATGATAATTAGAATCAATAAGAGATGGTAGAAAGAGTTGAAATTTGACGAGTTGTAATACCAAGCTTCTGTCAAGTCGTAGATTTATCATTAGAGGCAAAAGTGCCGCCATATCAAATAATAATCATACCTCCAAAATGCTGCTGACTTCAATAGATTTTGAGTTTCATTTACAGAAACAGTCACTTTATAGAACAGATGTCGTTCATTGTTTTAATACATTACCCAATATAAGTGGACGATCTCTCCTGTAGCAGTAACCCATCATTTTTCCCACAGAATCACAACTGGAACATTGCCTAATCAATCCTCATTAAATTGTCAACATATATTTAGAAGATGTACAAGCAAGACAATTCTAAGTACAGTAATTTGTTGTCAATTCCCCTTCTGCGTAATTACTTATGCTGTACTTAATGAGGAAAATTATACACAAATATGAGATGCACTAAATATGCAAATGAAATTAATTCCATCTAATTAATTAAGCATATCGATGCAAGAACATTTACATAAATTAAGTTAATAAGTTTTTTATATATTAACCTGAGTGCAAGAATTTAAAAGCTAAAAATGTTTGAATTCAAAATAGAGCAAAAATAAAGGAGTGGAACAAATTAAAAAATATATACTGTGGTTTTAAGATTCAACTAAACTCTGACCACTCTTTTGTATCTACTGGTTGAAATGAGCACACTGCATTGACAATGACAGAATAAAATGATAAAAACATGTACAAATCAAGATCTTAAGACCCTTTTAAATGGGCCGATGATCGGGGAAAAGAATGCTTGTTTCTGATCATTGGCACATGTAAAAGCCCAACGATCAGCCGACAAACGAGCAAACACTTGTTTGTCAGCTGACTGCATTTTTCATGCGGTACTAAAAATCATTGTTGTCAGCAGCATATTTTCCCATGTAAACGATCAAATTAGTCCCCATACAGATCAATGATTGCTCCATTTAAATGGAGCTAAACGAGCACCGATCAACATGCTACATCATCAATCGTTGCTCGTTTATCAGCATATTTTTGCCAGTGTAAAGGGCCCTTACTTATGGCTACGAATCACATTTCAGCTTTTAAAGACAGGTTACAAATGAAAGTCACATTGGTTGCAATCCCTCTATTTCTCATCTATAATAGTTGTTTTTTTCCAATTCAAATTTTTTTTTATTGGTTTTAATACAAACAATTACAAAGACATTGGGAGAAAAATGTGTCCCCATAATAAAAAGAACATGACAAATAAGGGCACATCCCAAATAGAAGGGTAAGCATTAAAACCCATGAAGATCACACAGTACGACAGCTAGCTGAGCAATCATAACAGGAAGGAGCATTGCTTAAAAGTAATGCAATGGCCATAGCATGTGAGCGCAATCACAGGAAGCAAATGACCCCTCAAAATAGACACAAGAAAGAAAGAAAAGAAAGAAAGAAAGAAAGAAAGGGGGAGATAGAATGGGAGACAAACAAAGGCAAGGGAGAGACCAGGAGAGTTCATGGTGAACCTGGACTCCAGTTCCAGAAAAGCATGGGCAAATAAGAAAGAGCAGCAATGCACCTAAGAAAAACCCGGGTAGAGCCAGCAAACCCCTCCGCACCCGCATACAGTCCACTCTCAGATGAAGTCCCATGGGGAAGGATGGGTAATGAGCCTCAAGCCACTACAGTATGGTAGGTGGGAGAAGAGAGAAACATAAGCCATTGAGTGTCCGTATTTCGTGCAGAGGCAGCCGGGGATTGAGCCAGGAGGTGTTCCATATGCTGTATTAAGGCAACCTCCTGAAACCATTCATCCAACAGTGGAGGAACTGCCGTTTTCCACTTGCGGGGGATAACCGATTTGGCAGCCTGAAGGAGCTGCCTAATTAGGGAGCCTTTGTAAATGGGTAGTGGCATAGGGAACATAACTAAAAGAGCCGCCTCAGGAGAACTAGGGACCAAGACCCCAGTGACTTCCAGTATAATTTTAAGAACCGACTCCCAAAAACTCTGCAAGTAAGGGCAACTCCACCAAATATGAGACATGGATCACCCCAATGCCCCACAGCGCCAACGTGTGTCAGGTACTGACGGGTACCATTTATGTAGGGCAGAAGGGACCCGGTACCACCTAGAGATAATTTTGTAGCTGGTTTCCTGAGCTTGTATGGCTATCGAGGCTTTCTGGGACATGTAGAAAGAGCGCCTCCATTGTGCGTCAGCAAATGTCATGTTCAATTCTGTCTCCCAAGCCTTGCAGAAGGATGGGAGATGAGGGGATTGCTGGGAGAGGAGTAATTTATAGAGTGTTGAGATGGCATGTGCTGGGGACAGGGTGGAAACACACAAGCGTTCAAAGTCAGTAAGCGGTTGGTGAAGGTGGGCCTGGTGCTTAGTAGCACTATAAAAATGTTGCAACTGGGAGTACGCAAATATGTGACGCGTTGAAGGCATTTCAGCTGGGCAGATAGTGGTTAATGGGAGCAAGGAAGAGTCGGATAGGACCTAAGTGAAGTACATGGGATTGGTGGAAGACCTACCCTGGAAGGAGGGACGCGCCTCCCCAGCAGGAAATGCTGGGTTATCAGTAATAGGGGTCAGTGGTCCCAGTAGTTCCACTAGCAAGCCCCTATCCCAGAGGAACGCAGCACCAGGAGGGTATGGAAAACAACAAAGGAGGCAGGTCTCTGTCTGTTCCCAGGCAGGGTCCATGGCAAAGTAGATAGGGTACGGGTACAGAGCTGTTGGGCTAAGTGAACCCAGAGTTTAGAGTCATGATTATAAAAGAAGTGGAAGACACGAGCATGAGTCGACGCCATATAATAAAGACGACAGTCTGGCAGACCAACCCCACCCGCGTCCCTGGAGCAAGTAAGAATTGTCCTACTCAGGCGGGGACGACCCGTTGGCCAGATGAAAGACCCAAAACACTGTTGGAGATGTAGCCAATAAGAGGATGGGATGGAGATAGGGATCGTCTGCAGGAGGTACAACAATCCGGGGAGGAGTGACATTTTAATAATATTAATACGGCCAAACCAGGAGAATTCCCTTTTATGCGACAAGGCGAGATCTGTGCGAAATTTGCCTAGTAAAGGGGCAAAATTATTAGTAAATAGTTGGGAGAGGTCAGAGCTCAGGCGCACGCCTAAATAAGTTATACCCCTAGAAGGCCAGGAAAAAGGGAAATTACTTTTGAGGAGTGATAGTGTCGAGGGTGTGAGGGACACATTCAAAGCCTCAGACTTGGAGAAGTTGATCTTAAAGTTGGACCATGATCCAAAACGGGACAGCTCAGACATCAACGTTGGAAGAGATACATGTGGGTTCGTAAGATAAACCAACAAGTCATCAGCAAATGCAGAACACTTGTATTCCGTTCCACCTATGAGGATACCCTTAATATCCGAGCTGTTCCGGATGGAGGCCATGAGATGTTCCATGACGAGGACATATAACAATGGGGATAGAGGGCAACCCTGCCTGGTACCATTGTGAATAGCAAAGGGCACAGAGAGGGAGCCATTTATTTTTAATTGGGCAGATGGGGAATGATAGAGGGCCATAATTTTACTCATAAGAGAAGGTCCCAGGCCTATATGTTGAAGAGTTTGGTGAGGAGAGGGCCAGGATATCCTATCAAACGCCTTTTCGGCATCCAGAGACAGGATCATGAGATGGATGTGATGGGACTGGGCATGATGAATGATATCTAAGGTTTTCAGGATATTATCACGCGCCTCCCGGCTAGGCAGAAAGCCCACCTGATCTGGATGGACTAAATGGGGAAGATGTTTATTTAATCTGTTAGCAATCAATTTGGCATAGATTTTTAAGTCTACATTGAGCAAGGAGATTGGGCGATAGCTGGAGCAGAGCTGAGGGTTCCATCTCCTCAGACATCGCACTAGATAAAGGCTTGAAAGGAGTGGGGAGAGAGGCTCGGTCCGGGGAAAAAGAGCCAGCGGAGGGTCGAAGGTTATATAGATCTGAGTAAAAGGTATGAAAGCAATCCGCAATCTCGGGGGTAGCGTGGATCACATGACCAGAAGGGGATTTAATATTTGGTATATGGGATTGGGCCAACTGAGCCTTTAACGCTCAGGCTAACATGCGTCCGCTTTTGTTACCAAACTCGTAAAACTTACTCCTACATACTTGGAGGGCACGCTGTTGGGCCGAGTCTAACAGACGTCTGGCCTCTTGGCGGGTACTCTGTAACTCCCGTAAGAGAGGAAGAGAAAGCGCACGTTTGTGAGCCAGTTCGAGGGAGCTGATTTTTTGGAGAGAAAGTTTCAGGGAGTGGACCCGTTCTCTCTTAAGGCGTGCTCCAAGTTTTATGAGGACACCACAGAGCACAAATTTGAGAGCCTCCCACCGCACCATAGGAGAAGTAGTATCACTGGCGTGATCGGACTTGAAGTTCTCAACCGTTTGCAACAGCTCAGCACCACAGACCCCATCAAGGAGCAGGGACTCGTTAAGTCTCCAGGACCAGGGACGTTTAGTGAGAAAAGGAAGGTGTAAGGTACAAAACACTTGGGCATGATACGACCATAATATATTGCCTATGGACGTGGAAACAGCCGAGTGGAGGGCATGATATTGAAGGAGGATTTAGTCTAAGCGACTGTAGGTGCCATGCGGATTAGAGTAAAAGCTATAGTCTTTATCAGAGGGATGTTGAAGGCGCCAAACATCACAGAGTTGAATCTGTGAAAGTGTGCGTCACACCCGTCTGATAGCACCATAGGCGACACCGAAGCGAGCAGTAGAATTATCTAGAGTCGGGTCCAAGGTAAGATTAAAGGCTCCGCATAACACCACAGTCCCCCGGACAACCGGGAGGTCAGTGTCTATGAGATGAAGAAGGAAAGGGACCTGACCGGTATTAGGGGCATAGGCATTGATCACAGTGAACTCACGCCCATCAATGTTTAAAACTAGGATGATATATCTAGCTTCAGTATCAGTGACAATATTGATGACCTGACGAGTAAGGGATTTATGAAGAGCTATGGCAACTCCACAGGATCTGGAACGGGAATTGTTACTAAAATGCCAGTGAGTGTAAAATTTATGTCTAATAGCAGGGGAGTGACCCTCCTTAAAGTGTGTTTCCTGAAAACATGCAATATGTACCTTACGCTTATCAAAGTGGTGCAGGATTTGCGCTCTCTTCTCAGGCGTATTCAACCCCTTCACATTGAAGGAGGCTACAGTGAGGTCAGCCATGGACGTATGCAGAACTACACTCTGAAACGTTTCGGAAAGAACAGCAGAGGTAGGAGTCCAGGATCACCAGAAGGAAGAGTAAGAGACGAGGGGGTACGGTCCAGGGAAAGAAAACACAGCATGAGAGAAAAACAACAACAAAAAAGGTAGTAGCGTAGAGACTGCTGCAGGAGCTAAGCACAAACATGTGAAGGACCAAAAAGCGACTGCGTCCTGGAATGGTCCAGTACCTACAGGGGGAAGGTGACAGCTACGCATGAGAGCGAAAGTAGAAAATAGAGGGGAAGGCAAATGGTAAATGGTAGCAGCACTGAGTACAATATCTAAGGCAAAAAACAAACCAGACATCTCACAATATGCAAGAACAAAAGAGAGCTTCCAGGAACTTGAAGAGTCACGCAAACTAAATCCTGGAGTAGACGAACAGGGCTCCAAGCAGCGCAAGACCTCAAGCTGAACGGGCAGTTTCCTCTGTCTGTGCAGGTTCCCGGAAGCGTCCACGACCGGACCGTCTTCTGGGACCCCTCGGGGGATGACCTCTTATAGAATCCAGGTGTAAAGAAGAAGGGCGTCCCATTTGGAGTCTTCTGCCCGCTGAAGACAACAACGAGAGCCACTCTTGGAGGGAGATGTGAGGAAGGCGTAGATCCCGGAGGAAATCAGGCAAGTCATTGGGAGATCTCAGCGTATAGGTGCAACCCTCGCATCTGACCATTAATGCAAAGGGGAAGCCCCATCTATAGAGGATGCCTCGTTTTCGAAGAACCTGCAAAAGGGGTTTGAGAGCTGCTCTTTGTGCCAGAGTATGCTGAGACAGATCCGGTAGTATACGTATCTGCGTCCCTTGATAAAAAAAAAATGGTGGGTTGTTGTCTGTTTTTTTGCAGAATAGCATCTTTAATGGCGTAGAAATGTATCCGGCAAATTACATCTCTGGGCCGCTGGTCATCAAGGCTCTGTGGACAGAGGGCTCTATGAGCACGATCAATTTCAAGAGGTATTCGGTGGACGACACAATAAGTTATTGAAGGTAGTGGACAATGTGGAGAAAAGATCGGATGCAGGTAAAGATTCAGGAAGTCCCCGAATATGTATGTTGTTCCTCCGATTACGATTCTCAATGTCGTCCAGGTGTTATTGCAGAGTAAATAATTGAGCAGAATGATGCTGCAGAGTGGACTGCATAGTGGCAAGTGCCCTAGTGGGCAGCGTTTGGACCATCTGACGAATGTCCAAAAGAGTTGCCGGTCTATCCTCACAACCCGGTACAGATGAGGGGTGGGTATGACTTAAGCTGAAAACAACCGGAACATCACCCGGATTGCGAGCGGAGTCTAGAGCATGGTGGCTGGAAGAGAGGATGGCGGAGCCCTGGCTGCGGGCACGGGAGAGAGGTAAGGGCTGAAGAGGCGAGGGAGACCCCTGAGGCAACGAGGATGGGGAGGCCTGCTGTACATGTGGGGGGCTACCTCAAGAGGAGCCAGAAGACCATATGGGCTAGGGTATTGGTGAGGCTGGGGGAGTATGTGGGCCCGAGCAGCAGGTAGGGGAACATGAGGGCCTTGACTCCCGTACTCACAGTTCAGATCGAGCAGCGGAGAGGATGCATCCTGTAGAGGAATGGCCCAAGGACAAGGCCGATGCAGAGGCTCAGAGACAGCGGGCCAGGAGTCCTCCAACGCAGGTGGGCCTGGGCTGTGTGTAGCCATATCCTTGGCAGGAAGAAGGACCGCAGGTCTGAGAGGCGACGCCGAGCGGGATGCACCCACTTCCAGTCTCTTCATCTCTGGCAGCAAGTGTCGGCGGCCATTTTGGAAGGCCGCGTGTGAGGTATGGGGCAGAGCGTCATCCTCGGCGGTGTCCCCGGAGAAAGCAGCAGAGTGTCGGGGGATACCCACAGATGAGACCTCCCCAGCAGGTGAGGCCGGCCGGGACCTCGTCGCGGCACATGCAAGGCCAGGATCCTCCAGAGAAAGGTTATGGTGGCCATCTTGGGACGCATCCACACGTGGAGTCCGGGATCCAGCACCCTCCGCGCCCCCAGCACGGAGCGAGCAGTCAAGGGTCCCCTGCGACGGTCCTGGAGAAGGTAGGGAGACATCCATGGATAGTGGGACAGTGCCCCCGGAGCACAGGGGCAGTCCAGGTGTCAGGGCCAGGCAGCCATCTTGTCCCCGGGCCTCAGGCCGGAGCGAGCCCCGCAGCTGTATGGGGGACTGCCTCCCGAAATATGCCCCAATGTCACTCTGAGGGGATGAGGAATGAGCAGAAGAAGCAGTCTTTCCTTTTTTGTTGGCCTTCCCCATCTTAAAAGCTGGATGACAGCTGATGTTGGTGAAGCTGGTGGAGGAGCTCAGGGGAGCACGTCTTCACCCATCCATAGCTGGCCACGCCCCCATCTATAATAGTTTTGTAGATCTATCATAATTTGTCCATTTCATTAAACTATTTACTTTACTGACATTTTTGGATTGGTACAGTAGCCTTTCAAAACATTACATGTCTGTCACAAAGATATTGCTTGCTAAAAATTCAGCAACCCAGGGGAGTGTGTGTTGAGAGGATGGGAATTGTAGTACACAGCTGGCTGTTCCTAGGGACTCTACCTTCTCCTCCACCACTCCTCTTGGGCTGGTACACTGATAGGGGGCTGCACTGATAATGATTCAATATAGTGTCTTTGGCCGATGTTGTGAGTGGGGTGCCCGTGATGGTGTAGTGGAGGGACCGGAGGACACGGATGGATGGTACAACTTACGTTTACTGCAGAATCCGAATATGTACAATACATCCAAGATGGAGGCACAGTTCTCGTGGTCCACTTCAACCAATAGGGAAATGAAGGTGACTAGTTGGTTACCGTTTCTCTTATCCAGCAATACCTTGACAGAGATTCCACAATTTCCAGCAGCAGTCGTATAGTTACATGAATTCACTTTTGCAGTGATTTTGGTTAAATAGAGTGACCTGATAGACAGTTAGATTCTATTGCAGCGTGGGGTAGAATGCTAGACAACGCCGCACGTGCTCTGAAGCCCGGCAACGGTTACACTTCTCTTCAGAGGCAGAACACACAGCTTAGGAGCTGAAGCAATATTGCTGTGGAGTTATGGTGAAAGCCGGTATTCAGATGGATAATTCTCAGTTTCTTGTCTGCATTGAGGCTGTGGTAGGCCCAGCTAACAGGGCTGAGGCCTATCGCCTTCTGGAAGGTGTAACATCGTCTAGACACCCTAGAATCACGTCCTCTGCTTCGAGCAGGCAGGGCTCAATTCACTAACTGTTTTCTGTGAGAACTCTATGGTTAAAGCAGGCTCCACTTCCTTCCAAACACATCAAAGATGCACAATGCTCCCCCTAGTGGCTCCCAACTAGAACCGTCACATCCTATTTGCATGGTGAACAGCAGATAATGTGGAGAATAAGGCCCCATGCACACGACTGTGCCCACAATCACGACCGTGCGGTGCATGACACAAGGATTCAAAGAACACTATGGAGAGATTCCCTGGGTCATGCGCCACCCCCTCAAGGCTTGCACTGAGCATCATGGCCATTGCAGTGGGATGCTGGCTGTATATTACAGTAGACACCCGCTGTTGATAGCATGGGCACAACTCCTGTACCCACACCATCACTACACTGTGTATTTATGGCACATCATGGGACCAATTAAGAGATATATATTACAAATTTACATTTACCAAGCTGAATTATCACTAGTTTCCAATAGAGGTTTCATTAGTGTAAAATAACGTAATAAGCGAAGTTCATCATCATTTTGTACATAGGAATTTTTTCATTCTTATTCCTTAATTCAATAACTCTATATTCATTGATTTTGTATTATACATCTTCTTCATGTAGGCAATCCTTAGTGGCACTTCTCCCAAACCCCTCATCGCAAAATGAGATGGTAATTTTTATCTATTAATTTTCAAACCGCTCTCATTTTCATTATATAAGTTGTCACAGTCCCGCCCCATTCCTTAGAACATTACTAAGCAGTAATATTATTGTTCTTTAACCTGCCTACCTGCCTTTTCAGTGAAATCAGTATCATCAATGCAGGGCCGGCTGCAGGTTTATGTGGGTCCTTGGGCGATAGTCATAGCGGACACTTTTTTGCCTCAAACTGTTTCATCCACCCAGTATACTATACACCAATAATGCCACCAGTGGCACTAAGATTCACACATGGCGTTTTCAGTGCGGTTTTTGCCACACTTTATTGTGTATGTTTTTTGGTAAAAATTATATTAATATATTTTGCTGTTATTTTTACCATAAAATGCCCAAAAATGTGAAGAAAATGCCATATGTCAACATACACTCAGAGGAAGATTGATGGCTATTTTTTGGTAATTTTGGGTGTAGTATTTGTTCAGACGGCCAGACGAATTTCTTTTTCCGTCTTCCCACATTCCAACAGTCATGTATTTTTATGTAGACGTATCTGCATGAGGTCTTGATTTTTGCGAGATTTTCGGGCACTTTCACACTTATGTAGTTTGATCAGTATTTTGCATCAGTATTTTTAAGCCCAAAGCAAACACGGAAGAGGTGCAAATCTTTCCATTATACTTTTTCTCTGTGTAGGTTCCATTCCTGGTTTTGGCTTACAAATACTGATGCAAAATACTTACCAAAATACTGCAGTGCGAATGTGGATGGAAATGTAAACTATGTGCTGCAAATTTTTTTTCCACCCAAAGGAATACTTGATATAAATTTCCGTAACTTAATTTTCCTTTCCGAATATTACTTTACCTATGAATCCATTGCCATTATGGGTAGACCTATAGGGGGGTGCATAGATAGCAGTCACACTCTGGCACTGATGCCTGAGGTCATTTTCCCCATGTGAGGAGACTCACATATATATATGATTAAAAGTCACATGGATATACAGCTCTTTCTTCTAGTTTAGAAATTGCAAACATTAATTTTGGAGCAGCTATTAAGAAATAGAAAACTTGATACATCAATAGCTAGAAGACAGTCATTGATAAATATAAAAGGTTTAGAGTTATAGTCAAGTTTCTATCTATACAATATAAAAGCACTAAAACAATGTTACAGCACTAAAGGCTTGAAAAATAAATTAGTCAGCCGTTCATGTAACCCAGAAAAAAATGGTAGCTGTTTTTCATCTTTCATCATTAGTATTGTCAGTGTCATTGTCTTTCAGTCTTTTTTTATTATTGTCACTTTACAGCAGTTAGAAGCCCATTTACAGCACTAGAGCATGCTCAATCTATGTCTCATTTTATTAGCTGAGATGCAGGTGAGTAAAAAGCACCACTAAGATGGAGCTCTCTGCAATATAAACATCTCAATTATTTCCACTAATCAATCTTACAGCAAGTGGGGTGCATCTTCCGTATCTAAATTAACCCAATACTGCTTTGTGGAGTGTCAGTACTTAAAGTTTTACTGAATAAAATATGACATTATAATACAACTGTGCATAATTTAACTGGAATCAATTTTCTAAAGTAACAGATTATAGCACTGAAATGTTCAGGCCTATCCAAAGTTATACATACTGGAAATTGAGCTTTGCAACGTCTTAAAAAAGCTCTGGTGGATCATCAGGTTTTTAGCAAACACGTGTTAGGACAGCGGTGAGCCTTCCCAGGTAAGGTCAGCCTAACAAAATGACTCTAAAGCCACAATGACAACTCATTCAGATGCCACAACTCTCCTAGATGAGCATCCATAAAACGTGAGGCCTCACCAGCATCAGTTGATGTCTTGACAATAAAAACGAGGCATAACTAGGCATAAAAGGGTTCATGATTAAACCACTGCTATCCAAGAATGTCATCAATATGTGTCTTACATTAACAATATAAGCCCACCTGGATGATTCCCGAGCCATTTGGGATAAAGTCCTATGGACAGATGAGTCATGAATCTCATTGTAGCCAGCATAAAGCAAATCATTCAATAATTAAACATGGAGGTGATGGTAGTGTGATGGAAAAGGGACAACTTATGATTGAAGGAAAAATTAGTTCTGCTCTTCCAAAAGATATCTAAGTAGAATGTCTGGTCATCTGTCTTAAGCCTTAAGATTAAGTTCTTTGTGCCAATATCCTTCAAATATTGATATCCAATTTTTTTAACCCATTTTGCCTAAAGAAGGGGGTCAATGCAACCTAAATGTTACACACCTTGTCCTGGTTGGGGATTGCTCTGTTCTTCTCTGCGAGAGTGGCCCAATGGTGTAACCACAGGCGGCCTACTTGAATGCTTCCCGACTCTTTAGACCTGACCTAAATCTTGAGCTTAGTGTTTATAACTGTTTGCAGTATTTTAATTGTGTATTTTCTGATTTTTGGTTACGAAATTTAGCTATGGACTGACCTTCACTTGTGCCTCGCTCTGTCGGATTTACTTCGAGTTCCTTCCTTGCTGGACTCTCTGATATGGACTGTGGCTCAGTTCTCTGTCCATGTCTTGAAACTTACCAGGTATTTCTGTCTGGCTCTGACCACCTTTCTGGTATCTTGAGCTATCCTTGTACTTATGATAATGTAATTATTGTCACAACCTTGCCTGACATGTTATGCAGCGCATCTACTGCTAATCGGTGACCATTGTGGGGGTGCGACATGTCCATCACTTTGGGTAAGTCCATACCATCTGTGAGCAGGCTATAAGTCATGCATGGGAGGGCCCTTTAGACTCCGCAGCCTTGTTAGTCAGTCAGTTTATGCTGTTGGTGAGCACCGTAACATTGCAATAGGTTGCTACCCAGCAATTACTTATAAACAAGTTCTTGATAGAAGATATAAACCCAATAACTTATATTTGTTTATTGCAAAGGTAATGATTCGACTTTAGGTGCAAATACTTTTGAAACTATAGTTTTCAAATTGAATTTGGAATCTGTAAAAATGTACTTTAAAAAAAACTTGTGGAGCATTTTACTTTGCTTTACTTGTAACACGGCCAGTGTTCCTTTTAACATTTTAGCATACAGTACAGTTAGTTGTATTTTAGATTTAGTGTCTGTTCTCCTTTTTCCTAAGAATACTTGCTGCCCGTTCATGCATAACCATTTAATAAGCTTTACCCGTGCAACCGTCTTTATATTTCAGGACTATAACAAGCATTCTCTCAAGGACAGTAACAAGCTCCCTGATCAACAAGTCAGTTTGTTAAGAAATAATTACAATTTTTTTTACTTCTGAAACAAGAAATAAATCACAAGGAAGAAAATAATTGCTGACAACAATAAAACATACTTAAGACATCATTATCCAATTTGCCAACTTTATCTGTGTTACATGCCATCCCTCCTCAGTGTGAAGTAGATCGACCTATACTTTTGTGCTTGGACTTTTTGACAGTGATGTATAAGCCTACAGTGCCTGTGTGTCGAGATCTGTCACCTCGAATCACAATGACATTCAAATGTTTAAAGGAAGTAAATACAATGAGGCAAATTTGTGTTTCTTTTAATGTATGAAATATAAAACGTCTTACATTTATCATTCTGGCCCAGCGTTTCCGACTAAGCCTCTGTTCTTATCACTTTGTATTCTCTACATCTTGTTTCCTAATTGTAATGAAACATGACTGGAATTATCTTATTCAATCTGAGATTAGAATGATAAATTTGTTCTCATTTTAACATGTAGCTCCATTTTAAATTAAAATCTATCCACTGTTTAATAGAGTATAGGTCCTTGAATAAAAACGGTATAATATATACTTTATCTTTAGGGTGGAGGTCTTTCTATTTGAATGGAAATAAAATAAAATAAAATAAAATACCATACTCTAAAGCCTAACCAACTACAGTTGGACCTGTGTGAAAGCCCACAATCCAACAAAAGACATACATGGGGATATAGTTTTAAGACAGTGCCTTAGGGGTTTTTCCCACAGGTTTTAGATAGGATTTTCTGGGATAATGTTGACCATGAAGATTTATAGTTATATTGTTATATTTCTCTTGTATAGCTATAGTTGTACATTTACATTTGATGTTGCCTATGGGTAACATTTTACTCAGTCCTCACTTATATACTTCACATCCAAACTTTCCCTGACTCCTGTTACCTCCAACTCAAAAACATTTCAGGTATTTGTTCCTTTCTCGCACAGAAAACCACCAAAATGCTAGTGCACGCACTTATAATATACTGGCTAGACAATAGCAACATGCTTCTTTGTGGTCTACAGAAGAATATACTAGCACCTCTCCAATCTGACAAACTCTATTACAACTAGTGCAGAAATCATCTGCCTTTCAAGCCCTATTCAATTCTGCTACGTCTACATTTCTTCTCTGACTCACAGATACCACCCTACATGCAACTTCTGGCAATGACAACCTTCTCTCTACCACTCTAATCACCTCCTCACACGCTAGCGGTGGTGTAACTACCACTGTTCCAGCCATAGAGGCTGCTCCAGAGCTCGCGGCATTAGGACGCAGATACTATTGAACACTACATCAGAGCAGGGAGGTATCTCCCTGCTCTGCCATTTACTAGGCTACAGGACACATCACTGGATAACGCCAGCCTACGCAAGGATCCTGTCGGTGTTGATGCTTTGGAGCAACTCCGTTTGTCACGGGAGTGAGTATAATTTTTTTTTGTTTTATTTCTATGAAGGGTGCTATCTACAAGGGGGCTGTATGGCACTATCTACAGGGGGGGTCTGTATAGGGGGAGGTGGGGAGCTATCTACAAGGGGGTACTGAATGGCATTATCTACAAGGGGTAGGTGGGGGGCCTTATTTACAGGGGGGGCTGTATAGCACTATCTACAAGGGGAGGTGGGGGTGCTATCTACAGGGGGGGCTATATGGTGCTATCTACAGAGGGGGGCTGTATGGCACTATCTACAGGGTGGAAGTAGGGGCGCTAAATACAGGGGGCTGTATGACACTATCTACAAGGGGGGCTGTATAGCACTATCTACAAGGGTGGGGGCACTATCTACAGGGGGAGGTGCATGCCACTATCTACAAGGGGGAGGTGGGGGCTACTATCTACAAGGGGGATGTATGGCACTATCTACAAGGGGGGCTGTATGGCACTACATACAAGGTGGATGTGGGGGCGCTACCTACAAGGGGGGCTGTATGGCACTATCTACAAGGTGAAGGTGGAGGGCACTATCTAAAGGGGCATCTGTATGGCACTATCTACAAGGGAGAGGTGGGGGGTACTATCTACAGGGGTGACTGTATGGCACTATCTACAATGGGGAGGTAGGGGACACTATCTACAGGGGGGCTGTATGGCACTCTACAAGGGGGTGGTGCGGGGCACTATCTACAGGGGCGACTGTACGGCACTATCTACAAGGGGAGGTAGGGACCTCTATCTACAGGGGGTCTGTATGGCACTATCTAAATGGGGTGGTGGGGGGAAATATCTAAAGGGGGGCTCTATGGCACTATATACAAGTGGGAGGTGGGGGCCACTATCTACAGGGGAGGCTGTATGGTACTATCTACAAGGGGGATGGGGGCACTATCTACAAGGGGGGCTGTATGGCTCTGTCTACAAGGGGGGGGCACTAACTACTGGGGGGAAGGGTGCCACTATCTAGAAGGGGGGTGTGACACTATTTACAAGGGGGCTTTATAGCACTGTACAGGGAGGCCTGTATGGCACAATCTACAGGGGGGCTGTATGGTACAATCTACAGGGGGGCTGTATGGCACAATCTACAGGGCGCTGTGTGGCAGGGGGCTGTATGGCGCTCTCTACAGGGTGTCTGTATGGCACTATCTACAGGGGGCACTATCTACAAGGGGGAGCTGTGTGTGGCACCCAGGGGAGAGTACAACAGTCTAAAGTTTGCTACGGTGCCCAGTCTTTCCTAGGTACGCCCCTGCACGCTAGCATACAAGATTTACTCATTCCTCCATCTCTTTTGGAACTCCTTACCTCATTCTGTCCGGCACTCTCAAACCCTCCAAACCATTCCAATACTGCCGCCATCTGACATGACTACAGTTGCTTACTCCTTTTTCCTGACTTTTTTATATCTGTTCTAATCTTTATAGATTATATGCCTGTATTTGGACCTGGTTTCTATATAATGTAATTTATGAATACTGTTTCCATGTGTCTGTACCAGTCTGTGTATTATAATTGTTACAATGTGTTACCACATACATGTAAAGCGCAACAGAAACTGATGGTGGAATATAAATCATAATTTCTATTTGTCACAGAATGCTGGTGATGGAAGACCTTACACTTTCCAGTCACACATTTGAATCTCATACAAACTTATGCATTTTGGGTTTGATGTAAGAAAATGGTTTTCATATGTAATTATGGATATTTCTTTATTGATTGAGTTGAGAAATGTAAAGGATGTAAATATGAAACCTGCATTCGGATGTGGTGGCATCTGCAGTCACAATGAGGCCTTATTCACACGAGCGTATTTCACGTCCGTGCTACGCGCGTTAAAACAATGGACGGCACACGGACCTATGCAATTTAATGGGGCCATTCAGACATTCAGTGTTTTTCACGCAGCATGTGTCTGCTGCGTGAAATTCACTGCATGTCCTATACTTGTGCGTGTTTTGCACATCACTTACCCATTGAAGTCAATGGGTGCGTGAAAATCACGAACAGCACACGGACGTCATCCGTGTGCTGTCCATGTTTTTCACGCACCAGTTGCTAAAGAAATGATGAGAAAAAGAAAAACATCTCCTTCAGTTTTTTTTGCTGACGTAAAAAACGTGTGACATACGGATGACATACGTGCGTAAAAAACGCAGACATGCACTGTACACGGATGTCACACGGAACTGCAACACCTGCAAAACGTTGCGTTTTTTACGCGTGCAAAACGGACATGTGTGAATAAGGCCTAACTGATTAAACCTTACCGAGGAAACGCCATAGATTGTAGCCAGGGATGCCCCAATCCCCACCTCTCTTAGTTAAAGGGATATGGTCCAAGAGCATAAAGTTACGTTTTTTTTCAGGGTGTCCCATTTCAGAGAAATGATTCGCCACAGGTTGATCAAATTTTTTCTTTCGAATGGCATATCTGTGGTTAAACTTCCGGCTATAGTTCCGGACATGCGCAAGAGATCCCTGTGTACGCCGAGCTGTCAGCCAATAAATGGCGCGACGCAACAAGCTCATTACCGGGTAGCTGTACGGCTCTTCAATGATTGGTGAGTGGCCCTGAAGTCCCTGCCTCTACACATATGGCTGCATCTTTGATTATGTACTAATCATATGATTAGATATGTATTGTATTGTTTGTTTATGTTTTTATCGTTATAACTCTACTTACACGTATGTACACCTATTACGCTGGATGATATTTCTATCATATACGTTTCCAGTTGTATTTATCATGCACAATGCTTTAATGATTACTCATTATGTTAATGAGACACATGCCTTAAATATCACCTATGTTAATGGTATCACTATGCTTGAGAAAAGTCCTAAGGCTGGACAGAAACGTCGCATCTCTGCATTTGATTGAATAAATCACTCTATTTTTGCTCATATAGGAGTGCTGCTGAATTTCTTCTTGGTATACTATACAATTCTTGGATCAGGATTATCTGCTTTGCACCCGCCGCTATAGTGGGACTTTCTATAGAGTGCTGCTGTTCTCTATATATTTGTGGCTCCATCTAGCTGGCAACGTTTTTTCCCACTATGGAATATACCTCTAACATGAACGATATGTCTTCAATCAATGCATCCGTTTTCACTGAGGAGGACATCACAAGGATTTTAAATGGCGCTACAGGTGATGTGTCATTTCTGAATGCTCCTTCATTATCGGATATAAAGCGCAACTTGGAAAATGAGTCTAAGCGGCTTATTAACGTGGACTTACATCTTCTAACCTTGGGTCAATATTGTCGGACACATATGATTCCAAGTGGGATGAGATCCCAATTGAGGCCAACTATGCATATGCAACACGAAAAGTTTCGCTGACGTAAAAAAGTGTGACATACGAATGACATACGCGCGTAAAAAACGCAGACGTGCACTGTACACGGATGTCACACGTAACTGCAACACCCGCAAAACGTTGCGTTTTTACGCACGCAAAACGGACATGTGTGCATAAGGCCTAACTGATTAAACCTTACAGAGGAAACGCCATAGATTGTGGCCAGGGATGCCCCAATCACACACACACACACATATATATGTATATGTATATGTATATATATATATATATATATATGGAAGAAAATCCCACAGCACTCCGTATCAGTGAAAAAAATGGTGGTATATATACACACACATATAATGTATAAATGGTTAAAACTTATATTAAAGGGACATCTTTTCCTACTTTGTACGTCACATTCTGAGTATTGAATAGATGTCAGGCGTGGAATGAACTCATCTTAACAAGTCAGGATCACGTTGCATTCTTGAGGGAAATATACAAAAAGTTTGCAGATTTCTGTTGATTTTTTTATACACTGTGTCACCAGTTGTTACTGCCATCATAAACTTCTGTATAACCTCTGTATTTTATTACATATTAAACCATGACATTTACAATTTATAGTTTCATGCAGAAAAGAAAAACACATTTTGTATAGATACCAGCTTATTTTTGTTCTGTTTTATTGGTATTGTTATGCTGTGTTTCAGGGAATATTTAAAGTGATTTGCACAGCCCACAGGACTAATAGAAAATTGCTAAGCCGATAATTTGGTAGGCTATGGTACACTAAGTTCAATACACACAGCGTCATAATATAAAGGTTACTGTATAAAATATTTTTTTTCTTTGACATTTTTATTGTACATTTATTATTGAAGGTGTCCTACTGTGCTAATGTTGATGAGAGGGAAAGGAGTGACATGAACAGTTTTAAATGCTTCTCTGAACTTTTTTGTATTTCACAGAATATCTGAAATATATATTTATTCCCATAAGATAATGTTTAGAAGCATTCAATACAGTTATAGGTAATTTACAAAACTCTACAGTCAAAGGGGTAGGCCATGAAAAAAATATTTTCAAAACAGTGTCCCCCAGCCTTTGTTTGCCTTCCCTAAAACTCCCTACTAACCTTCTAACCAGTTTCTGTTTGATCTCAATCGTCACTGCTGCTCTTTCTGTTTGTTTACATCCCTTGCTTTTGGTCCTGACAGTTTCTTGTCTTGTAACCCACCATACCCATGATCCCTTGCTGTATCTGAGACAGCTTACACCCCGCTTCCTCCACAGCATCTCAGCTATTTGCATATTGTCACGCCCTCTATGTTCACAGGGTAATTCTCTGCTCTAATTACAGGCACCCAGCTCCCTGCACAAAGACCCAGTAATTATCACACAGGGGTCATGGCGGTTATATACTGGGATGATTGGGGTTATATACTTGAATGATGGGGGTTATGTATAGGGACGATGGGAGTTATATACAGGGATGATGGGGGTTATATACAGAGATGATGGCGGTTATATACAGGGATGAGGGTCGTTATATACAGGGCCGATGCTAGGGTCTTAAACGATATGGGGCACAAGCCCCAAGACATATGCCATCCTTCAAATTTATTTGCCAGCCGCCTTGCCCAACAGCCCCCCCAGTATACTTCCCCCATAGCCGCCCCCACACAGTATAATGCCCCCTGTAGCTGCCCCATACAGTATAATGCTCCCTGTAGCTGCCCCCATACAGTATAATGCTCCCTGTATCTGTCCCCATACAGTATAATGCTCCCCATAACTGCCCCTATACAGTATAATGCTCCCCGTAGCTGCCCCCCACACAGTAAAATGCTCCCATAGCCACCTCCCCCCCACACAGTATAATGCCTCCATAGAGTATAATGCCCCATAGCAGCCCCATACAGTATAATGCCCCCATAGCAGCCCCATACAGTATAATGCCCCCATAGCAGCCCCATACAGTATAATGCCCCTCATTGCTGCCCCACACAGTATAATGCCCCCATAAAGTATGATGCCCCATAGCGGCCCCATACAGTATAATGCCTCCATAGCTGCCCCATACAGTATAATGCCCCCCATAAATGCCCTCATACAGTATAATGCCCCCATATCAGCCCCATACAATATAATGCCCCTCATAGCTGCCCCCACACAGTATAATGCCCTCCTTAGCTGCCCCACACAGTATAATGCCCCATACAGTATAATGCCTCCTTTAGCTGCCCCCACACAGTATAAAGCCCCCATAGCTGTCTCCCTACAGTGTAATGCCCCATAGCTGCCACCACATCAGCCCCCCCGACAGTATAATAGCCCCATACGGTATAATGTCCCTCATAGCTGCCACCATATCAGCCCCCATACAGTATTATGCCCCTCATAGCTGCCACCATATCAGCCCCCTCCTTATACAGTATAATTCCTCCATATGTGCATAATAGAAAAATAATAAAGTTACTTACCTATCCCCCTTCCTACGACAGGTGGAGGAGGAGATCCTTCTCCTCCTTTGCCTTGTGTTATGAGTGACTAGACGCAGACAGGCGCGATGACGTCACTAAACCGCGCCTGTCTGCGCTGAGCCGCTAATAGCTCACGGCAGTCAATGCTGGAGGAAGGAGCCGTCAGCTCCTTGCTCCAGGATTAAAGGAACAGTGTTGCCACAAAATTTTTTTTTATATCAGTTTGATGTTAGTGTTTTATTAAAAACGTTTGTATTTATTTGTGTGTATGTGTGTTACTTTTTTTTATTTTTACACTTTTTCCTCCCTATGGGGGCTGCCATTTTTTTTTCAATTTCTGTATGTGTCGATTAACGACACATACAGACATGGAATACGGCAGCTACAGTCCCATAGGGACTGCGAACGGGGCCCGTTCCATCCACTATGGTGTACGCCGTCTGTGTGGGAACGGCGCATGCGCCGCTCCCACACAGTCCAATTTGAAATGCGCGCCGTCCGGCGCCATTTTCCTGTGGACCGGAAGTCGCGGCCGGACAGTAAGATTACTACTTCCGGTCGCGGCTTCCGGACTTGTGCACATGGAGCAGAGGCAGCAGACGGTCCGGAGGGAGCGGCGGCGACTGGAGCAGGTAAGTGATTTCTATGTATGTTCGTGTTTTACTGTGTGTTTACTAGTGTATGTTAACCTACTACACTGTGTGTTAGCTCAAAAAATGGCGACACACAGTGTAGGAGGTTAGACCGTTCAATCCCCTCGTTTCTCCCGGCACTAGCCAGGATAAAGGAGGGGGGGATTCTGAGAGCTCACTAGAGCGAGGGATTTTTTCCCAATTTTGCAGCAATGTGGTTGCTTTACCACATGTAATGCTGCAATTTTGGGAATTGCTCCATCTAGTGACCAGCAATGGGAAAAATTATAAATTGAATCCAATTTATAATATTTCCTGACTCGTGAAAAAAATAAAAAACATTAGAACAATGTTTAATCACCCACACACTAATTGTTTAACTAAAAAAAAAAATACATTTTTTGCTAACAACACATTCCCTTTAAGTTCAACTGGATCTGCGTCCTGAGGACGCGAATACAGTTGGAAGCAAGACCTCGGTGAGTGGTTCGCGACCCCCCGGAGGTCTTCACACGACCCCCCAGGGGGAGTGCGACCCACAGTTTGTAATGTATTGTGTCGTGCAGTTTGTGTTTGCGGTGGAGAGAGGAGAGGGGGCCTGTAATTTAAAGCCCCTCTCTCCACCACAAATACAGACAGTACAATACAACAGACAGTGCAATACAATACAATACAACACACATACATTACGGGCCCCCTCTGCAGCTCACCTGCAGTCTTCCCTTCTCTTCCGCATCGGCTCTTCCACAGTGGCTGGAACGCCCCCTCTCATGACGTCACGGTCCCATGGTACACTGAGTGTACCATGTGACTGTGACATCTAAACAAACCATGCCCATAACCAGGAAGTGCCGGCATCACGGCACATACAAACTTTGTATTAGCGCGCTGCGTGGCAACGGGGGTCCTGCGGGCCCCCCAGGCTTGTGGGCCCGGTCGCAACTGCGACCGTTGCGACCCCTATAGCTACGCCACTGGTCTTTGGTATACACAGCTCAGGACTCTTGAAGGGTTAATTCTCCTGTACTCTCAGCGCAGTCTAGCACCCGCCCGATAAAAGGATTTGGCCCTGCTCACACAGAGCCTATGCTGATGACAGTTACTTTCCACTCCGACTTCTGTCTGAACAAATGCACTGACAGATATACCTGGTGCACTTCAGACAGATTTAACTTCCCAGGCAGTGATGGTGTGACATGGAGCCACAGTTTTCAACTTTATTTAATTTTATTTAAAAAAGGCACTTACTAGAGATCCGGGGTATCAGACAAAAAATCAGGGACATAAGCCCCGGATGCCCAGTGCTAACGACACCCCTGTATGCAGGGATTATGAGGTAGTACACAGGGATGATGGTAGTTATATACAGGGTTGATGGGGGTTATATACAGGGATGATGGAGGTTATATACAGGGATTATGGAGGTTATATACAGGGAGGATGGCGGTTATATACAGGGATGTTGAGGGTAATACACAGGGATGATGGTGGTTATACACAGGGATGATGGGGGGTTATACACAGGGATGATATAACTCCATCATCCATGTGTATTACCTCATCATCCCTGTATATAACCCCCATCATCCCTTTGTATTACCCTGTTATCACTGTATATAACCCCATTATCCCTGTATATAACCCCCATCATCCCTGTATTTATATAACCCCATCATCCTTGAATTTATATAACCCTTGTAATGACTGTATATACCATCAGGGCGGGGGATCGACGCGCGTGAAAGGGATGGGAAGCGGAATCCGACAGGAGGAGGGGGCATGGGCGATGAGAGGAGATGGGCAGGCAGTGTGGCAACTCTGAGAGAAAGGAGGCGGTCGCTTGTACTACCAGAGACAATATTCCCTGTCTTTGCTGAGCCAGCACTTCAGGGAGAGGCGATCAAAGACACGACGTGTCATCAACTAGGTTTACAGACAGTGGATTGGGCGGATGTTTCATGAGCTCTTCAGAGCTGTCATGCATGTAAAAAGCTGGACATGAATGAGCAAGATGGTGTGTGGTAACTGAATAAGCTGGGAGGGCAAACTCAGAAGTTAAGGATGAGTCAGATGAAAAAATAATTCAGTTCTCTGACACAGAGCAAGTGGAATTTGTCAGCAAAAACCCAGTGTCTAAGTATAGAAGGCTTCAAAAAGCTCTGCTGTGGAGTTATTTATGTTTTAGTTTATTTTTGCTCATTTGGATATTTCCACCTTTAAGAACAACAAGAAGTCTACAACATATTATCTTGTAATGTATAGTAATTAAAGAGGTTGTTCGCTTTGGATAATTCCATTTTTTTAGATGGGTTCCCAAAAAGTTGATAAGGGGGTATCCCATTCCTGGGATCCTCAATGATCAAGTTTAATCTGTGGATTAAGCCTGGCAGCAAATGTTCAATTCCCCTACAGTGACACAATAGTGGAAAGGAAGCATTACATGCTGAGTCCTCCAGAGTGAGATGCTCTTTGCAGATGCACTCCACTCTGGAGATCAAGAATCAGGGACTTTTTAAATTGGGTTTTCTAATCAATGCCTTAAATGAAGGGGCCATGCCACCTTTGTTTTTTCTTTTTACTCAGCGCAACTCCTGACCAGGCGCTGCGTACACGTGTAAAGAATTGCAGCACAGTGCCATTTAAATGTGTTGTAGTTCCTATATAGTGCCTGGTTGAGATTGGCATTATGTAAGGGAGAAAGCTGAAGAAGCCGCAGAGCTTTACCTAGTGTTGTGGCCACTTATTTTAGGTATTAGTCCCCTTCTCCCAGACCCTGCGAATGTTCCCTTCTCCCAGACCTGCGGCCTTAAGCAGTAGAAATGCTAGATGCAGCACTTACTGAAGCGGACACTATTATCGGGCACTGTAACTAACACTCTTTATGGACACAGTAACTTGCTTTCTTCTGAGGTAACTTTAAATGTAAGTATGGGGGCATTGTGGAGTGATGCATTTTGACAGAATTTCTTGGGCACCAAGAGCTTGTCCTGTCCCTAACCCTCTGATGTACAGATGTTGAACAATGTGTATGGGTTCTTTCTTCTTGTCTATGGGTTGTTTCTGGTATTGCAGCAAAGGCCCCATGCACACGACTGTAGAATTTGTCCGTAATTACGGACCATACTTACGGGACATAATTACGGACCCATTCACTTCTATTGCCCACGGACAAGGTCCCATTCTATATTTATGGGAAGGTGTCCGTGCCATAGAAAGGCTCTGCAAAAGATAGGACATGTCCTATTTGTTGCTTGTTACGGACCGTGCTTGCATACTTTATATGGGAACATGGCCTGCAAATGTGGGCAGCTGTCCGTGGCGGCTGTCAGTGCCTGTAATCACGGACTGTCATTACGGGCATGGTTGTGTGCATGGGGCCTAAGCCTTATTGTGATGGCATATTGAACTGATGCAATAACTGACTTTGTGATGCCCAATGTCACAGTTAGTGGACCAATAGGCAGGTCAGCTGAGGACTAGTACATTTTGCTTGCTTTTTTGGATGTCCCTCAAATCAGCCCATCTGAAATATGTAGACTGAATATATCCAGTACTATGCCACCAAAATCAGAGGGTAAGTAAGCATCTTATAGTGCAAATCTGCAGTATTACCAATGTTCAACCCTTATATCATTTATGCCAAAACTCAAAACAAAAGCTAAACCATCAGTGAGAAGTTATAAATGTGAGTATCTGTTATTTGTAAAGCTTTGTATTTCTCTTACTTTTTCATTTTTGCAAAAGCTAAACTTAACTTACGTCTATTTGTTGCTTATTATGCCAGGTAACACTTGGTAGCCTTAGCACTGCTATTTTTGCCCAAGTGTCAATGGTGTACGTAAGTTATCGGTGGCTTAATCAACACAGACTTCAATTATTGTAATGTGATTACTGTAATACAAAATTAGAAATGCTACGGAAATGTAATGAGATTATCATTATGCTACATGCACAGTTACACCCGTTACCTGTTTATGATCAGCTCAGAAGCAACAGTCCATGCTGTTCATTACATTTCTGTGAGACAGCCCATGCTGTTAATTATTGTACATTTCCAGTGTTAACATTACATGAAGCAGATGACACAACGCTATGATGAGACCAAATCAGGTACAATTAATTAAAAGGCATACACACTATGCTAGAGATAACTACATCAAATAATGTCTTAAGGAGAAGCTATTGCAACAATATTGAAGGAGTTGTATGATATTAGAAATTCATGGCTGTTTTTTTTCCAGAAACAGCGCCACTCTTCTCTATGGGCTGATTCTGGTATTGCAGCTTAGCCTAAGGGCATGACCACACGTGGCGGATTTCCTCCGCAACTGTCCGCATCAATGCCGCACAGAATCTGCGTTGCAGATTCTGCTGCGGATCTGCACAAAATGTGCAGTAAATTGATGCGGACTAGCTGCTGCGGACTGCGGGAAAAGTGCTTCCCTTCTCTCTATCAGTGCAGGATAGAGAGAAGGGACAGCACTTTCCCTAGTGAAAGTAAACGAATTTCATACTTACCGGCCGTTGTCTTGGTGACGCGTCCCTCTTTCGGCATCCAGCTCGACCTCCCTGGATGACGCGCCAGTCCATGTGACCGCTGCAGCCTGTGCTTGGCCTGTGATTGGCTGCAGCCGTCACTTAGACTGAAACGTCATCCTGGGAGGCCGGACTGGAGACAGAAGCAGGGAGTTCTCGGTAAGTATGAACTTATATTTTTTTACAGGTTGCTGTATATTGTGATCGGTAGTCACTGTCCCGGGTGCAGAAACAGTTACTGCCGATCGCTTAACTCTTTCAGCACCCTGGACAGTGACTATTTACTGACGTCTCCTAGCAACGCTCCTGTAATTACGGGAGCCCCATTGACTTCCTCAGTCTGGCTGTAGACCTAGAAATACATAGGTCCAGCCAGAATGAAGAAATGTCATGGCAAAAAAGCAAGATGCATCCGCAGCCCACATAACATGTGCATGACAGCTGCGGACTTCATTGCGGAACTTAGAATCTCCATTGAAGTCAATGGAGAAATTCCGCCATGAGTCCGCCACTGCTCCGCAACAGACAGAGCATGCTGCGGACACCAAATTCCGCTCCGCAGCCTATGCTCCGCAGCGGAATGTTACGCATCTAAATAGAAGTGGAAGTCAATGCAGAAACGGCTCCGCTGCGGATGAACGCTGCGGAGTGTCCGCAGCGGAATTTAAGTGAAATTCCGCCACGTGTGAACCCAGCCTTATTGTGAATAGGACTGAGCTGCAATACCAAACAGCGTCGATGGACAAGAGTGGCGCTGTTGCTGGAAGAAAGCAGCCTTGTTTTTTTAATCCTATACTTGAGCAATTCCTTAAAGTAATGATTAGATTTATTTCCTTTACCGGGTGGAAACAATTTCAAAAACAAATCCGCAGGAGTGAAGGGAATTCTGATTCCCAGCCACTACTCTGCAGTTCCTATCGGCAGAATACAGGCATATTTACTGTAAATTGACAGCTCATAGTGGCTGTTGCTAGGGGCATAATTAGGATTCATAGGGCCCCATGGAAAAGACAGGAATGGATCCTCACCACCTATATGATTGTAAATTCTACTGTAGACAACATTGCAGGAGATAGTAGCAGGAGAGTAACTAGAAATTGCTGGGCCCCATACCAAACTTTTGAATGAGAATCAGGACTTTGTACGGCATGCCCTAAAGGACCTGATGTGGCAGCGGGGCTTATGGGCCCCCTGGTTAAGGTCACTAGCGTATTTCCCAACCAAAATAAATTATGTTATTGCACTTGACTGAGCACCTCTGTGTACAGTATGTCCACTTTCAATGGTTTTGTAAGCGCTTCTGTTATCATTGCACAAAGACCATGTACCCCAAAAAGTGAAAGACTCTAGTGTCAAGTGGTCTTTTCAAAAGTACGATTTATATGGGTTTATCTTCTACTGCGCCTCATGGACTATGTTTTGATTAGGGTTGCCACCTTTCCCACCCAAAAATACACACACACACACTGTGCCCCTGAATACAATTGTGTCATACACACAGTGCTCCATAAAAACAGTATCACGCGCTGTGCCCCCTGAAAATAGAGACATAGACTGTACCCCATACAAATAATTGTTTACAGATTGTCAGCTATAGGATGTAAAAATGTGTCAAGATCATAACATCGGAGCAACAAAGGCCTCCTGTGGGGGAACGTTGTAAAGCAAAATCTATTTAAAAGGTTATTATTTTTCTGTTTGGGTAAGGGTATGTTCACACGGCTTATTTACGGACGTAATTCGGGCATTTTACGCCTCGATTTACGTCCGAAAATGCGCCTCGATAGCGTTGGCAAACATCTGCCCATTGAAAGCAATGGGCTGACGTTTGTCTGTTCACACGAGGCGTATATTTACGCGTCGCTGTCAAAAGACATGTCATGTCACTTCTTCAGATGTAAATGGAGCCGTTTTCCATGGACTCCATGGAAAACCAGCTCCAGTTAAGTCCGTAATGGACGCGGCATTCAAGCGCCTGCACATGCCGTTATGGCTGAAATGACGGGGCTGTTTTCTCCTGAAAACAGCCCCGTCATTTCAGCCGTTACGGACGCTGCCGTGTGAACATACCCTAAGCCTTAGAGAGTTTTTAGATTGGTTGTTACCCCTATTTCCCAAAATACAATTTTACCTTGATCTTTAATAATAACTTTGATTTTGTGGGAAATGCTTTTTAGGGTCAATTAAAATAGAAAATAATTTCTAAGTTTGCAGGGTGTATTGAAGAACATTTAACTTCTTGGGTTGGCATCATATAAGATACATTAACCTTGTTGTATGAAGTCATTACAACAATACACAAAATTGAAAGCCACAGTTAGAAATCTGCTTTTTGTTTCAGTACATTACATTGGTATATCAGTCAAGTGAGCATTCGATGGTCTGTGCTAATGTGAGCTAAAAATAAAATGCCATCTGTTCACCTTTCAAACCATATCAAGGCACTGAATATGTGATATACAGCATAATAAGCCAAATACAATTATGCTTTTTCCATATCTAGAGGAGAGAAAAACTTGTGATGTTTGTCTTATGCTTAGTCAAATGAAATATTTTTAATGTTCAATTCCTGATCTGTTCATTGTAAAAGACTTGCAAAGAGTTCTACACTATAAAACCAGAATTTCTTCGATCTAGTCAGACATTACCAAGGTACAATAAATGCATGTACACACGTTTGACTCCTTGTTCTAGCATGAAGTGATGCAGAATCAAAAATATGTCCCTTAAGATAAGAATATTGGATCTTGATAATTGTAATATCCTCTTGAAATGCAGGTTCTCAGGGGTAAAATCAAACAACAACGTCTTATCTTTACATTCTATATCTATCCTTCTATTATCTCCCAGCTTACAGCAATGTCCAGAAGGCCTATGAAATATATGTGGTCACAGGTATGGTGCCAATCTTGTACTGTCTCAATGCGACTCAGAATAGGAAGTTCTGCAAGTTTGTTTTAATGCAAACGTTGTTCCATATTTGAAAAGTACCCTACCACGTTCAGACACAGGAAAGAGGGATACCAGCTCTTCTGTCCCACCTTTCTGGGCCCCCTTAATGCAGATTTCAAATAAGGTGACAGTCACATCACATACAGTGATATGCATCCCGAAGTTTTCACTTCTCTGCTTATATTTCTTTTTTAGAAAGATCTAAGGAGCAATTTCTGTGTTGTTAACGGTGTTCAGGGCTGGGCATATGCTTATGGTGTAAATATGCTTCCTCTTATTATTGGTGCAGACCTCCTTAGTCTAGGAAACAACCTGGGCAAGTGGAATGTAGGCCCTGGGCACCATGTTGTCAGGGGCCTGTTGCCATTAGGTCTTAGGAACGTTGAGACATGGGAGCGTAACGATCTGCGTCAAGGTGGGCGAAAATGAATAGAATTAAACATATATGGGGTTGGTGGCGCCAAAGAGAGTAGCATTTACCAGGGTACAGGTGAATAGCGTAGAGATCGGGGTTGCGAGGGAAGGCCTGTAGGAGACTGGTACTTGAGGCTAATGGTTGAAGCTAATGTACAGAGCAGAGAATTGTAAGGTCCCTCATGTAAAAGGGGGCAGGAAGCTAACGGAGACCCGAGTTTGGCCTAAGGAGGGGGGGGGGTGTTAGATGCAGATAGAACAGCCAGAGGCGTAACCTGTTGCTCTTGGGCCCCAATGCAAAATCTGTAGCAGGGCCCACACCTACCATGTGCCATATATAATACTGGTGTCTTGTGATGCATCAATGGAACTTTTGGGCCCGGTAGTGACTGCTACCTCTGCAGCCCTATATCTATACCCCCGAGAACAGATATAAAGTATTCCAGATAGAAAAAGGGTAAAGTAAACACCACCATTTACCGTGCCTGGGTCGATAGGACATTAAGGAACGTAACCGCTCTATGACTCGACATTAATTGGAGGTGTCAATCGTGATCAGAAGTTACGTGTATTATCATCTTGAAACTGTTGTTACAGGTGAGTTGATCCAAAAAGGGACGGTAGCCTGTGAATTGGACTGTGTATCATGAACTAACGTTGTGGTACCGTTTTCCCAAAAGCGGCACGAATCCGGTTACTTGAATCTTTAGCAAGCAATCGCTCGAGTGTTTTACTGGTGATGCTGTGAAAGGTAGCGGTTAACCGCCACTAGAACCCGCAGTGGCGTAGTCATGACAAACACTAAAATTATGCAGCCACCAAGAGCAGAGGGCTCCTCCCTTAGTCTTGGAGTAGGCCTTGAGATAGTGGGGAAGTTTTCGCAATGTCCCGCAAAGGCGCAGAAGTAACAACAACCGCCTGGTCGGACACTAATTGGACATGAATATTAGACGCAATTGGTACAAGGTGGGACTCCTGCGTACGGTTGAGGTCCTCAACCTCGAGTTGATTACTCAGCCTGGTATGGTTCAAGTTCATGTTAATAAAGCAACAAAAGAAACCAATTGTTTTCTTAATACCATGTTACAAGCTTCCATCTGGCTTTTCCCGTTCTCTGCTTTCAGCACAATGCCAATCATGGCAGAACAGCTAAAAGATGTCCAACAATCTTAATTCTAGGGATATACTAGCTAACTACAGTGTTTGCCAGTATGCAATATTCCAGGCTGTGGGGTGGTAGGACACTCTTTAATCCCAGGCGCCGTCTCAAACAACATCCTGACTCTGGGGCCAGTGTTATTGTCTGCAGCAGCCCCTGTGGGTGAAAAGGACTGCAATCTCCAAGAACGAGAAGAGTTGAATACGTGCAGAGTCTTGTCTGGGGCCTGTATTAGTTTAGGGGGTCTGTTCTGGGGTCTGTATGAATTTAGGTCTGTCTTTGCTTAGGGGTCTGGTCTGGGGTCTGTATTTATTTACGACGTCTGTATTTTTTTTAGGGGGTCTTTGTTCATATGCTGTAATTCAAATGACTTAAATTTGTGCTGTGCCCTATATATTTTTAAAAATGTTGCTTGCACTGAAAACAGATCCATCAACAGCAGCTTGGTGGCTATTTGCAGGTTACATCACAGGGGCAAATGCAAAATTTAAAAATGGGGTTTCCAAGTACCTCGGTGCCCTCAACAGAAACAATAAGATTATACGGACTTTGCCAACTTTCTACATAACTTGCATCATACACTTTTACATGGGGTGGTTTTGGGGTTAGTGATAGTATTCCTGTCATACTCCCGGTGGTCTAGAGTGGTTTAGTAGGTAATACCAAATACCTCTGGTGGTCTAAGATAAAGCAGAGGTATTGATACACATTAAACAAGGTAGTTATGGGTTAATATATGTAATCCCTGGATGGCGATGTTTTTTTGTTTTTTTTATTTTCCTGTGGTTAATACTTTTACATTTATTGTAACTATATTATACTATAATATTATTGTACGATTTAAGATGGTGCAGGGGTTATTGTTGATCTCGGGCAGAAAATGGAATTTATTTAAAAAGTAGGTCCAAATTTCTTATAAAAGTTCTGGCTCTGATTTTTACAGCTCTTGTTGAACTTAATAATAAATTCAGTGAGCAGTGAGCTTCTTCTAGTGGTGGCAAATAGAATTTCAGCTTTTAATAGTTGCTTTTCTCCAATGCACAGAGTGAAAAGAAACTGAAAAATATGTGATAAAACAGCAAAAAGGCAATGCAGACATGTGATGTTGGATTTTACATTTATTGACTATAGAACTAGTGTTAACCAAAGGTGTAGCTTTGAGGTAATGAACGCACGGACCACCACTCTTGTATACTAATGGGTGAAAATATCTCTTGGTTTTATTATTATAGGATTTTTGCTGAACAGCGCATTTGATGGATACATTAGAGGGGTTTTCCAGAAAATAAAAATTGATGGCCTATTGTCGGGATAGGCCATCAATAGCTGATGGGTCTGGGTCCAACACACGGGCCCCCGCCAATCAGCTGTTTTGAAGGGGCCGCAGTGCTCGTACGAGCGCTGCTTCCCCTTCATTCCGGTCACGTGCTCAAACTGTGAATCGCCGACACGGCCAAAGCGGTGATTCACAGTATTATAGCCTTCTCCCTTTCACTTCAATGGGATAAGGTTGTAATACTGTGAACCGCCGCTACTGCTGTGTTGGTGTTTTACAGTGTGAGCAAGTGACCGGAATGAAGGGAAAGTAGCGCACGTACGAGCGCTGCAGCCCCTTCAAAACAGCTGATTGGTGGGGGTCCCGAGAATCGGACCCCGACCCATCAGCTATTGATGGCCTATCCGACATCATTTATATATATAAAAAAAAAAAGGTAGTTTTCTTGCCTAAAGCAACCAATCACAGTGTTGCTTTTATTTCTCCGGAGCAGTCTGAGAAATGGAAGCAGAACTCTGATTGGTGTCTATAGTCAATAAAGCCAGTTTGTCTGTAAGACAGTTTTGCTATTATTTATACTATTACTGTGGAATGAATTATATCTCACACTTTTTGTGTGTTACTGTTTTATTGTGGCACATCTCCAGCATATATGTCTAGTAAAGTAACAACAAGATTCAGAAGTAAAGAACCTCACACTGCAAAGTTTGAGTCATCAATTTTACATTCCTAAGATCCTTCCGTTATGTATAGTGATAAATCTTTAAGTACTGCAAGCATTAAAAACATGAGTTATTGCCACTTCTGCATTGAATTTAATAGTCTTTATACAAGAAACCGATGAGATGCCAGTAGAAGATGAAGATAGAAGTAAAGAGTAAAGATAAAGCTGTGTATAAGAGGACGGAAATCCTCCACAGTCACTGGTCTATTCAGTGAACTGAGTTTTGTGCATTGTGGTTGTTTTGTATTAGCCATAGTGCTACATATTGACAAATACGGCTTTCAGACATGGAGGCATGAAAATCACTAAAGGCTGGGTTCACACAGAGTTTTTTGTAGGAGGAAAATTCTGCCTCAAAATTCAGTTTGGAATTTTGAAGCAGATATTCCTCTGCCTGCACGCCGTTTGCCGCGTTTTTTGTGGCGTTTTTCGCTTGCGCCCATTGAGTGCCACGGACGAAAACGCAGCAAAATACGCTTTTTCCTCCTCTCATTGATGTCAATGGGAGGTCAGAGGCGTAAACGCCCGAAGATAGGGCATGTCGCTTCTTTTTACCGCCAGCATTTTTTACCGCTCGCGGTAAAAAACGCGTCCGCCTCCCATTGAAATCAATAGGAGGCATTTTCAGACGTTTTTTGGCGCGTTTTCGCGAGTTTTTTGCAGGCGGAAAATGTGCCTCAAAAAAAAATCTGTTATGCCTACTGCACAGTTCCATGTTGTATAATCAACACTTCCCCGAATGCAAATCACCAGAGAAAGATCTGTGCAGACACTGAACCGGCAAGGAATGTTAGAAGATTATAGATCTGAAGCCTGCAGAATTGTGAACTCAGCTCCAGGCTCTTATACAGTCTTTAACCCCAGCTAAGTAATGCAATGTATTTACAAAGTTAGGCTACATTCACATGACAGTTAAAAACAGCCGTCACACGGCCGTTTTCAGAACGCATGTTCTATGTGTGTATTCACACGGCCGTTTTTTTAACGGCCCGTGAATATTGGCTGTCAAAAAACAGGACATGTCCTATTTTTGGCCGTTTTCATGGCCAGACAGCCCCATAGAAGTTAATGGATCCATTTTTAACGGCCGTCAATACATGTAACAACCGTTAAAAACGGATCTGTGACATGGGGATTCAAGAGGTAAGGGAATTGGTTGCCTTGATGGCTATCGGCGGCGCGTGATGACGCTGAATGCCCTACAGACTCACCGATGCAGGTGTCTTCAGGTGTGGTCTCTAGTCTTTATGAGTTCTGTGAAGGCGGCGCGATGATGTCATCGCACCGCCTTCGCAGAACCCGCAAAGACTAGAGACCACACCTAAGGAAGACGGCGCTGCATCGGTGAGTCTGTAGGGCATTCTGCCGGAAATATATTAATAAATGTCAGGTTGCGCTCACTACAAGGGTAGTGTGGTGCTAGTATAGGGGGCATTGTACATAGTTGTCAACTGTAGCGAATTTTCCAGGACTGTCCAGAATTTACAGAGACAGTCCCGAAAAATTACTACAGGGAGGGGCGGCGGTGGTGCTTCCTCGGGACAGGTGTGTGTGTGGTATCATCTACAGGGAGGCTTTGTGGCATCATCTACAGGGAGGCTGTGTGGAATCATATACAGAGGGACTGCGTGGCATCATCTACAGGGTGGCTGTGTGGCATCATATACAGGGAGGCTGTGTGGCATCATATACAGGGGGTGTCTAAATAGTGTCTAGGTGAACATGTGATCTTTCTTTAGGTGTTATCAGGGGGTTGGGACAAAAAAAGCCTGACAAATGAAATTCATCTGTTTTTTCATTGTCGTGTGAATGTAGCCTTAGGGTATGTGCACACACACTAATTACGTCCGTAATTGAGGAACGTATTTCGGCCGCAAGTCCCGGATCGAACACAGTGCAGGGAGCCGGGCTCCTAGCATCATACTTATGTACGATGCTAGGAGTCCCTGCCTCTCTGCAGGACAACTGTCACGTACTGTAATCATGTTTTCAGTACGGGACAGTAGTTCCACGGAGAGGCAGGGACTCCTAGCATCGTACATAAGTATGATGCTAGGAGCCCGGCTCCCTGCACTGTGTTCGGTCCGGTACTTGCGGCCGAAATACGTCCGTCAATTACGGACGTAATTAGTGTGTGTGCACATACCCTAACTCAAGTTTTTATTACGATTAATTCTATATGCTAACTGTTAAATGGTGTTTAAAGGTAGGCATGCACTTTAACCAGTTCCAAGTGAATACCCTTGACATGCCACTTATTAGAAGTGAAAACTGAGTTTATGACCTTTAATTTACATATCAGAAATGCACATGAACCGTTTCGGGTTTGTTAGTATTCTCAATGCCAGTCTTGCTTTCACCTTGAAAACTCTGATAACTTCATCACTTAGTAATACTAATAATAATCTTTTAAGCCTGGATTCTCCCTATGAACATTATAAAGTCTAGTTTGTGGCAGGAAATAAGGGGAGAAATGTGGTTTAAAAAATAAAACTATGTCATGTCCTCTTTTAAACCTTCTCTGCCTAAACCTTCAACTTCTTCACATCCATTTGTAATAGAATACTGTACTTCTTGGTGGTAATTTCTTTACACAGTTTAGTATCATCGGCAAAAATTTTAATTTTACTGTGCAATCCCTCTACAAGGTCATTAAAAAATATATTAAAGAAAATAGGGCCCGATATTGACCACTATGGTACCCCACTAGTAAAGGTGACCCATTCTCTGTATGTACCGTTAATAACCGCCCTCTGTTTTCTATCATTCAGCCAGTTACTTACTAACTTACACACATTTTTCCCTCTTTTCAGGCAATTTCATTTTATGTACCAATTTTTTACGTGGCACAATATAAAATGCTTTGGAAAAATCAAGATATGGATCATCCAATGATTCACCTTGTCAACTTGTTTCTGAGTTTTTGAATTGTAGCTACTGATGCTGAATTTCTGGTCAATATGACATTAATCTTCCTATACTCTACACTTGGCAGTCACCTGAAAGACAACCTGGTATATGGTCTTTATTAGAGCAGTACTCCTTGTCTTCCCATCAGGGGCCTTAGTTAATCAGGCCCCTCACTGCCAAGCACCTTTCACTGGTTGCTGTAATAATGTCAGCTGGTCCTCATGCCCTTACTTGCGTGAAATGAACAAATATTTCCAAAGATAGGACCCGCACATAATTCATAGACTGTACAGGCCCCAGTTATTTTGTTTCGCTAGCATTATTTGGCTGGATCTATTTTTTAACCCATTGATGCCGTTGACTCGACAAGGTGGAGCCTACCCACAAATAAGAAGCACGTGTCTTGACTTATATTTTAAGTAACTAGGTGACTTCATTATTGACCCCTGCAGTAATGTCCCATGCAAGGGTCCGTGTAATCTTCTAGACTGTACCACAGGGCGACTTACATCTGCCACATGTAACACGATTGGTCCACTTTCCAGCAGGGTCCACAGACATTACTTTTTAGTAATTTACTGAAGCAGTAAATTGTCAAAAAAAGAATAGGAATATTTCAATTAACACGAGAATGTAGTCAAGCAACGTGCGCAGACTAGTGTAGAAGTATGATAGCAGTGATAACATTGTGGATAGGTATAGTCATGCTTAGATTTTATATGTACACTCAGCCACGCTGTTTGATTTCTGAAACACCTGAAGCAAATGTAACATCATTGTTTGTTTCTCGCTGCAATGCTGGCACCTTGTTGAGCATGAAATTGGAAATTTGCCTTTTGACAGGAAGCATAGTGATGCTCTATATAGGTGACAGTTTTTCATATTTCACATACAATTTTTATAGATACATTTTGTTACCTGTAATAACTAATAAATTACTGTAACTCAAAAGTGCTGCGCCCTATGACAACATTTTTAATGTCCCTCCTCCCCCGAGTATTAACCAGCTCTATGTAAAAGTTAGGTAGGGTAAGGGCACAATTGCCAGGATACAACTTCTGCAAAAACTCCTAGCATGTCCTAATAAACGATCAGAGCATGCTGGGACAATGGTTCCATACATACATAAGTAAATAAAAAATGGGTGACATTAGACCCCAAAATAAATTTGGACCCCTAGATCAGACCCTAACATTAATTTATGGATAAACTATAGTGAGCACTCCGATACATAAAAGTGGTGCCATGTGGTAGAGACACTGTCCATCATTAAATGAAAGTAGAGAAACCACAGCATGTGGCCTGACCCCTAAATTAATTAAATCCTAGACCAGGACCCTAAATTTATTCAGACACCATACTAGTCCACTAAATTAATTCAGACCCCTGAATTGCTCTGAACACAGATTCCAAAATTAATTAGACCTCTACTGAAACTCAAAAAATAAACCCAGGTACTAACCTTTCCTCGCTCCCAACTTCTCTTCACTTCAGAGCCGGGCACACAGAGGATCTGGGGAGATTTGGAAGCTGTCAACCCCTTGAACTCTTTGTCATGTTCCTCATACTGTTCCAGAACAATTTTTGCAGTGTGGCAGGGCGCATTATGCTGCTGAAAGAGGTCATTGCCATTAGTTAATACAAATAAGGGAGTGTACTTGGTCTGCAATATTTAGGTAGGTTGTGCATGTTAAAGTAACATCCACATGAATGCTAGGATCCAAGGTTTCCAAGCAGAACACTGCCCAAAGCATCATATTGCCCATGCCGGCTTCCCATTTTTCCCATAGTGCATCTTGGTGACATCTCTTCCCTAGGGAAGCAAAGCTCACAGACTTGGTCATTGACATGATGTAAAAGAAAATGTGTTTTTATCAGACCAGGCAACCTTTTTTCCATTGCTCCATGGTCCGGTTCTGAGGCTCATGTGCGCTTTCGGCAGTGGACAGGGGTCAGCATAGGCACTCTGACCGGTCTGCAGCTATGCAGTCCCAAACACAGCAAGCTGCGATGCAGTGTGTGTTCTGTCACCTGTCTATCACAGCCAGCATTACCTTTTTTTTTGCAATTTGTGTTTTAGTAGCTCTTCTTTGGCATCATTCCAGATGGGCTAGCCTTTGCTTCCCACGCACGTCAATTGGGCGTTTCTGTACCGGTCGCTGGTCCACAGGAGTTCCTGCCTTGGACTACTTTTGGTAGGTACTAACCACTGCATACGTGAAACACCCTCTAGACCTGCCGTTGTGGACCCAGTCATCTAGCCATTACAATTTGGCCCTTGTCAAAGTCGCTCAGATCCTCACACTTGCCCATTTTTTCTGCCTCCAACACATCAATTTCAAGAACTGACTGTTCACTTGCCTTATATATCCCTCCTCGTGTCACCTGCCATTGTAATGAGACAATCAATGTTATTCACTTTACCTGTCACTGGTTTTAATATTATGGCTGAATTTTGTATGGGCTAACTGTGAGCTAGAAGCAATGCAGAAGTAACTAGACAAAGTTGTCCTTTCTCCTGGGAAGAGGGGAATCAGAGTAATGGCATGCCTTTCAGCTTTATCTCCCCACCGGCCTCGCCAAAGTATGCATATTGTGCAAAACGTTAATTTGTGAACATGTCAGTAAATGTTGACTTGTGGACATTATGACTGCAGGCTTTGCCCCATTGTTGTTGCAAAGATAAAGAAAATTTGCTGGGTTATATAGCAGAGTTTGCTCTTGAGCACTCCCGGCCAGGCCTGTCTCTTTATGGTATTCTAATGTTGGTGTAAATTTAAACAATGGAATTGCGCCTCTGCCTTAGTGTTATTTATCGAACATTTTGTCCTTATCTCATTTAATAGGATGTTCTCTATAATACTGTTGTGTTACAACTTATGGCTTAGTCAACTTTTCACATCACTGTGTGCATTATCTTTCAACTTTATCACTGTTTCTTACGCCTGTGCTGTGACATCACTGCATTAATAATTCCTGCACAGTTGAATGCTTTCTGTGCATTGTTCTTGTTTTATGATGTTATGTTTAATATTTCTGTGTATATGACATCTCTGCAGGCATTATTCACATACTGTGACATCATTGTTAATAACCCTTTCTTTTGACTTCACAGTGCTTATCACCCATGCACTGTGACATCACTGTGTACATCATCTGTGCACTGATACTATTATTCCTATCCTCTTCATTTACTTTGGTTACCATCCCTACGTTAAGTTATCACCATGTTTATCCTTTAGCATTCTGTGACATTATCATTGTTCTGCAACATTACTGTGTGCATTATTCCCCTACTGTGACATCATTGTCGATAGCCCTCTTCTTTGACTTGACATTGCTTATCATGCATGCACTGTGACATCACTGTGTACATCATCTTTGCACTGCAACTATTATTCCTTTTCTCTTGCATCACTTTGGTCACTACCCCTGCACTAAGTCATTACTATGTTTATTACGCCTGTGCAGAGATCTATTTATTATGTCTGTATTGTGACATCTTTTATTGTATTTATTATACCTGTACTGTGAAATCACTATATTTATTTACCATGTGGAGAGATAACATTGTGTGCATTATCCAGAATTATTACTGTGCAAATGCTGCAGTGGCCCACTGGTTCCTATGCCACATAAGAGGATACCATTACTATAAACTGCATGTAAAGTTGGGGGGTAATTTTACAGATTTTGCATCAGAACCCAGGAACTTCAAGTTACGCCTCATTTTTAAAGCTGCCATAGAAAAAACACATTATCTAGATAATTAAAATGTAATATTCATTGTAATTGGTTGGTGGCAAGCCTAACAAAGATTCTGCAGCCTTGGAAGTTTTGCAAAGTTGAAACACCATCTTAATGTTCCTTTCAAAAGGAGGAACAATAGAGGTCCTCAAACAAAGCTTGTCTTGGACTTATTTTTGACTTGAGCACTTATCCTCACCCACACAGTACCAACTTTATTCTAATGTGCTTAAAAATGTTAACTGTATTAAATTCTGAAAGAATCTTTAATACCATCCTCTGGCATATTAAATTAATATCACAAAGGTCGGTTTTAGCATCTTTTAACCTCAACTTTATATCATTATGTTTGAGGTCAAAACAGTGTTTCAGTCGAAATAAATATGATGGTAAAAGCCATTTCTGGCCTTCCATGAAAAGAAATTTCATGACCCTATTTAAATGAAGAGCTTTGTGAAAAGTATGTATTTTATTATTTCTGTTAAAGCATGTATTTTATTATTTCTGTTAAAGTTTTATTTTTCTTTCAGTCCAAAAAAAGAAAATGCTGTGCAATTCCTATATATTAGATATCTTTGCAAGTTACACTTGTTCAGTTGAATGAATAGCTTTTAATGATTCTCTTCTTTCTGGATCTCTATATACAGCAGTTGCATTAAATAAAGACTCATGTCCATCACGTTCAACCTTTACATAGAGGGTCACTCAGGGTTGGACTAGCGCCCCAGAGTACCAGAGGATCATCCGGAGAGCCGAGGCTCTGACACAATAATGAGCTCCAAAGGTCCAGCAAAAGACAATGATATTTAAAGCTGACTTTGGAGCCAATCATTTGCCACTTGGGTCTATTTTTGATGGGTTGATTCCCAAATAACCTTTTAGACCTTATTGAGGTACAATGATTACAACATAGCTTACCATACAATTGAAAATACACGTGCACATGTTCTGTATAGATGAAGGGTGGGCTTATATAATTATTTTCTCTGGAGAGCCCAAGAAACCTAGTTCAAGACCGGCATATGACATTGACACTTATTTAAAAAATTGTCTCGGACAATATTTCAAAAACAGACATGGTGCAGAAATGGGCACATGCACATACAGCTATGTAACATACAGGCATCCCTTTATTTCTTTTTTTTTAATATAGTTTGCCACACAATACTTTTCTTGTTTGTGGGTGTGGCTATACAAGGAAAAGCATTTGAGCTTCCGTACATTAAAAGATCGTGTTGAAAATGTAACTGTTACCCCAATGTATTGTTTGGTACTGTAAATTTGACAATATATTTGGGAACTTTTACTGATAACTAGTGTAACTAATGTTACACAGTGGGTTGCAAGGTAGTGACACCATGTCTACTTAAAGCCCATATTTAAAGCTTTTCATTGCATCCTTAGGCACTATAATGGTACAGTGTTGCACTGGTCACAGGATGCTCAGCCAAAATAGCAACAATACGGCAGATGAGATAAACAAAATACAAGGCGATGGCATTCTGCTGTGGCACAAGGAATAATATCAATCAATGCAGATTGTGTTATGATTGTCTCTACATTTAACCCACTCACAGAGGTATAATATTTGCTTCAAGGTACTTCCAGATTGCAGTCCCCAAGACAATCTCTGATCAGTGGCAACTGCATTACAGGAACTAGCAGGTGAAGGCTAGGTTGAAGCATGTCAGAGTTCAAGTCAAAAGACAGATGACAGTGATACCTGAAAGCTGCCAAAGACAAAGTGAGAGGCATAAGCTGGCAAAGGTTGGGATCCCAAACCAGAAGATAAGATTGAGCAAAGGGTTAGAGCCAGCAACAGGGGCGTAATGATCTCCCTGCCCCGCCACTAACTCTGGTAAGCCACAGGCTGTTTTAGGGCTGTGGCCTAGTAGAGATTACAGGGGACGCCAGCCTGACGTCTCGGGACAGGCGACATGATTATATTACTGCATCGTCCGTCTGCACCAGGCAGCAGGCCGAAGACGCAGCAGTTCGTTGTGGTAACGGAGTTAGGTAAGGTAAAATTTTTCCAAATCTTCACTGGCCCGAAAGGGGGGGCACCTAACTACTATATGCATAGTTGCCCAATTTTTTGGGCATCAACCCCATGGGGCTTTTTGCCTTCCACTCGATCAACACGGAAGGATTATAGGTTGAATTGATGGGCCTGTGTCTTTTTTCAACCTTATCAAATATGTAACTATGTAACTTATTTGATATTACCCTCTGACAAAATCGTGTTAACATTTCTCCCTTCTTTTAGGCCAAATTTTTATGACTAACATTGCCTAGCCTATATAACTTATTTTTTCCCATTACCCCCCTTTCCACATGAGCACCATCGAAAGAGATTACAATGTTTTAATTTCTTTTGACAGCCCTAAAAGAGGGTTGATCATGGAAAAAATTGACAAGACTTCTCTGGCAAGCAGGGATTTTCCTGACTTTTGGAGAGAGCACTGTACTAGAGCACCGTCCACTAGTATTACAATAAGCTAGCAAATATGCAGTGCTTTCTGAGCAGCACTCATGTTTGGAAGCTATGTTTGGTTACAAAACAGTACTCAAGAGGAGAAACACTTCAATCCTGAGATCTGTACTAGTGTCTCTCCCTTGGGATTTGTTGCTACATGCCCAAATGTTGTCCTTTTGAAAGCGACGTAAGAGAATTTTATAGGTAAGAGCACAAGGCACAAGTATTACTTGTCAATACACAGAGGGGTGGAGTTAGGGTGTAGCTTTATAGCATCCATGCTTTATTAAAAATTCCACCGTCCAACAATTTCCTATATGTTGTACTGCTGATGGATCCAAGGGAAAGTAGATTTACCTATTAAATCCATAATTTACAGTGGATAAAGTTTCAATCCTTTTTTGCAGAGAGGTTTTCCTGAAGCAACTAGATCTTGGCTTTAGTTAAGGCTTTGTTCACACCTGCATCAGGGTTCTGTTTATGGGTTCCGTCAGACCTTTCCGTCAGTGGAACCCATGAACGGAAACCAAACGGAAACCATAGCTTTCCGTTTGCCTTACCATTGATTTCAATGGTAAAGCTTCTGTTGCTAATGGTATCCATTTGTCTCTGTTCCGTAAGGGTTCTGTTTTTTTTGGCAGAATCAATAACGCAGTCGACTACGCTATTGATTCCGCCGAAAAAAATGTAATCTAGACCTAACCTAGTCATATAACACGTGTAAGTTTACAAACCTGTTAATTAATTTTGGAAAGGTCGAAACATATTTTCTGTACAAGTTCCTGGGACCAGAGTGCACATAAAGGCTGTAGAAATATAATGCAAACAAAACTCTGGGGAACATGGGAAACTTTGGGTTTAGGGTAAATGTGTCCACTGTGCTGGATTTTCAGTTTTTCTGGATTGTCAATTTAAAAAAAGACCTGTCACCTCTACTGACGTGTCTGTTTTAGTGAATAATTGTATTCCTGATAAAATAACAGTTTTGGTGCATCTTTTTTAGAACTCTGCATTGTTCCCTTCCTCTGTTATTCCTCCTAGAAATGTATGAATAAATTGTCAACTGGGTGTTACTAGTAAGGGGCGTGTCCCTACACAGACTGACATTGTCCAATCAGTGCTGACAGAGTGAGACTGTGTAGGGAGACACCCCTTTGACAAGGGTTATAGTAACACCCAGTGTACAATTCATTCATGAATTTCTAGGAGGAATAACAGATAAACGCAGATTATATATTCCAGAATTGTTATTTCATGGTGAATACAAGTATTTACTAAAATAATGATGTTAGGAAAAGTGACAGGTTCTCTTTAAATCTTGTTTTAGACTGCAATGAAGAGAACAGTAGCAGTTTATGTAGTTGGCGTTGAGATAAAATAACTTATGGAAACTTGAGTTCTTTATTGTATGTGGATCTTATTTGGTGTGATGTACATAATTAAAAACGGAAATTTGTCATCTGGTAGGTGATGGGACTGGGTAAAGCCTTTGTACCAGAGCATAAGAGCTTCAAGCTACACCTGTTATACCTACAAGGGATACTTGGCATGCTATGCTTTATTATATCAGCTTTTTGAGATCCCTTATACTTTCATGTATATTTGCTCTGGTTTGCTTATTCACAATAGGATTATTTCCAGGAGAATTTAGCAAAAGCGCCAAAGGGGTTAAATTTGTAGCTGGTCGTAAGGAATTTACTTGGCGAGCAATGAAAATAATAGTGAACGGTGAAACCAATGACTTGGCAAAAAGCTTATTGATTTGCTATTCTTCTTAGAGCCTTTCAACTTATTGTACTTCATTGTATGGCAGATTTTTATCACAAATGCAGATACATCGAAGCCATTTAATACAAAAGCTAAAATAATTTGGATTGGGTAAAATAAGGTCACAATGAAAAGGGAAACAAACAAACATAGAAAATAAGATGTATAACAATGCAAAGTAAGAAATACTGTTTTGTCTACATATGGCAGGTTTGGTTTTAAAGCTTTTCTATTCTTGGAGCTTCCTTGAATTATGTTTCTCTGTCTTTCACTTTACACCACACTGCTTTTCCATTCTGGTGGATTGCAGTGGAGAATACCCACTGTCACTAATGGAATGAGCATCCAGAGAATTTAATCGCCTCACTTGTCAGAGCTATTGTTTTTTTTGTTTTTTTTTAATTCTAGATTTATTTTGTCATTTGTTGCGCTATTCATTTCATGAAGATTCACTGCAATCATTGACATGAACTGTTGCTTCAGCTTCATCTCTATGGATGGATTAGTCTATAAATGAATAAAATATGCTCATGATTAAATAAAGCATTGTACAAATTCAAATAAATTAACCCACGTAAAATCCTATGATAGAAAAGTAAATTAATAATAAAGGGTACGGATCACTCATTTTCAAACATTATATCTTTTATGTTTGTTATATAGTGGAAAACCATCTGTATCCTCCCAATCAGCTCATCACTCCATTGCCATGTTGTTAATCTTGTATAGGGGCAAAGCCACACGTGGCGGAATTGCTCTTGAATTCCGCTGCGGACACTCCGCAGCGTTAATCCGCAGCGTAGCCGTTTCTCCATTGACTTCCACTTCTATTTAGTAGGGTTCGTTTAGACGAGGCTGAAAATTCCGCTGCGGAGCATAGGCTGCGGTGCGGAATTTGGTGTCCGCAGCATACAATGGATGTTGCGGACCAGTGGCGGACTGGTTGCGGACTCATTGCGGAAGTTCTCCATTGACTTCAATGGAGATTCTAAATTCCACAATGAAGTCCGCAGCTGTCATGCACATGTTATGTGTGCTGCGGATGCGTCTTGCTTTTTTGACATGACATTTCTTCATTCTGGCTGGACCTATGTATTTCTAGGTCTACAGCCAGACTGAGGAAGTCAATGGGGCTCCCGTAATTACGGGAGCGTTGCTAGGAGACGTCAGTAAATAGTCACTGTCCAGGGTGCTGAAAGAGTTAAGCGATCGGCAGTAACTGTTTCTGCACCCTGGACAGTGACTACCGATCCCAATATACAGCAACCTGTCAAAAAAATAGAAGTTCATACTTACCGAGAACTCCCTGCTTCTGTCTCCAGTCCGGCTTCCCAGGATGACGTTTCAGTCTAAGTGACGGCTGCAGCCAATCACAGGCTGCAGCGGTCACATGGACTGCCGCGTCATCCAGGGAGGTCGGGCTGGATGCCGAAAGAGGGACGCGTCACCAAGACAACGGCCGGTAAGTATGAAATTCGTTTACTTTCACTAGGGAAAGTGCTGTCCCTTCTCTCCATCCTGCACTGATAGAAGGGAAGCACTTTTACCGCAGTCCGCAGCAGCTAGTCCGCATCAATTTACTGCACATTTTGGGCAGATCCGCCGCAGAATCTGCAACGCAGATTCTGTGCAGCATTGATGCGGACAGTTGCGGAGGAAATCCGCTACGTGTGGGCATGCCCTAGAAGTCTTAGGCCATGTTCAGACGTGGCAGAATTTTTCCACTGCAAATGTTGGTGCAGATTTGGGCAATTACGCAACTAATCTGCAGCAACATTTGCATATTTGACAGGTAATTCAGACGTTACGGATATCACAGCAGACTTGCCACAGATTTCAGTTTTTGCATTGAAAAGGCTGAAATCCGCCATGAAATTCCCCTGCGTCTCCGCAACATAATGAGAATGCTGCGGAGGGGAAATTCTGCACTGCAGCCTAATTTCCACACAGTTATTTTCCGCAACGTCTGAACTAAGTTTAGAAACAAATGTAAAAAACGGCTGCTGCAGAATTCCACTGCGGACTGTCCGCAGCGGAATTCAACAGCAATTCCACCACGTCTGAACGTGGCCTAACACTGGCCAATTATCAGGCAAACCAGCGTTCATAGAACGCTCATTCCCGATAATTTCCCTGTGTAAACAGGGCAACGATCAGCCGATGAACGAACGAATGCTCGTTCATCGGCTGATTGCATAGTTTTAAATGCATAAACTTTTGTTATGGTCGGCAGCACATCTCCCTGTGTAAAAAGGGGGATGCACTGCCGACACGATAGAACTGTATGGGGACGACTATCGGAGTAACAAGCGCTCGTCCCCATACTAGCTCCTTGTAAAAGGAGCAAGTGAGTGCTGATCAACGAGCTGTCTCGTTGATTGGCGCTCGTTTACACGGCCCACATCGGGCCGTGTAATACTACCCTAACTCTTCTAGCTGTATCATGATGTAGATCGCGGCTTGAAACTGGACCTGTCGACTTTCCTGACTTGTCTATTTTACTAAATACTTCAATTCCCCATGAAATAACAATCCTGGAGCATCTTTGCTTAGAATTCTACAATGTGACATTCCTGTTATTCCTCCTGGAAATGTATGAATTGTGTTCCTACACAATCTAACACTGTCACCACTGCTTAGACAATTTCAGAAAGTGAAGGGAAAAGTCATACTGCCAAGGGGAATGGTAATACCCAATTCTCAATTTATTCATATATTTTCAGGAGGATTAACAGAGGAATGGCCAAATGCCGAGTTCTAAGAAAAGATGATCCAGAAATGTTATTTCATGGGGAATTTAACATACATGCAAGAGAACTGTCAGGTACTCTTTAACTGATTGTTGGGCCTCCAGGCAGGGAACTATGTCATTGCCTGATTAAAACTGTAAAGGGGCTTGCTAAGGCCCCCTGCACACGGCTGTGCACGTAATCATGGCCAGTGTTTACGGGCACGGCCGGCCGCGGACAGTCACCCGCATTTGCGGGCCGTGCTGCCATTATAAAGTATGGGAGCACATGTCCTATTTTTTGCGGGTCATTTCTACGGCCCGGACAACTTCCCGTAAATATGCAGGAAGGTGTCCGTTGGCAAAATAAATTAATGGGTCCGTACTTTAATCCGCAATTGCGGATCAAAATTATGGCCGTGTGCATGGGGCCTAAAAGTAGACAAAAATCTAAATCCACAAATGTATCTAAATCCATCTAAAACTATTATCTCTTTAGCTGAAAGTCACTCCCACGACTATTGTACCTAGGCCAGACTGACAGGTAACTGTAACATATTGGGGGATGGAGAATACCTGCATTGACTTTTTTGCATGTGTTCTTGCTAATGTCAAATGTAAGTGATTATAGAAGGGATGACACAGATGATAACAGCAGTTCTAAGGGTGAAATCTGCATAAAATATTGCTGTTAGTGGGTATCCTTTAATTTAGACCCTCCAGTCCAAAAAAAATAATTGAGAGAACAAAAACAAAAAAAAGAGACCAGCGACCGTACTGAAGAAATAATAACTGTAGTGTAGCTTCTCATCTGGTAAAGTTGTAAATAGACACAATGCTATTGTACACATAAAGGATATCCACTGCCACTGTCTATCCTTTAGAAGCCGGGTTAGAGTGACAAAAGTGTCTGTAATCTGGGGAGCGGGATTTGGGATTGTGAACGCTGCAGGGAATGGTGACAAAAAGAATCATGCACCATATTAATAATATCCTTAAACAAGAAATCTTATATACATTTGATTCAATTGTACTCTGGCACTGAGTACTTTTTTTTATTTGTGTCTGTGTCTTATTGTTATGATGTCACAAAATTCTCTGTGTCCATTTAGAGGTTATATTCTATTGTGATTATGCTACAATAATATGTTTCTTTTTTTCCTTGTCAGTGTTCTATTGTGTTGATGTCACAATAGTGCTTGTCTTTTCCTAGGCTGTGTTCCATTGTAATAATGTCACAATAGTCTCTGTAAACATTCATAGGTTGTGTTCTGTTGTATTGATGTCATAATACGGTTTGTCTTTTTCTCTTAGGCGGCGTTCCATTGTAATGATGTCTTTTCCAAAGCTGTTTTCTATTGTAATGTCACAATAGTGTTTGGAATGTGTTACATAGTTACATAGTTAGTACGGCTGAAAAAAGACACATGTCCATCAAGTTCAACCAAGGGAAGGGAAAAGGGAAGGAAAAATTTCTACACATAGGAGCTAATATTTTTTTGTTCTAGGAAATTATCTAACCCTTTTTTAAAGCCATCTACTGTCCCTGCTGTGACCAGCTCCTGCGGTAGACTATTCCATAAATTCACCGTTCTTACTGTAAAGAAGCCTTGTCGCCTCTGCAGCTTGAACCTTTTTTTCTCCAGACGGAGGGAGTGCCCCCTTGTTTTTTGAGCGGGTTTTACAAGGAACAGGATATCACCATATTTTTTGTATGTGCCATTAATATATTTATATAAGTTAATCATGTCCCCCCTTAGTCGTCTTTTTTCAAGGCTAAATAGGTTTAATTCTTTCAATCTTTCCTCATAACTTAAATTCTCCATGCCCCTTATTAGCTTCGTTGCTCTTCTTTGTATTTTTTCCAACTCCAGGGCATCCTTTCTATGAACTGGAGCCCAGAACTGAACTGCATATTCTAGATGAGGCCTCACTAATGCTTTGTAAAGTGGCATTATTACATCCCTGTCCCGCAAGTCCATGCCTCTTTTAATACACGACAATAACCTGCTGGCCTTTGAAGCAGCTGATTGACACTGCATGCTGTTATTGAGTTTATGATTTACAAGTACACCCAGATCCTTCTCAACAAGTGAATCCGCCAGTGTAGCGCCCCCTAGGACATATGATGCATGCAGGTTGTTGGTACCCAGATGCATAACTTTACATTTATCTACATTAAACTTCATTTGCCAAGTGGACGCCCAAACACTTAGTTTGTTTAAATCTGCCTGTAATTCATGAACATCTTCCATAGTCTGAACTATATTACATAGCTTGGTGTCATCTGCAAAAATAGAAATAGTGCTATTAATCCCATCCTCTATATCATTAATAAATAAGTTGAATAATAGTGGTCCCAGCACTGAACCCTGGGGTACACCACTTATAACCGGGGACCATTCAGAGTAGGAGTCATTGACCACAACTCTCTGGATACGGTCCTTGAGCCAATTCTCAATCCAATTACAAACTATATTTTCTAAACCTATAGTCCTTAATTTACCCATTAGGCGTCTATGGGGGACAGTGTCAAATGCCTTTGCAAAGTCCAAAAACACTAAATCCACAGCGGCCCCTCTGTCTAGACTTCTGCTCACCTCTTCATAAAAACAGATTAGGTTAGTTTGACAACTTCTGTCCTTAGTAAAACCGTGCTGGCTGTCACTTATAATGCTATTTATTGTCACATAATCCTGTATATAGTCCCTCAATAGCCCCTCAAACATTTTCCCCACGATGGATGTTAAGCTTACTGGTCTATAATTACCCGGGGAAGACCTAGAGCCCTTTTTGAAAATAGGCACCACATTTGCCCTGCGCCAGTCCCTTGGCACTATACCAGTCACTAGAGATTCTCTGAATATTATGAAAAGGGGGACAGAAATAACTGAACTAAGCTCTTTAAGAATTCTAGGGTGTAACCCATCTGGTCCTGGGGCCTTGTGCACATTTATTTTATTTAATTTAGCTTGGACCATCTCTACATTCATCCAATTCAGTATATCAACTGATATATTAACAGCACTGGCACCGGCTACATCAGCTGCTCCTTCTTCTGTTGTATATACAGAGCTAAAGAACCCATTTAGTAACTCTGCCTTCTCTTGATCCCCTGTGATCAACTCCCCATTACCATTATCTAGGGGTCCTACATGTTCAGACCTTGGCTTTTTTGCATTTATATGCTTGAAGAATTTTTTAGGATTTGTTTTACTATCCTTGGCCACCTGCCTTTCATTTTGTATTTTTGCTAATTTTATTACATTTTTACAGATTTTATTAAGCTCTTTATATTTTACAAAGGCTACAGCTGTACCCTCAGATTTGTATTTTTTAAATGCCCTTTTTTTGTCATGTATTGCCCCTTTCACAGAAGGTGTAAGCCATGTGGGGTTTAATTTGAGTCGTTTATACTTATTACCTGTAGGAATAAATTTTGCACTATAATAACTCAAAGTAGATTTGAAAATCTCCCATTTATCATTTGTTCCATTATTTGACATTAGTTCTTCCCAGTCTATATCCTGAATTGCAGCCCTCATCCTGGGGAAATTGGCTTTCTTAAAATTAAATGTTTTTGCCCTCCCAGCCTGCGTTTGTTTTTTACAGTATAGGTAAAATGTAACTATATTGTGATCACTGTTACCGAGGTTTTCACGAACATTGACATTCCCAACAAGCTCTGCATTATTAGAAATGACCAGATCCAACAGAGCTTCACCTCTAGTCGGGTCTTCCACAAACTGGCCCATAAAATTTTCCTGCAACAGGTTGAGGAAATGTCTCCCCTTTGCAGTTGAAGCCGAACCATGACACCAATTAATATCCCGGAAATTAAAATCTCCCATTATCACTACAGTACCCGCCTGTGCAGCCCGCTCCATCTGTTTATATATCTGACCTTCCATCTCCTCAGTTATATTGGGGGGTCTATAGATTACACCAAAAGTAATTTTTTCAGTGTTTACCTCCCTTTCTAGTTCCACCCACAAGGTTTCAACCTCCTCACAGTCTTCACCCACTATTGTCTCTTTCACACTCGCCTTCATATCACTTCTCACATACAGACATACACCACCACCTTTCCTATTTGTCCTGTCTTTACGAAAAAGTGTAAAACCCTGTAGATTTACAGCCCAGTCATGTGAAGAGTCCAGCCATGTTTCAGCAACACCAACTATATCTATATTTTCTTCCAGTATCAAGGCCTCCAGCTCCCCCATTTTGCTTGCTAGACTTCTGGCATTTGTGAACACACACTTTAACTTGCCTGTCAGTTTTTCACTTTTATTATCAGAAATGTGATTTGACATTAATCGGTCCTTTTTATTTACACTGATGTTTTGTAACGAAAGGATCTCCTTATCTTGTTGTCTAGTCCTCTCCCCACATTCTGTATCTCCCCCCACCAATATAGTCTGACCCCTCTCTAACCTGGCTACCCCTTTTTTTTCTACATTGACCTCCCTCCTCAGCCCTAGTTTAAATACTCCGCCACCCCAGCTAGAATTCTCTCCCCCAGCACAGCGGACCCCCTTCCATTTAGGTGCAAATCATCTGCAGAATACAGTTTGTACCCCAATGAAAAGTCAGCCCAGTGCTCTAGGAACCCAAATCCTTCTCCTCTACACCAAGACTTCAGCCATGCATTTAACTCCCTAAGCTCCCGCTGTCTTTCCTGTGATGCGCATGGCACAGGCAGTATTCCTGAGAATACAACCTTGGAGGTCCTTCCCTTCAGCTTGTAGCCTAGTTCTTTAAAATTATTCTTAAGGCTCCTCCACCTACCATTTATTCTGTCGTTGGTACCGACATGGACCACGACAGCTGGATCATCACCAGCCCCTCCCAGCAATTTGTCCACCCGTTCCACCACATGCCGAACCCTGGCACCAGGGAGACAGCAAACCATTCGGTTGAGGTGGTCTTGGCGACAAATAATTCTATCCGTCTTCCTGATTATAGAATCCCCTACGACTATCAATTGTCTTGGCTTACCTGCCTTACCATCCCGCCGACTACTAGCTGGGCTGTTCTCCCGGCTGTTAGGGAGATCAGTATCCACTAGGGCTGCCATTTCTGAGACTGACACCCTCGCATCATCACCCAACTTGGCAATTTTGCCTGGAATGTCAGAAACCGGATCGGCCTTCCTTGTCTTTGACCCCTTTCTACTGCCCCTAACTACATTAACCCAGCTACTTACCTGATCCTGCTCACCCATGTCTTCACCCTCCAGTTGTAACCCACTAACTGCATGCTCTGTGAGCAGCAAGCTCCGTTCAAAATTGTCTATCCTCCTCAGTGTTGCATTCTGCTCCTCCAGATCTCTAATACGAGCTTCCAGGTGAACAATATGCTCACATCTGCCACAGAGATATTCACCCTGGAACTCCGGCTCCAGTCGTGCATACATATGGCAAACTGTGCACTGAAGAAAACCTCCAATCTTGCTGTCCATTATCCCAGTTACAAAAAAAACAGCGAACAGGTGTTAATCAAAAAGATAAAGAAGTAGAAGAGCACTTACTTGGGTTTTAACTCCTCTTTTGAACTCCGGTTTTTGGAACTCCACTTAATATACAAACCACTTGCTATTCAAGTCACAGAGCAGGCTCTACAGAGTAGTGAGGCCTGATTTATAGCACCTGGTTGCACCTGGTTGCAGCTAACCCCTCCCCCTTACTCAGCTACTCAGGAAACTGCAAGGGAAAAATTGTTACAAATTATGTCACTTTTGCAAACTTTGTAGCAAGCAAGCAATCAATACATATATCACATACAATGCCCCCCCACTTTGTCACACACAACACAGTAAATCAATCCGGTTTTTGGAACTCCACTTAATATACAAACCACTTGCTATTCAAGTCACAGAGCAGGCTCTACAGAGTAGTGAGGCCTGATTTATAGCACCTGGTTGCACCTGGTTGCAGCTAACCCCTCCCCCTTACTCAGCTACTCAGGAAACTGCAAGGGAAAAATTGTTACAAATTATGTCACTTTTGCAAACTTTGTAGCAAGCAAGCAATCAATACATATATCACATACAATGCCCCCCCACTTTGTCACACACAACACAGTAAATCAATCCGGTTTTTGGAACTCCACTTAATATACAAACCACTTGCTATTCAAGTCACAGAGCAGGCTCTACAGAGTAGTGAGGCCTGATTTATAGCACCTGGTTGCACCTGGTTGCAGCTAACCCCTCCCCCTTACTCAGCTACTCAGGAAACTGCAAGGGAAAAATTGTTACAAATTATGTCACTTTTGCAAACTTTGTAGCAAGCAAGCAATCAATACATATATCACATACAATGCCCCCCCACTTTGTCACACACAACACAGTAAATCAATCCGGTTTTTGGAACTCCACTTAATATACAAACCACTTGCTATTCAAGTCACAGAGCAGGCTCTACAGAGTAGTGAGGCCTGATTTATAGCACCTGGTTGCACCTGGTTGCAGCTAACCCCTCCCCCTTACTCAGCTACTCAGGAAACTGCAAGGGAAAAATTGTTACAAATTATGTCACTTTTGCAAACTTTGTAGCAAAGTGTTATATTGTAATTATCTCACAATAGTCTCAGTGTGCTTTTATAGGTTGTGTTCTATTGTGATGATATCACAAAAGTGTTTTTTGTTTTTTTTCTAGTCAGAGTTATATTGCTATAAAGTCACAATAGTGTTTTTATTTTCCTAGGCTTTCTTCTATTGTAAATATATCACAATAGTATATATGTCTATTCCTTGGCAGTACGATGTCACAATAATATCTGTATTGATTTATTGGTTTCTATAGAGATTCTTTTTCCTCACACGCCACCATCTCATAAACAGGCACACTCCGCCTGACAGAGTGTTGATGTTTATTTCAAGAGAAGAGGAGGAGAAGTAGTTATTAGACACATCTGGAAGAGGCGCATCTCCTGAAGGAGCTAAAGATCAGACATGTTGAAATGCTTGATCCTTCTTTTCCCTAGCGGTAGACTGCAGTGGACTGTTGTGCTGCCCCATACATATATCATCAGTCAATCCCACCAAAATCAGTGAGTTTGTCTAACTCTATTGCGTATGGTCAACTCTGATGCTGACACTGTGTAGGGGCTCCGTAGCTTGCACTGCATGGGGTCTTTGTGGTAAGTACTATAAAACAATAATCTGTATTCTCTGTCACTGGCACTTTTATGGGTGTACTGCTGCTGGCATTATTATGGGGGGGGGGAGTGTTATGTACCTGACTATGGCTGGCAATGTTATGGGAGCACTAACTATGGCTGGCAATGTTATGGGAGCACTAACTATGGCTGGCAATGTTATGGGAGCACTAACTATGGCTGGCAATGTTATGAGGGTACTGACAGGCTATCAAATGCATGAGCGTGAGTGTTGAATACATGCGCTTCGCTTGTTTGTAAACCTCCCCTGTTGACAGAATCCTGAGTATAGTATGGCCCCATCACTATATACTATCAATTTCTATTGACCACAGCTCCTTATTATACAAGACTACAATGATACAAATATATATTCAAATGTTTAATTCATCCCCGAGACTGGTTCAATGTCAATACGGTGTATATGAGCAAATAATAGTAATACTGATACAAATAATAATGGAAGTATAAAATATTGTACAGAGAAAGCAATCTGTATATTTAATACATTTTAAATAAATTCTTTTGCTTTATATGTTTTATCCAAACAACCGTTTATAAAGAATGTGACATACCCATGGGTAATAAATAGTTAATAAGTCAGCATTCGTTTCCTGTGGTTTTTTATCTTTTATGTAGCCATTTCTTTCGTTTCAGCATCTCTGGTAATGTTTTAGCCAGTTGATGGTATTATGATCATATTGCGGGGTTTGGGGGATTAGGCTGAGCTAAGGCCACAGAGATTTAAAATCAGAAACGACAGATAACAGATGTCAAATACCTTGTGATTTACCAGAGGGAGTATTATTTGGTTTTAGCAGAAATCAGGTCTCAGACATTATTAGATCGCCACTATCTAATATTAAAATTGTTGTTCACTTTTTTTTTGGTATACTTTTTATATAATTTAAAGACAAAGCCACCTTTAGAGTTGTCATTTCTGGTCTATGCTTACTAAGCTGACTTTGCCAGATGTAGCCCCGGCAGTGGTATTGCTTGTGCAACATCAGCAGCTGGCAATGTTAACATAGCCATGGGGCAAGGAAAAGCCATCATTGATGTAAGCTGCATTTTCATCTCGTTAGTATTGTCTTGGCCGTATAGCTGCCTGATACAACAAATGACTTCAGGCCTCCAACTCTCTTGATCGGGTGGCCCTTGCCTATAGCAGATCCCATGGGTATCAGGTTCAAATGCAGTTACCAAAATAGATGAGTCTATTTTTTAACTTACCATCCATTTCTGAACTTGCCAAGTGATCCAGAGTTTTGTATCAAGTATGTACTTTATTTAAAAAAGCAGCAGCTATGTAAAAATCTTTATGATCATTTGAACAGAATTAAAGCTGATAGAAAATAAATATAATATTAGTTAAATTGGGCTAGACACTAGTGTAATGTAATATAGCAGAGATTTCAATGTTGAAGCGATCTATAAGCATGTTATATACACATAAATCTATTCAGATGTATCAGTAAAAATCTTACCTGTCTGTGGCCCAATGCTGCTCTATAGGCCTGGCCACAATTGCCCATCTTAGCTGAAAGCATGGAGGGACGGTGATTATTTACTTTCACTAGCGCTCTGTGTTCCAGATCTTGACCTCTTGATTTCCGAATTCTGTCCCAGCCTGTTATTAAAGAGGCTCTGTCACCAGATTTTGCAACCCCTATCTGCTATTGCAGCAGATAGGCGCTGCAATGTAGATTACAGTAACGTTTTTATTTTTAAAAAACGAGCATTTTTGGCCAAGTTATGACCATTTTTGTAGTTATGCAAATGAGGCTTGCAAAAGTCCAAGTGGGTGTGTTTAAAAGTAAAAGTCCAAGTGGGCGTGTATTATGTGTGTACATCGGGGCGTTTTTAATACTTTTACTAGCTGGGCGCTCTGAAGAGAAGTAACATCCTCTTCTCTTCAGAACGCCCAGCTTCTGGCAGTGCAGATCTGTGACGTCACTCACAGGTCCTGCATCGTGACGGCCACATCGGCACCAGAGGCTACAGTTGATTCTGCCAGCAGCATCAGCGTTTGCAGGTAAGTCGATCTTACCTGCAAACGCTGATGCTGCTGCAGAATCAACTGTAGCCTCTGGTGCCGATGTGGCCGTCACGATGCAGGACCTGTGAGTGACGTCACAGATCAGCACTGTCAGAAGCTGGGCGTTCTGAAGAGAAGAGGATGTTACTTCTCTTCAGAGCGCCCAGCTAGTGAAAGTATTAAAAACGCCCCGATGTTCGCACATAATACACGCCCACTTGGACTTTTACTTTTAAACACACCCACTTGGACTTTTGCAAGCCTCATTTGCATAACTACAAAAATGGTCATAACTTGGCCAAAAATGCTCGTTTTTTAAAAATAAAAACGTTACTGTAATCTACATTGCAGCGCCTATCTGCTGCAATAGCAGATAGGGGTTGCAAAATCTGGTGACAGAGCCTCTTTAACTCTCCTCTATTCTTGCCCCTTGTTCTGAATGATTGAATATTGCTGATTACACGCAGATCTCGCCTTATGTTATTAGTTTGGTACCACACTGCCCATATTTGCAGGCATTGCCTGCCTTTGGTACTGATCATTTCTTGCAGTGTTTGACTGATTGCTTCCACCCAGTATGAGGACTATGCACACCACGCTTATTGCTATGGGATACCTATGACTTTTTACTTTGGTCTAATTTTCCAATGTTATTAAGGGAATAAGCGTGGGGAAAAATTACCTTGCATACAAGTCCTGGGGTCAGCATTGTACTGGTGACCTAAACCAAAGTGTGAAAAGGGCATCCTATAGGTGAAAAGTGCAACCTGCTGGAATTCTTACCCAGAATTTATGTAAGGACCAGAAACAACTCTTCAGCTTCCTGAACCTTTGGTACCCAATTAGAGATATAAATTCAACTTTGGAAAAACATGTGTCCAGAAAAAAGCTCTATAGTAATCAACTGTTTTATGGTTATAGCAGATTTTTTTTCTACCTGTCTGGAGATATGGGAATGTTCTAGAATCCAATGCAGAAAATACATGGGGTCTGTAAAAATAAAATAAAATGAACGGTCGCCCAAATCTTCAAATGCCCCCGTACGGTACCGTACCATTACATACCTAGAAACCATCGCTTTCAAAACAAATCCTAGTTATTTGTGAATAATTCGATTCTATTAACCCAGAGTACCACTAATTCTCCTATCCTAAATGCCCCCAAAAAAGTGCAAAAGTATATGTAAGTCTTAAGATAGCCGTACAGGTGGAAGGTGAAAATCTCTAACATATATAAGAAAACAGACCACATGTAACTAGTTATCGCTCCCTCCCTATGCCCCTTCATTACTGGTGTGGGACAAACATTTTTTTACATTATAATCCCATTACTAACCCCTGTACCTTTTATACCTCTCATAACCCTTTGTAGACCATCTGCTATCTGCTCCAAACCAGTCACGCAGCACGTCCCACCCGGCTGTGTCTTCTTTGGGGCTGACTTTTTAGAAGTTTCTTCTGGAAAATCAATGTGAACTGATGGTTATCATACTGAATGAGTACATGCACGCTGGACAGAATAAGATCATAATTTTACATTACATTCTCACCACCCTGATGGGAATTTCAACTTTTCATTTGTTTTCTGAAAACCTTGTATAACCAATTTATGGATTAATCATAGGTTTGAGTGGACACTGGGGCTATCCTTATTACTTTTGTGTCCTTGAATGTCTTTTCGACATGGTGAAAATGTGCCTAGATTCCTGTTTTGAAAGTACAAATGGACACTTGTTTTCTATAGTTCTGTCTAGTCCTTTGCACTATGGAAGTTGTATGGAAAATGTGAAAAATACTCACATTAAACTTAACATTAGTAAAATCCATGCTGTATATATTACAGCTCGGGATGGAAGTGCTAAGTATAAAATACTGGATCTTTAATCAACAAATACATAATGTCTTACAAGCAGAATTTACTTTTAATTGTTGATATTTCTATTTTTTTTCTATTATCAGACTGGTGACAGGTTTACCTGCCTCTTTTTAATTAAATAAGTTCAATGGTGAGTGTTTTATGTGTCTACCTGAGCTACTACTTAAATTCCAAACTCCTGTGGAGACCTTGTGTTGTCACCTGATTTCTTACTGACCTTGTTGCTAGGCAACTGCATGATAAAACTCAAGCTCAGCCTAGGATTTTAGTATGGATTTTGCGCATAAATCCGGAAAAAATCCAAAACCATTCCACCATCAATACATGTGAATGGGGTATTTTATGCCCCATTCACAAGTTCCAGAAAAAAAATCTGTGTGGAAGAATGACCGCACAACAGATTTTATAATCCCCAGCATGTTAATTATTGACTAGGATTCTGCACTAATTAGCCACGGATTGGCTACATTGAACTTCAATACAACTCATCCGCATGCCAATCCGCATAAGAAATCCAAGTTTCGGAGAGGGGTTCCCTGTTTGTGGTCCTCTCTGAGCCAGAATGGAGTGCCGCTCCAGCAGACCTGGCCCGTCAATGCATTAGATGGACAGTAATTCAATTGAATGGCCCCATGTAATGCCACATTTCTCCAGCAGGGGAAATGTCCGGCCAGGAGTTGCTTCAGTAGGGTTAGATAAATTGGACTTGCGACGATCAGCTGATCAAGTCAACTTCCATTTAGAAAGGGTTTGTCTTAGTCTAGAGCTACACGGGGACTTTGGCCGTGACAGAGGTTGCACCGCCACAAATCGATGTGATCGCAGTAATGAAAGTGAATGAGGCCGTGTTGCGATTGGCAGATTACCGCAACATGTCAATTGCAAGAAATCCAAATCTGAAGGATTTCTTCTGAATGTTGTGTCGCCACAATCTGTGAGTCGCAACGTTGCCACATTCCCTTTTATTACTGCGATGCAGCCAGCGTGACACTGCGATGCAGGCAGTGCATCACCATGATTTTGGGCCGTGCGACCTTTGTCGTGAGAGAAAGAGAGCGAGAATGAAACTTTTTCCAGACTATGAAACTTTTTCCAAAAGGTCCAATAAACAAAAAGATGGCAACGCTCCAAAATGATGAAAAAGTGAACTTGAATTATTCACCCGTATGTTTAACGTTGTATGTAAACTTATGGGTGAATAAATCAACTTCACTTTTTCATTATTTTGGAGTGTTGCCACCTTTTTTTTATCGGACTTTTTGAAGATTCAGTAGATAGATAAATATATTATAAAAGCGACATAATTATATATCACCAGAGTTTTTCCTAGACTTTACTTGGCACCACTCCTGCTACCTAAATCCGGTTTCTGTACTTGATATCGCCATGTATACTCTGAATAGACAGTAAAGGAGCAGTCTAATGGACGCATTGTAAGTGCAGTGACAATATTCAGCGCCTTCTATATAGCAGATCAGAGCAGCGTGTGACATAAGCTCTCGCCTCACAGCTCTGTGTGTTTTTGCCGAGGCGCCTCCCTTCTATTGGCTCAGTTTAATGGAGCGACATAGCCCTCCCGTATAATAATAACCGTGCTTGTCAGGCAGCAGTAATACTGGAGCTCACAGCCCATCAGAGAGATACGAGAGCTCCTCAGGCATCTGCACACACTTTCCTCCACTCTCCCTGTAGACACCAGAGCAGATCATCTCACTCTGCGTTATTAGTCAGGACACCGCTGCCCGGCAGCTCGCACTGCACGTTGTATCGCATGTAATGGAGGGATGGAGTGCTACTACATTGTCATCAGCTCCTCGCACCTGAGCAACGGACACTTCCGTAACGTCAAAGGAGTTTTCAGAGGACCCCTCACGAGCAGCACATCTCTGGTGAGGACCATGATTCTCCTTACATCTGCTGCTTGCATTGTCTGCGTTAAGTTCCTGTGAGCTTCATTCACATTGCTGATTTGTGTCTCTAGGAAGCCAGTATATTAGTTGGGTTTTGTTCAATCCAGAAAGACGTCTGACATTTTCCTCCAGGGGGTTCCTTGCTTCTTTTTCTTATAGTTAATACTTGGATCTTTGTTTTTACTTTGTTTAGCATCTTTGCATGGTTAGAAGTAAAGCATTGAGGAATATTACTGTCCAGTTTGTAGTATTTGAATGCTCTATGGATTCTATTTTAAGGTCTCATATCTATCTATCTATCTATCTATCTATCTATCTATCTATCTATCTATCTATCTATCTATCTATCTATCTATCTATCTATCTATCATATATCTATAGAGCTAAGTCTTTCAGATGCAGCAGAGCTGAATTTGTCATTTGGCACAACTCATGTGGCATTTGTGATATAACCACACGTCAACTTTCTACATTATCTTAATTCAGATACTTAAAGGGGTTGTCTGGTTTCCTCTAACTAATGTTGTTTTTTGTATAATGAAAAGTGATACATGTTTCCAATATACTTTCTGTAGAAATTCTTCCCGGTTTTCAAGATCTCTGCTTGTTTTTATTCAGTAGGAACCTTCTTTGTTTACTTTCGGTGGATAAAATTCTGTCCATGGTCATGTGATGGACACACAGGTACACGGCTCGTTACAGTATGTGTATCAGAGCTGTGTCTTCTAACGATCACAGCTCCTGTGTGTCCATCACATGACCATGGAAATAATTGTATTCAGTGGAAGTAAACAATGAAGGTTCCTACCGAATAACAGCAAGCAGAGATATTGAGAACGGTGAGGAATTAATACAGAACGCATGTTGAAAAATTGTATGACTTTTAATTATAAAAAAATAACATTAATTTGCTGAAACCGGACAACCCGTTTAACACACTACACAAATAACACAATCTCAAAGAGCTGCATGACATAGTCTGCACTGCTACACCTGAATATTTTGCGGTAATATATCACTGAAAAAATAATGGGTGGAATGTTGGAATTGTTGCCATTGTCACGTAACTTTTCCCATAGTTCCCCACTAAGGCCACGCGGCAGACATGAACCTAAATTTGCCGTGGAGCTTTAGCTGTAATAAGTGTTATATGTACTCTCTACTATAATGTAAGGCTACATGCACACATTGCGTATTTTGCAGAGGAAAATATGCACCAAAACCGCGGCAATATGCAGGAAATTGACAGGTAAAAAACGCACCAGATCGTGCGTTTTTTTATGTGTTTTTTGGTGTGTTTTTTTACGTTTTGATGCATAAATCGCTGCATTTTTATGCTGCGTGTTTTAGTACGATTTTCCTCTGAACTAGGAAGATAGAATTTGTAAGCGGAAACGCAAGATAAATTGACATGCTGCGGATCTTAAAATCGGCACCGCAGGTCAATTTACGTGCAGAAAAATACCGCAGCGGGTACATGATGTTTCCCGTAATCCCATTGTCTATGCTGGTACTGTATTAGGCTGCGGTTTTGCTGCACACAAATAAGCGCGGCAAAATAGCACGAAATACGCATCGTATGCATTGACCCTAAAACTTTACTGAGTACTACGCAGCAGAATATTATCAGACCAAACATCCTCCTTTTATAATATCAGTTTTAGGAAATAGGAGAAGAAAACCTATTATTTTAGAAAAACGACTCGTTCAGTGGACGGGAATTTGGGAGAGACTTGCACATGTAGGAAACAATGTTTAGGGGACGTGTATAGTCACACGTGCAGGTTTTAAATAATTTTTTTGATGCAGTTGTTGATGCCTAAACCAGGATTGGATTCAAATAGGAGAATCTGTTCTTTTCAATTTATCTCCCTTAATGATCCACTCATGTTTTTGGCTTAAAATACTGCAAAAAAATCGAACAAACTCTGATCAAAATCTGCACGTTTGAATAAACATAAAGTATAAAACACATCAAAGTCTGTGTTAGGCTAGATTCACACATGCCATTTTTACGTAGTTTTTGGTGCAGTTTTTTATGGAGTTGTTGAGCCAAAGCGACAAATGGATACAAGTGGAAAGAAAAGTATGGAGGAAAGAGTGACAATTGTTGTTTCCAATCCTGGCTTTGACATAAAAAACGAAATCAAAACAGTACGTGTGAATACAGCTAGAATTACACATGCAAAGGAGTGGATACAAAATAAGAGGAGAACTATAAGGGTATGTTCACACGCAAAACGGCTGTAAAATACGGAGCTGTTTCAAGGGAAAACCGCCTCTGATTTTCAGCCGTTTTTTAAGCATCAACGTTTTTGGAGATGTTTTTCTATTGACACAATGAAAAATGGCTCAAGAAATGACATGCACTTCTTTTTACAGGGCGTTTTTTACGCACCGCTTTTCCCATTGAAAACAATGGCCAGATGTTTGGAGGCGTTCAGCTTCAGTTTTTCAGGCGTTTATGAAAATAAGCAGTGTGAACATAACCTAAGTCTTTTCTTTAAACTTTTCCTTCTTTTTGGATCCACTCCTGACTTTGGCTCAAAAACTGCCACAAAAATTCCAGCCTAATGCTTGCTTCACACGGCCATGTTATATCCGTGAGATACGGACTGTATGTCGGCTCTATTTCCCAGACCGAACCCAGGTAACAGAGCCGGACTCCTAGCATCATAGTTATCTGTGCAGGTACCACAACTCAGCTTCATTCTGCATAGCTCCTAACCGTCCAGGATTCAGTGGGACTTTCCCGGGTTCCGGGCAATGTCCCGCTGTCTCGGGCTGCCGGTGGTATGTCTTGGTTTCAACTGTACCTGCATCCTCAGGACGCAGATATAGTTGAATCCATTGGTGGAGCAGGGAGATTGTGGGGGAATTATACTTTGTTGGGGCAGCTATTTAGCATTATCCTTTGTGGGAGGCACTATGGGGCATTATACTGTGTGGGGCACTATGGGGCATTATACTGTCTGGGGCACTATGGGGCATTATACTGTGGGGAGGCACTATGGGAGCATGATATTGTGTGGGCTGAACTGGGTCCATATGGGAGAGGATTAGGCGGGGTTAGAGGCGTGGCTTAGCAGGAAAAATTGTCCCTCCTCGCAATACTTGAAAGTTGGGTAGTATAATTCTGCCTGAGAAGGTCTGAGTTGTAAATCTCTGCACGGCTCATGGACATTATTACAGCGCTGGCAGAGAAAGTGCTGGAGGGCCTCGGCTGCTTAATTCTTGTGATTGTTGGGGGTTCTTGCAGTTTGGCTTCCACCGATCAGCAAGTGATGCGTATTCTAGTGATATGTTGTCATGATTGGAAACCCCCTTTCAGGCTGAGGTTTTTGAACCTGGGCTAAGAATGTCTTCACACAGTGGTGGATCTAAAAGGCAGAATCATAAGGGTATGTTCACACACACTATTTACGGACGTAATTCGGGCGTTTTTGCCCCAAATTACGTACAAAATATCAGCTCCAAAGCGTCTGCAAACATCTGCCTATTCATTAGAATGGGTCTTACGATGTTCTGTGCAGACGGTCATTTTTTTTACGCCCCGCTGTCAAAAGACGGGGCGCAAAAAAGACGCCCGCGTCAAAGAAGTGTCTGTCACTTCTTCAGACGTAAATGGAGCCGTTTTCCATGGACACCATGGAAAAACCAGCTCCATTTAACGTCTGTAATGGACGCAGCAAAAAGCACCTCAACATGCCATTACGGCTGAAATTACGGAGCTGTTTTCTCCTGAAAACAGCCCCGTAATTTCAGCCGTTACAGACGCTGCCGTGTGAACATACCCTAATGCTTTTTTTTCTCTCCTTTGCATCCGCTCCTGTTTTAGTTAGAAGAAAATGCATGCAGCAATTGCACCATGAAGCTGGTGACTATGACATGTGAACCCTGCCTTATGCCAGTACTAAGCTCTTACACATTGAGGCTTTCTTAAAAGTTTTTGAAAAAATATCGCAGCTGTATTTGAATGTTGTTTTTAGTGGTGTTTTTGATGGCATTTTTCACTTAGTGTCATTTTGTACATACTTTTTCTCTAGCGGTTTTTAAAGTCCTATAGCAGACCACTCCTTGAGCATTCTGCGTTGCAAAAAAAAAAAACACTGACCACAAAAATCCAACAAAAACATCAAAGCAAAAACCCAGTGTATCTAGTGTTTTTTATATTTTCCTATAAAAGCAACACAAAAACATAAATCAAAACGCCATTAAAAAGTCATGAAAATGTATAAAAACACAGCAAAACTTTGTGTGTGAACCCAGCCTAATAAATCTGAGTATGTGAGTCTTGGGAAATCTAATCTATCTGTTGAATTGGAGAAATAAAATTTTTCTTTGTGCTTTTTGACTTTAGGCATTGTGGCGTTGCTTTGCTGTGTTTCACATGCATATTGGGAATACAATCTTATTTACTGTTTCACTGCGTCTTTCAACCCAGCTGAAACCAGAGTCAAATGTTATAGATGGAACAGCCTTCATTACTGAAAATATTTGACCCGTAGCACATTTCTTGTCACTCAATATATGTTAGAAATTGTGGTTTCCTGTGTATCAGTGGTATAAAAATGCAGTGTGTTTTAGAGACAAAGAAATGATATTCTCTATATCCGTGGTCTCCAACCTTTGATTCTTACACTGTTGTGAAACGACAACTACCAGCATGTCCTGAAAGACGTCGGCTGTCAGAGCATTCTGGGAGTTGTAGTTCTGGAACAGCTGGCGATCACTTTTTAAAGGATCACTCAATCTGAAATACAAGACCCATCTCTTAAAGGGAATGTGACGCGAATTAAACCTTTTTTTTTTAAAGTAAGTTACTTATTTCTATTAGATTTTTTATGTTTTTTGCTGTATATTTTTTTTCTTCCACATGGTGGAAAGTATTAAAAATTAAATAATAATGTGACATGTTTTCCTATGTTGGCCACCAGAGGGAGCACTTCCCAGAATTACAGCAAGGTGAATAAGGCAAAGCAACCTGACTCACAGCTGCCGTAAATGTGGGAGGGAATCTCACCCCCCCCTCCTACAAGCCAGGAAAAGGTGTCTTCAAATTGGTAAGCAGTGTCCGGCTGCCATTTTGGGTGTGATTGTACAAATGCAGCTGGCAGAAGCTATAGGACACACCAAAAGGCTAATTTTTTAATCAAACTCGCGTTTTTGGCGGCGTTTTTTACGGCCGTTTTTGGAGCTGTTTTTCTATAGAGTCAATGAAAAATGGCTCCAAAAATGTCCCAAGAAGTGATATGCACTTCTTTTTGGCGTGCGTCTTTTTACGCGCCATTTTTGGAAAACGTCCGCGTAAAAAATGCCCCGTCGGAACTGAACGCTGTATTTCCCATTGAAACCAATGGGCAGATGTATGTAGGCGTTCTGCTTCCGATTTTTCAGCCGTTTTTTGGGACGTTTACGGCCCGAAAAATGGCTGAAAACACTGCGTGTGAACATACCCTTAGAATGATGAAAGTGAAGTGAATGACTTTTCAGTTGACAGGTTCACACGGCGTGTATTTGACACGTTTTTTTCCCGCATTTTACGTGCCAAAAACCGCATTAAAAAACCCTTGATTTTGCATGTTTGTGGGATTTGTGTGTGTGTGTGGGGGGGGGGGGGGTGCTCGCCGCTGATTCTTCAAAACAGTTGATAAGCGGCTATGAAGGATCACCGGCACCCGTGCATACTCCGCTGCACAAACACACACTCAGCACTGCTACACACAGACACACACTCAGCTCTCCTACATACAGACACACACTCAGCTCTGCTGCACACACACATACACATACACACACACACACACACACAGCACTGCTACACACAGACACACACACTCAGCACTGCTACATACAGACACACTCAGCTCTACTGCACACACACACACACACACACACACACACACACACACACTCAGCACTGCTACACACACACACACACACTCAGCACTGCTACATACAGACACACACTCAGCTCTGCTGCACACACACACACACACAAACACACACTTAGCACTGCTACACACAGACACACACTCGGCTCTGCTACATACATACACACTGTAAAGGATTTGCCAGACACAGCTTCTGTGTCGACGCCCGTGGGCAATCAGTCTGCACCTGCTCCTATGTCTGTGAGACTGACTCCATCTTCCACCACTCAGGATGGCAGGCTTAGGAGTCGGAGAGCCTATCACAGCCTGGCCAGACGGAGCTAGCTCCCGCCCACTGTCTATTTATACCTGCCTTTCCTGTTCCTCCTTTGCCTGTGATTATGTAATGACAGGGTAGGGAGACAGACAGGTGAGCCCTAATCTACCACTCAGTCCCTGCCTACTTGCTGCTCCCTGTCCTTGTCTCCCTCGAGGAAACCTCCGGTCCCTGTTCTCACCCCTGAGGGGGTGGAATTCGAGGTGGCCAAGATTGTGGACAGCAGGATGGTCCAAGGCTCCCTCCAGTACCTGGTCCATTGGAGAGGATACGGGCCTGAGGAGAGGACTTGGGTACCCACCCAGGATGTTCACGCTGGGGTATTGCTCAGGAGGTTCCACCTTCGTTTCCCCAATAAACCAGGTCCACATAGAAAGGGTCCGGTGGCCCCTCATAAAAGGGGGGGTACTGTAAAGGATTTGCCAGACACAGCTTCTGTGTCGACGCCAGTGGGCAATCAGTCTGCACCTGCTCCTATGTCTGTGAGACTGACTCCATCTTCCACCACTCAGGATGGCAGGCTTAGGAGTGGGAGAGCCTATCACAGCCTGGCCAGACGGAGCTAGCTCCCGCCCACTGTCTATTTATACCTGCCTTTCCTGTTCCTTCTTTGCCTGTGATTCTTCTATGCTTGTTTCCTGGCTTGCTGCTGCTTGTACTTCTCATCATCTGATTGTTATTGACCTTGGCTTTCTGACCACTCTCCTGCTCAGCGTTTTGTACCTCATTCTCTCCTGGTTTGACTCGGCTCGTTCACTTCTCTTGTTGCTCACGGTGTCTCCATGGGCAGCTGCCCCGTTTCCCTAGCTTCTGTGTACCCTTGTCTGTTTGTCTGTCTTGCACTTACTGAGCGTAGGGACCGTCGCCCAGTTGTACGCCGTCGCTTAGGACGGGTCGTTGCAAGTAGGCAGAGACTGAGTGGCGGGTAGATTAGGGCTCACCTGTCTGTCTTCCTACCCTGTCATTACACACACACTCAGCTTTGCTGCACACACACACACACACACACACACACACACACACACGCACACACAAGTCCTTGCAGCCTACGCTCCTCTTCCTTGCGCCTTCGCTTCGTTGAACATATGGCCGGAAGCCGCGGCCGGAAATTGTCATCTTACTGTCTGGCAGCGGCTTCCGTTCCACATGAAAATGGCGCCGGATTTCACTCTACGAACGAGCTTTGTTCTGGTCTGTGTGGGAACTGCGCACGCGCAGTTCCCACACAGACGGCATACGCTCCTGAGAATGGAACGGCTCTCGGATTGTATGTGCCGTATAGCATCTTAGTATGTGTCGTAATTGACACATACCGAGATGAAAAAAAATGGCAGCCCCCATAGAGAAGTAAAAGTATGAATACATTAAAAAGTTTAAAGTGACAACATAAATAAATAGAATTTTTGTTTACATTATATAAAAAGCAATATTATTACAAAAAAAAAAATCATGACACCTTCCCTTTAAAACATCCTGCAGAATGAAGGGATAAGCCCCCATAAAGCCTTAAAGTCATCAGCCCCAGAACTTATGGTAACACTTTCTATCTATGAAATCAAGTCGGAACTTGCTGAATGCAGTTTTCAGCTACTGATGTAATTGAGTTTAACAATTCCTTATACATTCACAGTTTTATCTCAGATAATAGAAGCTTTCTAAATGTTATTAACAGAACAGGCCAACTTGTGTTTCAGCCTCAGTGGACCTTTAATGGAATTATTGGCCGGTACTATGTGATACCTCTTCCAGATGTGTCAATTACTAACAGTCCAAGGCCTCCTTCCTACATACTGGAGGTTTTTTGGGGGGGATTTAAAATGCAAAAACATTTTTAAAAAAAAGTGCTTCTAAAACGCCAGCATTATTAAAATGTAACATGCTTTTTTATAGCATTTTTAGTGGCGATTTTGGTGGCATTTTTCATTTATTGTCATTATGTACATGCTTTTTTATGGCGTTTTTGAAGTACTACAGAGAAGCTTATGGGAAAAACACCATACCCAGAGCATGCTGCATTTGGAGAAAAAAACACTGACCACAAAATTGGCTCAAAAACGCCACAAATCAAAACGTAGTTGTGTGTAGTGTATTTTATATTCTACTACAGACTTTACTGTCTCATCTGGCCACACTAAAAAAGCCACCTAAAGCCACCTATTCAAAATGCCACCTAAAACGCACATAAGTGCTGAGAGTGTCAGTCTGTAGGGACACACTCACTTTATAAAGGAAATTGGAATGCCAAGTTGTCAATTTATTCATACATTTATAGGAGGAATAGCAGAGGAACAACACAATGCAGAGTTCTAAAAAAAGATGCTCCTGAATTATTTCACAAGGAATACAAGTATTTACTAAAAACAGACAGGTCCCCTGTAAAAGTGCTGGAAAACTGTTGTGACACAGGAAAGATTCATTTAACCCCTTAATGGCCAGCAAAATGTTTCCGTTTATGCCTCTCTGCCTTTCAGCAGTTATAAAAAATTTATTTTTTCATTGACGTGGCTATATAAGTCCTTGTTTTATGTGGGTATAATTGTATTTTTTTTCTGCTTTTTACTGTGTAAGTTATAGAATTTGTAAATATAGGAAAAAGCGATTTTTGTCATTGTTTGTTTCGTTTATTTTTTTAATCCGTTCATATTTCATGCTAAATAGCAAGTTAAATTAATTATTCAAGTTATTACGGTCGTGTAGATACCAAATACGTGTAGTTTTTTTTAATGTATTCTATGGGCAATAAAATTAATTTTATGCATAGTAATGACTTTTTTTATTTTATTTTTTTTAATCTATTTTATATGTGTTAAAAAAAAAAATCTATGAAAGGATAACTTTATGTACAACTTTACTTTATACTTATAATGTATTAACATACTCCTGTATGCTAATACATTATACTGTGTCACTTTGACACAGGCTGCTGTTAGGGCAACACATAGAGTGCCCTAACAGCATGCATACTGAACAGACAACCCTGGGGTCCTTTCTAGGACCCCAGGGCTGACTGCAGAGTTTTTCCACAGTCTTCGATAACGCCACTGCGTTTCCAGTGATGCCATTGACGAGGAGGCTCCCCTTTGATTATGCCGTGGTCACAGACTGCGGCGATCAAAGGATTAAACAGCTGGGGTCGGAATGTTTTCCGACCCCAGCTGTACTCAAAAGGCTTCCCTAACTTCAGGAGTTGTAAGTTACAGCTGCTGCTTAGAGGATGAGCGCTCAAATGCCTTTTCTACAGCGACGACCTGCACCGCCTGCCATCAAAAGACATTGGGAAGTCGAGAATGTGTTAACAATCTGTCCACCATCAGTTAAAAACAAGTTTAGACCTCAAAGAAATTTTGTCATGATAGACATTGATGGTATGTAGCAAGGATATACCATTGATGGGGGTCTAATTGCTGTGAACCCTGCAGATCGCTAGTACAGGGCAATGCCACTGTATCCCTGATGGCTCCACTTGGCCACATGGTTGGCCGATTATAATAAATGACTGCTTTCCTAGCGCCTTTGCCACTTCGCTTAAAAGTTCAGCGGGGGTCACAGCAATCAGTCGGGTACCATTCTAAATTTGGCTATTGGCCTAGCGATTACCGTTTACGCACCTGCTATTTACAAATATCCCTTTTAAGTTAACATTTTATTTTTCCTTTCTTGGCTTTGTTCCCCTAATGACTCTTAAATAATGTATTTGCTGTGTCTTGGGGTTGCTCTCTGAGGGCTAAAGTGTTATGTGCATTCATTTAACACTAACCTCTAAACAATGTCACCATTAGAATTACCGGGTGCCTCTTGAAATATTATTTGCTGTGGTGCATTAGTTTCAGGCAAGTTTGTCAAAAGTGCCGTGCAGTTGATCAGTGGGATATTGTGGTTAATTATCCATTTGATTTATTCATAAAGCGTTCAGTTGTTTTGTTGAATAACTATAGAAAATATTTCATTTTCAAGAGGACAGTGTTTAAACCCTGAATATTTACTGTGTCTTCTATATCATTATTAAATGCAAAATATGTCACATCAAAAATGTAGAGTAGAGATTTCAACTCATAGTCTCATGTATATTACCTATAAAGAAAATCACCCAGCATTTTTCCATATAAAAGACACAATTTTATTATATTTCAATTTGAAAAGTATACAAACAAAATTACAATAGATGGACTAAAACCGGATACAAGCCGGCGTCAACTGATCACAAGAACAAATCTTTTGATAAATATAACCCATATACAAACGTTTATAGAAGTTAAGGGGGAACAATCAATACATCCATGGATCTCGACCAGATGTATGTAAATAACTACATTATCCTAATAAGGCTCAGCACATGGCCAATAGTAACCTTATACAAAATCAATCGGGTACTATAAGCGCAGAACAAATCCCCAAGGACAGCCTGATGTTATAAGTATTTTCATCCAAAATAGTAGAAGTAATGATAAAAATAATCAGGTCCTTTACCTATGAATATGTGGTGCTCATGCCCAATATACATGATAAGGTAAGGTGTTATAGGGTGCTACCAAGGTGGTCCTAGGGAATAAAGCAATATCTCAGGGCAGGGCTGCATGTGACAAGTGTAGTCTATGCCTCTGGGTATTTTCCCTGACCGCATACTAGTTTTATGTGGTTGTGATTTAGATTCATTTGAAATGCCTTGCCTTCAAAATAGTAAAGAATGAATCTGGAATATTACCACAAGACATGATAGTTGTATATACTTTTTCAAATTGATATTGCCCCATCCAGTGACGTAACTACCGCTGTAGCAGCCGTAGCTGCTGCTACGGCTCCCGCAGCATGTGTGGGCCCATGCAGCCCAGCCCGGCACATAACATTATGGGCTGGGCGGCACAAGCCCTCATGCTCGGTGGCATTGCTAGCACTGGGCTTCCGGGGCCCCAGACTGCCACATTCAATTGTATCTGAATCCATAGGATGCAGATACATTTGAATACTATAGCTGAGCAGGGAGCTAGCTCACTGCTCTGCCGTTTACTAGGCTACAGGCCACTTTAGGCATACAGCCTATAAGGCGCTGGGACAGGATCCCTGCACAGGCCGGCGCGATGACATCACTGGATCACGCCGGCCTACGCCAGGGTCCCGTCCCATAGCTTGCTGAGGAGGCTGTGGAGCAGCCCCGTTCGTCACAGGACTACAAGGGGAGTTGTGTGTGGCACTATCTACAAGCGGAGGGTGTATGTGGCACTATCTACCAGGGGAGGGTGTATGTGGCACTATCTACAAGGTGAAGGTCTTGTGGCACTATCTACAAGGAGAGAGTGTATGTGGTGCTATCTACAAGGGGAGGGAGTATGTGTCACTATCTACAAGGGAGTTGTGTGTGGCACTATCTACAAGAAGTGCTGTGTGGCAGTATCTACAAGAGGGAGTATTTGTCACTATCTAAAAGAGGGGTATGTGGCACTATCTACAGGAGGCTGTGTGGCACTATCTACAGGGGGCAGTGTGGCACTATCTACAAGGTGGGTTGTGTGTGTCACTATCTACAAGCGTGGATATGTGGCACTATCAACAAGGGGAGGGTGTATGTGGCACTATCTACAAGGGGGGCTGTGTGGCAGTATCTATAAGAGGGGGTATGTGGCACTACCTAAAAGGGGGGTATGTGACACTATCTACAGGAAGCAGTGTGACACTATCTACGGTGGTTATTATACCTAGAAGACGCAATGAAAGTCTACCTTTTAACACTATGTACTTTTTGAGTCAAACTTTTTGTACAGAGTTATTTTGTAATACAACTTGATAGCGGTCAGTTTTCTGTTTAAATCCATTTAAAGACATAGGAGGGAATTTATCAGTCTATAGGCACCAAACAACAAAAAAAGAAAAATAATAAGAAAAACTGTTTATAAAAAGGACAACCCATAAAATCTGAAGAACAGTTATTATGCGAAAACAATGACAATTGAAAGCTGCCCACAATAACCAGCATAATCCTTGTGGCTCGGAAGCTGTGATCAACTGTGGTGTTTCCAATTTTTGAGCACTACACATGCTTTGTGTCATTGTTGTCATACATTTAAGATCTTAACCAGGATCAGAGCTTTAGCACTTGGCAAACCTCAGAAGATGCCAGCCCCACTGGCTTGGTGGGTTCATGGCAAACTGGTAAAGTTCCTATATTTGTCTAGTTACATGTGGAGTAGAAAGGGGTACTATTGTGAATCTGGACTTACCATAATAATACTAACAATAATTTTTGGGAAAAATAGCATCAACTATTCCAGAGCACTTTACATTTTAAACAAAAACAAAACTAACAACACAGGTTGTATATCTGTCCTTTCTGATTAAATTGAAGGTCAGATTATCAATGGTGTTCTACATACATAGAGTGTCTTTGAAAAAATCCTATCAATAGAGCCAAATGAACATTTTTGGAGTGTGTACACAAATATTTGCCTCCCCTGCAGGTATGGTCCCTGTGACCAACTCTGGTGGAACAAATTTCACTACAAGAATATTAACCGGTTGACATCGCTGGATGAGTATACTTGTCATGAGTGGCAGGACATTGCCGCATCAGGACTAGAATACTCATCCTGCTGATTGTGTTGGCACAGCAAGTGTGGCCGGCCACACAATCAGGAGCGGGCAATGGCTGTTATGCACAGCAGTAGTCCCGTTCTGATGGCGGAGATCAGGAAAACCTCTGTTCTCCACTGTTAACCCTTTGAACGACGTGATCAATGAAAGAGTAAAGATCATGTCAGAGGAGGTGTATGGGCACAGGGCTTTTAAGGACCCCAGGGCTTTCTGACCATATTTTCTTTTGTTAGGGTATACTTAGGTATTATTTATTTTATGTTTTTGTGTACTAAAAGTAACTAGGCTAATGTACTGGAGTTTAGATATATGACAGTACATTATAGTTAAATAATCTAAAATAAATCCCCCTGTGGAACAAAAAAAAGTAAAACAAATTGAAAAAAATCTGTTAAAAAAACCTCATAACTTTATTTTTTTAAATAAATAAACTTTATTAACTATAAGTCCCAAAGCACAAAGTTATATATTCACATATTTGGTATAGTCATGACCCTAATACCCTGCACAATACATTTATATCATCATTTATGATGATCAGTATGGGCTGTTAATAATAAAAACTGCAGTGGTACTTCTGAATTTTTTCTAAAAATAAAAATGTATTTCAATTAAATGTTAATGTATATGTACCAAAAAATGGCTATATAAAGTACAACTCGTCCCACAAAAAAACAAAGCCTCATACAGCTACGTCAAACAAAAAAAACAAAAAACTAATTACGTTATAACAGCCGGAAAGAAAAGAAGAAAAAAAAATTGGTTTGGTCCTCAAGGCCAAAATGGGCCTAATTTTCAAGGGGTTAAGTAATAGAATTATTTCTTATGCTTAATTACAATACCATATAGATCTCCTAAGGTATGTTTATATAACACCATGGAGCCCTTTAAATTATATATAAATAATGGCTGAAGTATTTATAGATGATAGGTGCAGAACAATATTTGAGCACAAATACTGTATGCCATGTCATTTGGTGATGCTCCCTTCCCCCTTCATTATATGATTAATATTTGTTGCATTAATTGGTTAATTCTATCTGCTCCATCTATACATTAGTGCCAGGCTTTACTGAATCCCTCTACACCAAAGGAACAGACATGTGACTTCATTTTAAAGGCGTTTAAGAAAAATGAATTTCCAGCTGCTTTTAGCATCATTAATTTACTCATAATGAGATTTTATTTTAATTACTGTAGAAGCAGAGACTTTTAATTAGCTCAAATCACACCATTGAATCAAATAATACTATAATGGAAAAATCAACGCACGTGTTACATAAAGACAATACAATGTACATGTGGAATTCGAAGAATTTTGTTTTCAGCTGTGTATGCCTGAACATTTTCCAGAAGGATTTTCGCACTTCAGCCCTTTATAATTTTCACACTTGTCAAAGCCTTGGTAGTGTTCCATTTGTTAAATTAACATAGTTTTCAGCTGGGACCTTTTGATTTGCTATGTGTTAGACCGCTTGTCTGGGCAACAAAATAAATCGGCTGCATTTGGAGCAAAATGAAAATGGTTTAATCTACAGGATATGGGAGCACTACATCATATGAAATTAGATTTTAATTCTATTTTTTAATTATGTTTCAAAATTGTATATGCAAACGTTAGTGTTATAATGTGTTATAATAAATAATAGAACCCTGTATTGCCCAGGAGAGCCACCAACTCCTATTCTGTATGCTCCACTCTATTGGTCTTAAAGACATTGCCCCCGCTTGGTTTTCTTCCCACCACTCTGACTACTCTTTCATTGTATGATTTGCTGGCTCTACTTCTTCTCGTCTTCCCCTCGCTGGTGGGGTTCCTCAGGGATCAGTCCTAGGTCGTCTCCTCTTGTCTCTCTACACAGCCCCTATTTGACAAACTATCAGCCGATTTGGCTTTCAGTATTATCTGTATGCTGACATCAACTCCTTTATTATACAAAACACCAGTGAAAGTCTGTCACTCATCTCTAACATCTCTTATCCTCTCTATCTGAATCTGAATATTTCAAAAAGTGAGCTCTTTGTGTTTCCATCATCTACTAATTTATCTAAGGCTTCGTTCACATCTGCGTTGGGGTCCCGTTCTGACGTTCCGTCACAAACTGACACCGACAGAAACCAGAGGTTTCCGTTTCTATCACCATTGATTTCAATGGTGACGGATCCGCTGCCCATGGTTTCTGTTTGTGTCTGTTGTGCACCGGACCCGTCGTTTTACCGGAAGCAATAGCGTAGTCGACACAAACGAAAACCATGGGCACCGGATCCGTCACCATTGATATCAATGGTGATGGAAATGGAAAACTCTGGTTTCTGGCGGTGTCAGTTTGTGTATTCACAGGTGCCCGTTCTGACAGAAACCTCCGACGGAACGTCAGAACGGGACCCCAATGCAGATGTGAATGAAGCCTAAACCTGATGTCTCCATCTCTGTGTGTGTGGTACTACCATAACTCCTAAGCAGAATGCCCCCTATTTTGGGGTATTGTTTGACTCAGACCTTTCCATTACTCCATATGCTCAATCATTTGTATGGTCATGCCACCTGCACCTAAAAACATCTCCAGAAACCACCCTTTTATTACTGTAGAAACAGCAAAAACTCTTATTGTCCATGTAATTCCTTCTCGTCTTGACTCCTGTAACAAATTACTAATCGGTCTTCCGCTCACAAACTCTTCCCTCTTCAATCCTTCCTGAATGCAGCAGCCAGGCTCATCTTTCTGACCAACCGATAGACCAATGCCATTACCCTTTGCCAGTCACTGCACATAAGAATACAGTTTAAACTTATTACTCTCACTCACAAAGCTCTCCACAGTGCTGCACCTCCTAACATCTCCTCCTTCATCCCAATATACCACCCCACCCTCGAATGTAAAATTGCCAATTTCCTACCAGCTACAGATACCACTGTCCAATTGCATCTTATGTGGGGGAGGTGGATGGTCAATCTGTATAGGTTCCACAAAATAGTACCCAAGATAGACCCCAGCTGTAGTTAGGAGACTACAGAACAGGTCACTATAGTACTGCAAGATCTGCATCTACTTGTGATGCTGAAGAGCGTTTTTGCTGCTTGTGCACTACGTACATTGAAAATCATCAAGCATTAAAATGAGAGTTAATAGACTGTGAAAATCTCGAAAGTTTGCATATTGCTTCACATTATCCCAGTCCTTATCCATACATAACATCTAATTGTTTCCTGTGACTTTTCACGTTTTGGACAACACAGAGCTCAGAAAAAGAAGCGGCATGACTCCAATCCAATCAGCTGTATCATGAAATAATAGATGTGAGATATTACTTGACCACTGTCATCATGTAGCCTTAAATTTATTCCTATGTTTTCTCTAATTTTCCGTTGATTTTTCATGGTTTGTTACAGAAAATAATAAAAAAAAAAAGATAATTCATCTCGACAGGAAAAATTATTTATTACAAAATTTGCAGACCTACAGTGTAAAGGATCTGCCAGACACAGCTTCTGTGTCGACGCCCGTGGTTAATCAGTCTGCACCTGCTCCTAGGTCTGATAGAGTGACTCGATCTGCTACCACTCAGGCTGGTAGGCTCAGGAGTGGGAGAACCTATCACAGCCTGGCCAGACGGTCCTAGCTCCCGCCCTCAGTCTATTTATACCTTCATTTCCTGCTTGTCTTTGCCTGTGATTCTTTCCTGTTTCCTGGCTCTGCTGCTCCTGCTATTATTATTGACCTTGCTTCATTTTGACCCTGGCTTTACTGACTACGCTCCTGCTCTGCGATTTGTACCTCGTACACTCCTGGTTTGACTTGGCTCGTTCACTACGCATGTTGCTCACGGTGTTGCCGTGGGCAATGGCCCCATTTCCCTTAGCTTCTGTGTACCCTTGTCTGTTTGTCTGTCGTGCACATATTGAGCGTAGGGACAGTCGCCCAGTTGTACGCCGTCACCTAGGACGGGACGTGCAAGTAGGCAGGGACTGAGTGGCGGGTAGATTAGGGCTCACCTGTCTGTCTCCCTACCCCGTCATTACATACAGCTTGATTTTGCATTACACCTCTAAATTCTACACTTGTACACATGATTTAATATAATTCACACTTACTCATAATTCTGGTGCATGGCATCACTTTATTTCTAGGAGAAAATATTGAAAAGTCTTATAACAGCTTACACTTTGCATTATTTATACATTTCAGACTGGCTATTCGGAGTTTCTAAATGTCAGTGCCTATAGCATTTCCTGAGTCTGCTGTCAAACACATTGTCAACTTCTTTATTCTTGATATAAGTGACTGTCTCTTATGCACATGAAAAGGAACGGTTGTGGGATGGCTACATATTTTCTTCCATATTCTAGTATATAGCAGGTGTCAGGATAATATTGGTTTAGTATAAAATTGCTTTTGGCAATACAGTATGATTGAGTTACACCTTGTTTTTCGTTCCTGACACAAATGCATTTTGTTTGCAATACAATAACAGATGTAAATGGCTGCTGACAAAGAAATGTTACCTGAATTTATATCAGCTAACGGTAAGTATATATTGAAGGCAAATGTATCAAGCCATAGTTACAATCCATTCCCGTATGAAAAAAGAAATAAAGATTATACTGAAATGATCTGGAACATTGCAAAGCATAAGAATGAGCAGAGATAATTATATAGAAAACTAATAATATGGCACCCATAGAAGTCTACATACCAAGCTTTATTCTGTTGGATTCATATGAAATCCAACAAAAGAAAAAATTGTACCATGTTCCATCGGATGCCATACTAATTTACTATTATATTCTTGCAGCAACAAGATTATGTTCCTATCTTTAAAGCATAAGTAGTCTTATAGTCTTTAGTGGACGTTTCCCTAATGCAGGACTAATCCCCACAGCCGACTTTATGGAAGGGACATAGGGTGCCAGATTGCTATATGTCATACAGGAATAATCTATCTAAGCCAGAGAGCAGATTACTCAATTGCAATATGCTGGAACTTTCTTCATCATGTTTTCCTTTTATGAAATATCAGTAGCTCATATGATCCCAAGTTTGTCCCATCCTATGGGTGATTTCTGGTGGGAGTTGTATAGAAAAAGTTAAAAGTCACATAAAACTCTATATATTCTATCAGAGTTCATTAATTATACAGTAGTATTTTTATCCATAATACCGCCCCGAGGGCATTCTTTAAATGAGAACTTTTGGAGTTTGGAGTCTCCCCAGGATGGTTCATGTAGTGACCAGTGTTCTAGTATCTAGCATATGGTCAGGCCTCCCATCTATGGAAAAAGAGCTCTCATGATGTAGAATGGTGTTGGTATGGGGGTGCAGAGGTAGCAGTCAAACCCGGAACCTGGTGTCTGAGGGGGTCCAAAGACTGCTCTGCCAAATAAGAAGACAACAGTATTATAAATGGTATATAGTAGTTGGTATATAGTACAAGGGGCACCTTTATGTCCACACACTACCTGCACAGAAGGTAAAGGATAGGTTAATATTATTAATGGTTTGTGTAGTTTCAAGCACTTCTGGTAATTAAAATATCTCTCTCCATTATGTACTAAGGGAGATACAGAAACAATCGAGCAGCTCTTTCTGTAACGCTCATAGAACATAATGGAGATAGTCGCGCACCTGCGGGGCCACCTCTCCATATAGCCCTCATCTGGAATCTGCGGCTGGTGGTCCCCTCACCATGTGGCATGGGCCGGTCAACCCCCGTTTACTATATAGATGCAGGACCCAGAGCTGGGACGCACATCTATCCGACATTTATGGCATAACCTGTGGATATGCCACAAATGTCTGAGATGGGAATACCCCTTTAAGTACTGAAAATCCTGATTGAGATACATATATAAATATAAATCTGTCGTTTTAATAGTAGCTATGTATAATTTTATATAGTACATGAGGTTCAGTTACACTGCAAATACAGTGTTCATATGTTTTTTTTTAATGCAGACATGTCTTGATGTTTAGAAATGATCTCAGAGAGATGTCCGTGTTTGAAGTAGACACTGTGTGTTAAGGAAACCTTTACAATTCCCAGTGTTCAAATCCTGAAATGCAGCCATTGATTATGATCCTTTCTACCCATCGGTTCTGTCCTAGACTTGGCCGTAATGATCCAGACTGAGCAGAGTTTCCCCTGTTTTCCTGTCAATTGACTGCTGAAACTGCCAAGGGCAAAATACACAGACCTGATATGAAATTCTCTTATGTTCAGCTGGTAGAACATCATTTTGTGAAACACTTGACGCTGAACTCATATTTTTGTGTAACAGGTGATTATGTTTTTTGGTTGAATTTGATTATGTGGAATTGTATGTTCTGCGGTGTAATATCTATTGTATTATTATAAGGGCTACAGATGTACTGAATTATAAAGCCTGAAGAGACATAAACATAAATCTCAGTACTACTATACTACAAAAATCATTATATGCCCATGTAACCACTGACTAGAGCATTGCGTTTTTTATTTTAGAATTTGTTTTACCACATCTTCTCAGTTACCTTGGTCTGAAAGATGACTTCGAAAGGTAACAACAACTAGAAGTCGCCATTACAGGGGTTTTCACCCAGCTTGCCATATACCGTCAATGATACATAAATCTCAGTGCTCCTTTAGAGTAAGATTGCCATATTAGAGGACACCAGTATTCTAAGTCTACATTGCTATGAAGAGAAGCTGTTGGGCCCCCCAGGTACTAGGGCCCATTGGGCAACTATAACCTGTGCAACCCCTAACGTATGCCTAGCATCTAACAATTTAGGCATAGTTTTGTTCAAGAAGAAAGCCCAATATGAAAATATTTTACGTATATGTATATTCTTTCGTTTCCACTTAGATATATTTCTTATGTCCTTAGGATGGATGGGCCATCAATGTCTGGTCAGTGGGGGTTTCATCCGGAAACCCCCACCAATTAGCAGAATGATGAAGCAGTGGCACTTGCTGGAATGCTGCGGCCCATTGTCTGCAGTACCCAGCGGTGTCGATACAAATGGGGCTATTTCTGATACTGCAGCTCAGCCTATTCTAGTGAATGGGGCTGTGTGGTTGGGCTGCAGTACCAGGTAAGGCCTCACTTGTATGATTGTCGCTGTTCTGTCTCTTCATTCTGCTGATCGGTGGGGGTCCCAGGGAAAATGAAAACCCCATTTAATGTTATGGGATGCATTTTGATTTGGGATTTGGTAAAGGCAGTGTTTAAGGTGTGGTGAAGTATCAGGTCCTCTATTAAAAGCAAAAACAGAAACACCAAGAAGTTATTTGGTGTTATTAGAAAAAAAATCTTGTGTGTATTTGTAATTAAGCTAAGAAAAAAATCCACAGACCGTTTTGAAGTTTGATGCATTTTCATGGTTACAGGCAAAGTGCATTAGCATAATACATTGCAAATAGTATTTGTATAGCGCACACTGGAGAGCTAATTATTGTAGCTGTTGATGGCATAAAATAAATGGATGAAAAAAAATGCCTTATTAAAATATAAATAATGAAAATGGACACATTCCTCATTCGAGATTCTCAATTACGAAATTAAGCTTTGTGCAAAATATATTATATAACAAATGCAATGTAGCATATGCTGATGCTGGCAAATCTTTAAAGGCTCTTAAATAATCTCCTTTTATTCCCGTAAAGGGAGGCAGAAGAATCGCTGAATATTTGGATTCTTACAAATGTATTTGGCATACGTATTTGCACACTTTAAATTTTATAGCTATGAGACAGGGCCAGATACTTTACATTTTAATTTACAGTACTCTAAGCAGATCATATTTTTGATGCAGTTTAAAAAGAAAAGTAAAGCGAAGTTCACACATTATATATATATATATTTTTTACAGAATCCAAAAAGTTCTGCATGCTATAACTTTGGGTCCTGTAAATACAACTGGGAAAACGGATACTGTGATTCAGTGATATATCATTTAATGCGTAAAAATATGTCACACAACTAGATGACACAACTAGAAATTCAATTATGGGCTCATGCACACGACCATAAGGATTTTTACTGTCCGCAAATACGGATGCACATTTGTAGCCATCCGCAATTGCGTAAGTGCCCATAGACTTCTATGGGCGAGTCCGTTCCGCAATCGCGGGCGAGAATAGTACATGTTTTATATTTTGTGGACCATTTCTACGGTCCGGACACACATCTGTAAATATACAGAAGGGTGTTTGTAGCCTATAGAAATGAATGGATCCGTAAATTCATCCATAATTATCTGATCCGTAATTACAGATAAAAACTACGGTCGTGTGCATGAGGCCTAAGAAAATGGGTATGAGTTATTGATACATTTACGTCATTTGGGTCAAAAACTAAATTTATGAAGCTCCTGCGCCAATTTTTCTGACAGAAATCTATTGGGAAATGTGGCTGGGGCTTTAGAGTCGCACCCTGCAAATTAATCTGCACATGTTAAACAGGGAAAGACAATGTTGCAGTGCTCCAGTATTAACCACTTTCCCCCAATGTGTTACTGCAATATAACTTTTTTTCTTTATATAGAAGTCAGTGATGTGGATGTGGGGCATTTGGCACTGTGTGCTGTGCACGTCTACCATATGGCATATGTTCATGTCAGATTCAACAAGACTAATTGAATAAGCCTTCAAGGCTACCAGTGGAGCAGAACTATCAACTTCAGGTAGCAGGATCCACTGCTGCTCCCCATCTTACGCTAAGGGCATGACCAGACGTGGCGGAATTGCTCTGGAATTCCACAGCATACACGTTTCTCCATTGCTTTTTAGTTGGGTTCGTTTACACGTTGCGGACAATTCCGCTGCGGAGCATTGGCTGCGGTGCGGAATTTGGTGTCCGCAGCATACACTGACTGTTGCGGACGTGTAGCGGACTTGTTGCGGACTCATTGCGGAATTTCTCCATTGACTTTAATGGAGAGTCAAAATTCTGCAATGAAGTCCGCAGATGTTATGTGTGCTGCGTAGCGTATTTGTTTTACGAACATGATAGTTCTTCATTCTGGCTGGACCTATGTATTTCTAGGTCTACAGCCAGACTGAGGAAGTCAATGGGGCTCCCGTAATTACGGGTGACTACGTGTGTGCACCCGTAATTACGGGAGCGTTGCTAGGCGACATCAGTAAATAGTCACTGTCCAGGGTGCTGAAAGAGTTAAACGATCGGCAGTAACTGTTTAAGCACCCTGGACAGTGACTTCCGATCACAATATACATCAACCTGTAAAAAAAATAGAAGTTCCTGCTTACCGAGAGCTCCCTGCTTCTTCCTCCAGTCCGGCCTCCCGGGATGACATTTCAGTCCAAGTGATGGCTGCAGCGATCACATGGACTGACGCGTCATCCAGGGAGGTCGGGCTGGATGTCGAAAGAGGGACGCGTCACCAAGACAACGGCCGGGTAAGTATGAATTTCTTTTACTTTTACTAGGGAAAGGTCTGTCCCTTCTCTGTATCCTGCACTGATAGAGAGAAGGGAAGCCCTCTTCCCCTGAATACGCAACGGCTAGTCTGCATCAATTTAATGCCCATTTTAGGCAAAGTCGCAACAGAATCTGCGGCATTGATGCGGACAGAGTATGCAGAACTCCGCCACGTCTGGTCACACCCTAAGGGTATGTTCACACGTTTAGAAAAAAACGTCTGAAAATACAAAGTTGTTTTCAAGGGAAAACAGATCCTGATTTTCAGACGTTTTTTAAGCCACTCGCGATTTTCGCAGCATTTTTTGTCTATGAAAAACGGCTCCAAAAACGCCCCAAGAAGTGACTTGCACTTCTTTTTCGCGGCCGTTTTTTTACGTGGCCGTTTTTGGAAACAGCCGCGTAAAAAAACGGCCCGTCGGAACAGAACGCCGTTTTTCCCATTGCAATCAATGGGCAGATGTTTGGAGGCGTTCTGCTTCTGATTTTTCGGCAGTTTTTTGCTGGTCATAGACATTAGATGAATCTTGGCTGAAATGAACAACCTTTTTAGCCGCCAATCATTTGACAGTCGAGTGCAGTCTTTGAGCGCTTTAGCCAAGTAATAACCGATAATCATTTATAACTTGGATTTGTGATGTTGGATTTCTTTCCAAGTGAACTACTGTATGTAAGGGACTTAGCTCAGCTTGTACAAATGGGCATACGTTAAACCACTATCATGTTTGAACCCAGAAACTCCTATGTCCCGGGCAGTAGCTCTTCTTATTGCGCCGTCTGATATGCTGGACAGCTCCAATGCTGAATCAATTATCTAGGTTCTCTTGATTTTTACCTCTTGACATTCCTTCTCTTGATTAACTAATTAGTCACTTTTAGCTTTCGGTATAAGTCCGGTTATTGCACATCCTCCTTGCCAGACTATTGAGCCTCCTGGCTCTTGTTTAGTTAATTTCTGTCTTACTCTACAATTTATTGCTGCTTATTTGTGTACTGAACTTGGATTGTTTCCTGACCACGTTTCTGTGTTACTCTACAAACTGTTGCCACTTACACTACCGTTCAAAAGTTTAGGATCACTTAGAAATTTCCTTATTTTTGCAAGAAAAGCACAGTTTTTTTCAATGAAGATTACATTAAATTAATCAGAAATACACTCTATACATTGTTAATGTGCTAAATGACTATTCTAGCTGCAAAAAATTGTTTTTTAATGCAATATCTACATAGGTGTATAGAGCCCCATTTCCAGCAACCATCACTCCAGTGTTCTAATGGTACATTGTGTTTGCTAACTGCGTTAGAAGGCTAATGGATGATTAGGAAAATTGGGTAAGGGAAAAGAGGGAAAAGGGGGGCAAGACTGTTATTATATTTATGTTGAGGTCGCCTTCAATTTTTATTATTGATACCAACATGATTAGAAAACACTTGAAAACCCGTGTGAAATTATGTTAGCACCGCTGTAAACAGTTTTGCTGTTTAGAGGAGCTATAAAACTGACCTTCCTTTGAGCTAGTTGAGAATCTGGAGCATTACATTTGTGGGTTCGATTAAACTCTCAAAATGGCTCATTTGATAAATATAAGTGTGAGTTTTCATGGAAAACACAAAATTGTCTGGGTGACCCCAAACTTTTGAACGGTAGTGTATCTGTGTACCAAATTTGGATTGTTTCCTGACCACATCTCTGTCTTACGCTACAAAACTGTTGATGCTGATCTCTGTATTGAACTTGGATTGTTTCCTGACCACGTTTCTGCCTTACACTTCAAACTATTGCCACTTATCTGTTTACCGAACCTAGAAGGTTACATGACTACTCTTACTATTATCACCCACCTTTTTTGATTGTTTCTGTCACTAGATTTCAAATCTGCTTCAAGACCTTGACACCCACTCTACACTCTGCTAACGTCCAAAATGTTTATTTCTTCACTAATGTTTATGACTGGAATGTACTTCCACTTATTTCCCATGCCTTTCCATTTCCATAAATCCACGGCTACAGATTTTTTTTTCACTACAGATTACAAATGACAATGATTTGTTTAAAAATGTCAACCATGTCTGTAATGTGGACAGTAGTTGTGTTGTGTGTGTTCATACGGCTGACATTATGCTATACATTTGGCCGAGTTTATCTAATGCCTATGGCAAGTTTAGATACCGCATTGTTTAACTACCAGAGTCTTATCATGTGCATAACTTTATGGACACAGTCTTCTAATGGCTACTTCCTGAAGGATATCACAGCATGTCACAAATCCCAAGTGTCACATTATCTGGAGCTTATTCCTTCAACATGACAATGTTCAGTTAAGCATGCTTCAATGGCCAACACTGGTGCAATTAAATAAAGATTCTCAGCACATATGCACATCTGACATGTGCAGCAACTGCAAGATGTTATCTTGTCAACATGGACCAGAATTTTTGAGGGGGTGTCATCCAGTACTAGAAAGGTGTCCTTTATAAAGTGGGCAATAAGTGCCTATATGCTATGAAATATTATGTTAGAAGAGGATTAATTACCTAAAAGATACGAGACTATGTCAACAGCATTTAGCAATGAATCAAATATTACTATAGGGCATTTCATTATTGGCCCTTCTACCAACAAATGGTAAATGAAGTTGTCTTTCTAAAATACAGGCAAGGAGACAGATTGGACAGGGGTTTTGTTATGAGGGGTTTCTAGTTGCCACACGTCCTTGGCTCCCTGTTCCGCCATTCCTCACACAAGCGCCAGGCCTCCTCTGAGCTCTGCGTGAACTTTTTGGGTAGAACTATCCAGGTATTGCAACACTATTTATTTGGGCAATGTATGTACTTTATTATATACATATATTTTTTCATTTTTCTTTCACAACCAAGACTTATTAGCTCCGACGTCCTATTTTTGGATTTTGTTCCACTTTAACTGGCTTACACCAGCTTTTATGGAAAATAAATGGTTAAATGGAGTTGCTACATGAATGATTAGGAGACTGCCATTTGTAATGATTATTTTTATATGGTGCTAGATTTTTGGCTGTAATCAGCGAAACAGAATTTACAATCTTTTCAGAGAAAAATGCTCCTTAGGCCATTTTCAGGCAGCTTTAATATGACTGCATTTTAGTTTGCATATTACAGCATACTTAGCAAACATAAATCCCAAAAATTTTGACATTTAACCCTTGCGCCCATTTAGTTAATTTTTTTGTGCACATTTTCTTGAACCCTGGCCTTTTTAGATGCTACACGCGGAAACTCTGCAGTTTTTACAAAACCAAATTTAGATCACCAAAGATCTAAAACTGCTTTAAACGGGTATCACTTATAAAAAATTGGCATACAAAGTTACGTTACATTATTATTTATACTATGTGTCATGTCTTGAGGACTACAGCTTTGCGGCCTGGTGTATTTTTTTGACATCTAATTTTTCTGCTCATTTGTATGAGAACAATTTACTTTAAATAGTATAGAACCCATTTAAGTACTAACTGTTACTACTGGGAGAGCTATACCATGTTTAGAATAGAAAGTTGAATCCTGCAATGTGTTAGTACCCTTGCTAGTAGTGACATGCGTGCTTGACAAAGAGATTGATATATTATATGCTTGACAGTGGGATAATACGAGTTTGTGGTGTAACACATAAATCCCCCACTGATAAAAAAAACAACAACACAATATTGTGCTCAACTGACCATGTGGGTAAAGGAACGTGGTTAAATTTTTGCTAAATATAATTGTAATAGTGAGGATTAGGGCGGTTTCAGAAGGACATGGTATGGCCTCATTTAATGCAATGCTATGTTGGCAAGACCCTCTGCCCTGCTATTGAACCAAACCGAATACCTATAGAATCCTATGGTGATTTAAGTTTGGTTCAACAGCACAGACGGTGTGGGGGTGTGGGGTAATACATATTATTATGGCTGTATGAAACCAGCGATAGGCTAGTGTGACAACTTGGGGTAAGTTAGCTCACAGGATCGCCATCTCTGGAGTCAAGATAGTAGGCGCACTTGAACTTCTTCAGTCCAACACAGTGGATTCGGTTTGAAATTGGCCGCAACCAAGTTTATTGTCTTCATACATGAAAAGCAGTTTTTACAAAACAGTTCAAATAAACCCTATGCCCGTCCAGCCTCTAACTAAACATACAGCTTCCCTAGCGATCAGGGTGAAAGGCCTTCTGCCCACCACCTCACAACAAGTGTTTTTAAGGAGTCTTAAGAGTCTCTTAGGTTGGTACCAGCTGCATCCCCATGGGAGATGGCAACATGGGTGACATTTTATGATGTGTGCGTTGTAGGCATTGTGTAGAATTCAATGGAAACACTACTGGTTAAGTGAGTGAATCTATTTGCAACAGGCTATGGACCAGCACCAGGATTTATTATTAGAAAGATGCGATTTCTGGAAAAAAAAACAAAAAAAACTTAGAGACTCTCAAATTCTTAATGGATTTGTTATTTTCCTTAAAGTAAAAAATAATTTTTGTAATGTAATTTGATTTTATAATTGGAAACTTTAATTTCACAAATTCCAGATAAAGTTCTAGAAAGTGTAATATTGATGTCAATGTCAGACTGACAAATTGATACAAGCTTCACACTTGTGTTATTGTGTAGCTTGTTTTTTGTTGAAATAAAACTGATAATGATGGATCAGTCGAGTCAGTCATCATCATATCCGTCATGATCAGTCTTTTATGGTATATGTCATGATATTTTTTTTTTAGCCTATGTTCACATGCGCATTGGAGGTTCTGTCACAGGTTCCGGCAAATTTAAAAGGAAAAATAGTGCTTCATGCAGCACTATTCTTCCTGTTAAAGCGACAGAGAGCTCTGCGGAATCCTATCGACCATATTGCAAGTTAAACGGAAGCCATGACGCAGATGTGAACAGAGGCTTATTAAGGTAAACGTGAGATGGATTGAAAAACATGGCTGCCGTGGTTGGCTGGCATAGATTTGCGCTGTAATTTAAGCACATTTTGTGACATAAATTAGAATACATTTTTTCATGTCCCGGTGTTCACGCCCTACACTGTAAGCCCCACCCACTTTATTTAAAGTGTCGAAGGTAGCATAAAAAAGAAAAAGTTGCCAAATTTTTTCACAAAAAAGCACGTTTTTGTGACTTTACTATAGTGTTTAATAAAGTCCCCCATTGAGCCAGCCGGGAATGCTGGGAGATTTCAACAGACTTCAAATTTACTCAATGTAGATATAATGTAGATTATATTTATATGTAATGTGTAATATGATGTTTAAAGGTGAACTTTCGCTGCTTTTATCCTTGTCAGCAATACAGATGTTGCACATGGACTATGAATACATTTAACTGTATAATGAAATCATAGATCTGGATACTGCAGCAATATCCTTTTGTAAGGATAACCTTTGGAAATCAATTAACTGACATTGAAATGGTATTTGATATGCAAATATGTTTATAAATATAACATGCAAATGATAGCATATAGAGCATGATCTGGTAAAGATGACCTATACGTACATGTGTATCTCTACATTGTCAGCTCAATTGTTAATTCAAGCACATAAAGAGAAAGTAGTACTTTATAGTAAAGTTCTAAATTTGACATCGTTTTAACTTTATTAGGGTGTATGTAGGAAAGTTTGATATTTTCTTACCAAACTATGTTAGTTTGTAATAATGGTGCCATAGGCTTTGTTATTCTCAAACAAAATCTCGACTGACCTTAAATTTGGATCCTAATGCTTAAAGTTCCCAATGCAAAGAAGCTACAAGACCGCCAGCCGAGTCTCCTCATGTTGGTGTAGTAGCACCTGAACACGCAATGTTTCAATGGTGCTTGAAAAAAGTGCCCTCAAAACATATATTCAGGTGTTACTACAGCAATATGAGGCCGAGCCTGGTGATCTGTAAATTTACAGCTACTGGGCCTCAGGCCATGTTCACACTGGGTTTTCTTATCTATATGTTTCTCTTCCATCATTTATCCCAAAAAACCTACAAATTAATTTTCTCTTAATGATCCCATTCACTGGAATGAGCTTTTTGAAATATCAGTGGGCTCTAGTTAGGTTCCAATACAGCAGGTTTCCATTACATTAGAGGAGCAAAATAGCATGGTCCACTCCGCTATACTACCTAGCAAATAAATATAAACCTGAGAGATCTTATTGAAGTAAATAGCTTCAACTGTCCCACCCATTTCCCGCTACTTTCCCAGGTACTCTAAACTGGGTTCCTAAGAGCTTGACAGTATATCTAGGCACAGCCCAATCCTCTCTGGATACTTTTCTTGTGCTGCTTATTAATGTTAACTACTGGTTTATTTTTCTGCATGTTTTTTGGATCCTGCGCCTTGCCCGATCTTCTAATGCATATGTTCCCTGTATCTCTGGAGATAAAAAAAATATCAGCATCAAATTATGGCTATTTTAGGTTAGCAGTATATTATCATCTTTGTTTCGCTACATTTAAATAATATTTAGCTATATACAGTAGAAACATTGCACTTTTCAATACTTTGTATACATACCCACTAACAGAACGGATTTAGTTGGCAGAGCGCTAAGAAAAGTATATCCCAGTGTACCAAATTTCATCAACATTCAAGACTATGGCAGACCCTCAATGTAGGGCTGATGGTGACATGGAAAAGATTTTGAGTCCACAATTTTATGGTCTCATGGATATCAATGTTTGCAGTTAAAGGGATTATCCTATAAATCATTTTCACACCAAAAGTCCTGAAATGCTGTCAATAGTTTTTTAAAAGTAATTTGCATTTGTTGCCTCCATGTGTCCCCCTTGGTGCTGCTGCTAATCTGTACTGATATTGCCATTATGGAGGAGCTGATGCAGTGATAGCTAGGCTTTCCATAACCTGGGGCAAAAATTCAGTTTGCTGCCGTAGCCCTATATTTAATACTTTGGCCAAGGCAGAGCAGCTTGTTGGCACCCCAAGGCGTCCAGCACCTGGGGCACATGCCTCACTAGTCTCCCTAGCTAACCACCTGGATGTTGTCACTGCGATTTTCTTCAATCATAGGCGCAAGTGTGACACTACAGAGAGGATAGCAGATTGGGAGTCATACGCCTATTTACTTACTATACAAGTAGGCCTGTATTCTGGCTGCAGATTAACTCCTTAAATTTACATTGCAGGTAAAAAGCAGTTAACCCCTTAGATGCTGTGGTCAATATTGACCGCGGCATCTAAGCGATGAAAACAAAATTACTCCCCATCACCGCCCATTAAATATGGCAGCCTTTCCTAGGTCACCGTGGCTGCCATATGTAGATGACTATTAGGGTATGGGCACACGATAACTGCATTTACGTCTGAAATTACGGAGCTGTTTTCAGACGTAATTGCTCGTACTCGCATTTTGCGAGGCGTCAATGACGGACGTAATTTGGAGCTGTTCTTCATTGGAATCAATGAAAAACGGCTTCAATTACATCCAAAGAAGTGTCCTGCACTTCTTTGACGAGGCTGTTATTTTACGCGCCCTTCTTTTGACAGCGACGCGTAAAATTACAGGTTGTCGGCACAGTACATCGGCAAACCCATTGAAATGAATGGGCAGATGTTTGCCGATGTATTGGAGCTGTATTTTCAGGCGTAAATCGAGGCATAGTACGCCTCGTTTACACCTGAAAATAGGTCGTGTGAACCCAGCCTTAGGCTGCACCATCAGTTTTTCACTGACAGGCACTAGTGCAAATCCAATGTATTATTTATTTAAAGAGGCTCTGTCACCAGATTTTGCAACCCCTATCTGCTATTGCAGCAGATCGGCGCTGCAATGTAGATTACAGTAACGTTTTTATTTTTAAAAAACGAGCATTTTTGGCCAAGTTATGACCATTTTTGTATTTATGCAAATGAGGCTTGCAAAAGTACAACTGGGCGTGTTGAAAAGTAAAAGTACAACTGGGCGTGTATTATGTGCGTACATCGGGGCGTGTTTACTACTTTTACTAGCTGGGCTTTCTGACGAGAAGTATCATCCACTTCTCTTCAGAACGCCCAGCTTCTGGCAGTGCAGACACAGCCGTGTTCTCGAGAGATCACGCTGTGACGTCACTTCCCCAGGTCCTGCATCGTGTCAGACGAGCGAGGACACATCGGCACCAGAGGCTACAGATGATTCTGCAGCAGCATCGGCGTTTGCAGGTAAATCGATGTAGCTACTTACCTGCAAACGCTGATGCTGCTGCAGAATCAACTGTAGCCTCTGGTGCCGATGTGGCCGACACGATGCAGGACCTGTGAGTGACGTCACAGCGTGATCTGCCAGAAGCTGGGCGTTCTGAAGAGAAGTGGATGATACTTCTCATCAGAACGCCCAGCTAGTAAAAGTAGTAAACACGCCCCGATGTACGCACATAATACACGCCCAGTTGTACTTTTACAAGCCTCATTTGCATAAATACAAAAATGGCCATAACTTGGCCAAAAATGCTCATTTTTTAAAAATAAAAACGTTACTGTAATCTACATTGCAGCGCCGATCTGCTGCAATAGCAGATAGGGGTTGCAAAATCTGGTGACAGAGCCTCTTTAAAGTAAAAATCTTAAGTAAAAGTCTCCTAGTGGTCCAAAAAAATTGTTAATAAAGTTTAATAATGTTGTTAAGAAAGACTGACAAATAAAATAAAAAATAAACACATTTTTTCCATAAAGGTAGCATTTATTAAATAAAAGTGTTCAAACATAAAAACTATACATATTTAATATTCCTGTAACCGCAATGACCGCAGAATAAAAGTTTAAACATTATTCATACTGCATGGTTAAAGGCGTAAAACCAACACATAAAAACAATCCTTTTGTCTTTGTATTACCATCCCAAAAATTATAAAAGTTAAATGCTAAGATATTATATTGTATAATGTACCCCAAAATGGTGTTACTAAATAATACAACTTGTCCTGCAAAAAGACAGCCCTTATATATGTATATAGATCGGAAAAATAAAAAAGTTATGGCTGTTGGAACGCAATGAGACAAAACAAAAAATGTGTGTCCTCAAGGCCAAAATGGCCTGCGTCCTTAAGGGGTTAAAGTTAGAACAGAAGAAAAAGTTATTGGAAATCAATGACATTGAACATCAACATTGAAATCAATGTATAATATAAGAATTACATTAGTGGCCAGGAAGGAGCTTTCCTGCTGTGACTTCAATGCCATCTCCTGGGCAGGAAGATGTCACATCATTTTCCAGGTGACCAAAAAGACTTTGAACATTCAAACAAAATACCATAGACATTAACTAGAGTCTACTGTTCCAGACAGGAATGTACTTTTTTTGTTTTGTTAGTGCAGCAATTAAATCAACCAGATGCTCTGCTTCTTAAATAGGAAGTCGTCTGACACCATCACTATAAACTTGTTTTGCTGGCTTTTATTTAGCAGTCATTAACCACTGCAATGAAACGAGTAATTACCGAGCATCAACATGCTATATTTGTCTCTCACATGTAGCAGTGATAACCACACCAAATGCAATTTCGGAAAATTGTATATTCCTTGTTTTTTTTGCAAAGTTTTACTTACTAAGTATAAAATGACTACATTTTAATTTTTTCAAAGGAAGCACAAAGCTGATCATGTGATTCCTCACAGCCAATCAGTAGAGAGGGAAACACTGTTTTACATACAGCACATTCTCTCTTACACCTTCCTCCACCTGATTGGTTTATTAGTGCATCTAATTGTCAAATTGGAAGAGATCTGCCTGGTGATAAACTCTCTATAAGATTTCCTGGGATATCATATTTTTTATATTACTCTATTTATTAACTTTTTAGTGACCAAGGCCTTTCCACAGCAAGATGTAATCTTTTGGAACGATACATTCTAAGTGTGGATATTTTTTTTTTTTCATGTCCTAGCTGCAAAACGCATCGCAATTAGGACATATATATATTTATATACATATATAGTGGATATGGAGGGGTTAAAGATGGCTCCATATTTATGGAAGTTTCACTTTGTCTGCATAAACAAAGTGCATTTCTGGTGCAGTTTCTGAATTGATTTTTTTTTTTAACCAAAAACTGGGATTGGATCCAAAAAAAGATTAAATGGATCAAGCTTCCCTTTATACTTCACATCTCCATAATGCATTGCACATAAAAAGTGGCATCCATTAATTTTATTTTCAACAACTTTTTATTGATACTGTATATAAACATATACAGGCGGCTTTTATTTGAAGATGTCCTCTATCAATATAATAATGACTAGTTACCTATGTTATCAGAACTACACATATTTTTAGGGGTGATCACCATCCCATTCAATGTAATGTTTTAGTCCAGTCATTCAAAAATGATAATTCATTTTCCTATCAGGTGAAAGCAGAAACAAGGGTGGGAGGTTGCCCGTGGATAGGATCGGACTAGCTAACCGGAGTACAAGGGGACCCTCTGGTGGGGCTCTCAGGGCCCCAAAGGGCCATCGAAAAACAATCCTATTTGAAGCTGACTTTGTAGCCAGTCACATGTCACTATGGTCTATTTCTTAGATGATTGTTAAAAAATAACCTATTGATGATTTGTCCTATTTTTACAATGATAACAAGGTTTACGGTACAATTAGGAGTGGACAAACTATCTGTATAGATGGAAGGTGGGGCTTCACTATTATCTCCTCTGGTGGGCCCAAGGAACCCCATTACGACATTGCCCATGAATGGGGGTCACATGAGAAATGGAAGGACCAGCTCAGACTAGCCCTATCCCCCTTCATTTTTCAGAGACCCACCCTCTCCCCAATCACAGCTACAAGTCAGGTAGGAACAGACTGATTCATGCCGTCCTCTTTCTGCTATGATGGGAAGGAGGCAACAAGATCTGTTCTGGAAAAAAAAGGGGATGTGAAGGCATGAATCAACAGCATGATGGAGGGCATTTATCTGCTTTATATACGTTAATAAGTAAAAATCGTTTTTTGTTTCCAAGAATTTGTGGACAGATTTTGGCGAACTCATCTCCTTCGCAACAAATAACCCAAATAGCTTCCATATAAAAAAAAATAAGGCTTTAGGAACTGATCAAAGACACAATTTACTTTGGCAGAAGCTCCAAATTCAAGCAGTTTCTAGCTGGACAGAATTCTATACAGATCGAAGTTCTGGTTCCCTCAGGTCTTGTGCCCACAAGAGACAATCTTGTAGTAAAGAACTAAAATTCTAGCAAAATACAGTATATTTAATTGATTTATGTATACAGACTTGAAAAGAAAAGTGGAATTGACACATTTTATCCATGAGGATACAAGCTTGCAACACAAGACTGGACTTTCAGACTTGACAGAGGGTTTGTTTGCAGTCTATAACCATGGAGACACATAGGTCTGCATAGTAGCTGTAGACATAATAAGGTAGGATAATGTTAAGCAATACTAGATTCATTGAAGCGACATAATGTTTTTTTTCATTTCAATCAGGGAAGGATTAAAAAAAATAATAATGCAAACTAATGTAAATTTGTTATATTGTGTTTTGAAATTAGATTACTTGAAGAGCAATAAAAACATATTACAAAAAAAGTGTAAACCTAGCCTTATCTGCAATGGTCAACCCGGCAGATTATAATGGAGTCTATGCCTCCATTAGACGGCAGCATATGCCATTAGTTCAAATGATTCAGAACATTTTATTCTTCTCTTAAAGGGAACCTGTCATCCACATTATGCTGCCCTCACTGAAGACAGCATAATGTAGTGACAGACACGCAGCGGTCTTACACTTATTTGCTAAAGTGAAGCTGTCCTTGAGTCCAGAGTCCAGCATGTTCATGAGCTGCCGTTCCCTCCGCCCACTCGCTGCTGATTGATAGATTTCACTCTATGCACAGTAAAAGTTATTACTGCCAAAATTGTTATGACTCATATAACAAAGTTAACATGTGTTTATAAAAATGATAAAAGTTGTTCAATACATCTACAGTATATGTACCCATAAATTAAAAAAAAACAAAAAAACTCATCCTCCAACAAATAAGCCCTTATACGGCTACGTTGAAAGTAAAAAAAAGTTGACAGTGCAGCAACCTCAGTCAGTAGAATCTATGGTGAAGAATATGATAGATTTGGAATTGGTTGAAAGGGTCTTATAAGGTTAAAGGTTACATAAATCGCTGAGATCATGAAATCCTGACACATCCCAACATAAAATTGGATGTTATATATAAATCTTAAAAGCATCTTTGTATAAATAAAAGTACTTAATAAAGTAAAATAAAAATTAAAAAAAATGTTAATATGTTAATATATTAACATAATATACTAACTTTTTTTCTGTATATTGCCCCTTGCAAGGAGACTCTACATGATTTGTGTTTTGCCTATAGAAGAAGCCGGTCCGTCTTTGAAATGCGTCACTTATAGGCACAATAAATTTAAAAAAAATATTTAATTGAAAAAGTAACTTTTTCTTAAAAGCAAACTAAGACACCAGCAGCGCCAGGGGGACAATCTGAATTTCTTTCTCGATAACTTCTTACAGGAAGAGAAGAGACACATACAAGTGCCGATACAAGTTTATGAAGACGGGAGGTGGGAGGAGCATAGTGAGAAAGACACAGACATGCTACAGCTACCTCGTAAATTATATCTCACCCCAGTAGTAGATTCTCAGCTACACTGCTCATTACTGCTGTACCATATCCTCCATGCTGTTGCAGCTTCTATATATGTAATAGAGATATGTGATAGAGAAGAATTCTCCTCTTCTCTGTGTGCTGTATATAGAAGACAGGATAGCAGTTAGACTCCACCCACTATCTCAGAGACAACTGAGAATTAGAGATTGAGCCTGCAAAGAGGAAACTACAAAGCAATGCAGAATTCAAGTCATATAATGGCCAGAAATAGTGTTATTCCTCATGTACACACATATGACAGCTTATTCTGAACAGTTATCTGAAAAGTAGGTACGCTTTAAGGAAGTAAAAAACTATAACCTATAATGCAGTTTACAATATGGTTGGACTGGTCCACAGTAGGTTGGGAAGAGTCTTTGGTGGATCCAGGTCCTAGCGCAATAATGAAGCCGAATTACAAGAGCAACCCCAAGATTTTGCATGAAGTAAATTACCTAATTTGCATATCACTTTATGAAAGGGTTGATCAGTTTTGTTTTGTTGTCTTTTTCATGAATCTACTATTATTCCTTACCTGGTGTAACAAAAACAGCAGAGTTTACAATAAAATTAAAAGTGGACATTTCTTCTGGTGGCTCTAGTGAGTGGTCTCCAACCTGTGGCTCTCCACCTGCTGTGAAACTACAATTTCCAGCATTAATGGCAAGACATGATGGGAGTTGTTGTTGTTGTAGCTTCATAACAGCTGGAGAGCCACAGGTTGGAGACTACTGCTCTAGTGTATCCCGGTCTTACAATGGCTTTGGTATACTAGAATGGGAAATTGAAAGTAGATAGGACTGGGACACAATTTATAGAGATACAAGTGACCCCAATTTTCCATTACAGCATGGTATAAAGACATGTTTTTTCAGAGTTTTATGGTGAATTGTACATTATGTTATTTAAAATCTTTTCCCTATGAAATGATCTCAGATATATGATGGGTTAACTATCATTTTTGCTCTACAGTCTACAGGGCTATAATATAGTATTAATCATAACAGCTATAATGATAAATGATATTATAGTATTTATAATTAAGTACAGTACTATTAAAGAATTACTTTTTCCAGGAACATCGACAATATGCTTTTAAGTGGAATTTATATTACCGAAAATATTTGCCTTTGTTTTGTCAACTTCGTATATTTAAGAATTTTTAACGTAGACTTTTTGAATTGATGTTCTGTATATTTGGGGGTGAGCCAAAAGCAAAGCTGTGCTTACTGAATTGAAGCGTTTGGCACAAATATTATGTTAATGAAAAAGCCTGTACGAAACAGATGCATGAATTTTCCCAGTACAGAAAGAGATTATGCGGATTTAATGTTTGGATTAGTAATAAGGGTTAAACATCACTCAACCTAAAAAATCTGGATTGTGCCCAAAGTGAAATTAGTTGACTGACTAGATCGTCCATCTGTCCAGATAAGTTTGCTGCTAGAAATTAACAGAAGAGCATTGACGTGAATTGACGTCGATTTGCGCTACCTCTTCAAAACAACAGTAGTACAAAATATATATTTTGGAAAATATACATGACAAAAAATCTGATCCATACATTCCATTTACTTTCAAAATGTAAAAATACATAAAACTGCTTAAAAGAAAATTGACTCAATTCATACATTTCAGCTTTTTCAGGATTCACATAATGGACCTCAATCACTAAGAAAAAAATTAAGGGGTTGTCCAGGGAACTAAAATTCATTTTAAATATCTTACAATGCTGTACAAACATAAAAAAAGCAATACTCACTTCACTGATCCACTGCCACTCCAGTTCCGTTGCTGCCCAGCCCCCCTGCCAGTCTCTACTTTTTGGGATGACATGTCGACACATTGACATGTGACCACTGCAGCCAATCACGGCCATAGCAATGACCATACAGTTGTTGTTCCTAGTTGAACTAGAACCCAGTACTCCACTGCTAAAAAGGAAGAGTGATGATACATACTGTATATATTTATCCATTATATCCCAAGTTCAGAGCTGCACAGGGCCTGGTGACGAGGTGTGTTTGCACAATAGTCCTTCCTTATGCCAAGATCTTTACTTTTTGCTCACTACAGTATTTACTGCTCATGTTTTGTAACATCACTTGCGCTTCTCTGTATAGTGATACACTCTGACTATGATCACATCCCCACACTGTCACAGCACCGTAACTATTTCTATTCCTATTGCTCCTATTCTGTTACTTTACTTTGGTCTTTACCCATGTGCTGTGACATCATTGTCCCTGAACGGCTACATCACTAACTAAACTACCTTATGCCTGTACTGTAACATAGCCGTGTTTATTATCCTTGTACTGTGACATCATTGTTTTTACTATCCCTGTGCAGCAACCTTCAGAACTCCAGCTGTTGTGAAACTACAACTCCCAGCATTCCCTGACAGCCAAAGGCTTTATTGTTCCAGCCAGAGGCTGTCAGGGCACACCGGGTATTGTAGTTTCATAGCAGCTGGAGTGCCGAAGTTTGATGATCCTTGTGTGTGATATCATTGTGTGCGTTATCCCTGTTCCGTAACATAATTGTTAGAATTATTCCTGTGCAGTGACATCACTGGGTGCATTTTTAGGGACATCAGATATGATGTGCAGAGGATGCAATTGCACCTGGGGATTGGTGTCTGAGTTGGCACAATTGTTCCTAGAGTTCTACTCTAGCTGAGGGCAAGATATGATAGATCGGCAGACATTGTGCTTGGAAATACATATTATTTTTTTAGGTTTTTCTTCAATATTATTCTGTTTAAATGCTCCGTGTATATAAACTCTTGACAGAATTAGTAACTGAAGCTTCAACATGTATCAATGTATTGGATTATAATAGGTCAAAGGCTACTCTTCACAGAGACACACGTTGCTGCCTCTCTTCCACTCTAAAAATCTTGAATACTGTTGATTCCATATTGTGGAGGTCTCAAGGGCTCTCCAGGTTTGCGTCTTGTAAGTCATGATACTCGTAGCGCCTGTGTGGAGGAGTCAAGATTCCCTCTGACTGTCCTCTGAATTAAGAAATACTCCCTCTGCAAGATATTAAAGGATCTAATAGGGATATTGAGTCATGAAATGGAACATGCCTATAGGAGATCCCTGCATGTGATTTCAGGGGTAAATGGTTAAAAGTAATTCAGGAGTTACACTTAAACATGCATTATCGGGAAGGTGGGGTTCAAATACAATGCTGAATATATAGTTATTTATAAAATTTTGTGTATAATGTTAATTCTGTACAAAAAAGTAAAAAGTGAATAACGGCAACAAGTTAAACTTCCTTTAGCAGTCCTTAGAGCTGGTGTCCTGGTATATGCACAGAGCATGTGTATATATATATATATATATATATATATATATATATATATATATATATATATACACACTACCGTTCAAAAGTTTAGGGTCACTCAGAAATGTCCTTATTTTTGCAAGAAAAGCACAGTTTTTTTCAATGAAGATAACATTAAATTAATCACAAATACACTCTATACATTGTTAATGTGCTAAATGACTATTCTAGCTGCAAACGTCTGGTTTTTAATGCAATATCTACATAGGTGTATAGAGGCCCATTTCCAGCAAAAATCGCTCCAGTGTTCTAATGGTACATTGTAATATAAGGACTTACCGGGTTAGGTAGATAGTTAGGCGTCAATTAACAAGTGTCCAATACGCCTCGTTATATATAAATAATGTAGCAAACTTCATTATATCATAGAAAACTTAGAGAAAAAGAAGTCATTACGCCATAGATGTAGTGAAAAAATTAACATATTTTATTGGGACATACAACATAAAGGGTATTACATAAAATTCAAAAACAGATCCGAATAAAAATAGGAGCACAGTGTGGCGGCTTCAAGGATTTTATAAATTAGGGGTATTCGGCCCACCGTAACACAAAATCCCTGGCAGTAAGTCACAAACCAGAATGGATAATAGGTGATCCAGTCTAAATGAATTAATTATTGCATACGTAACAATGAAGATAAAAAAATGCTAGTGGAGATAATAAATGCAAAGTATCCGCAAATTTGGAGCGAAAAAAAGGACTCGCTAAAAGAGTCATATGTTTCCTCCAAAGGTTATTCAGAGTGTTTAGAAAATTGAAACATAGTAAGTTATAGCATTACAAAAGATAGGATGTAGCAATAAAGTAAACTAGGATCAGAATATAGTAGTGTGACTGAGTACGCCAGGGAAAGAGTCAAATATCTTACATAGAGAGTGTGAAGCTGGGCTTACCCATAGAGATGGACGTGATAAGAAGCCCCGCACTGCAGCCTGACAACGTAGCGCCCCGACGCGCGTTTCGCCAATGTGGCTTCCTCAGGGGGTAGTATATGGGATGCTGCAGTATCATGCATATATATACAGTTCAGTTGATTTAAAAATTATGTGATTCCGGTGTCCGTCCTCGCCGTTCTGGTCTACGGCGCATGCGCGGGAACCCGACCTGAGCCGCGAGATCCCTGTCCTCTGTCGTCACGCTCTCAGTGCGCCTGCGTGCCCCCAAGGACGCGTGTCCATGGAAACCAAGCAAAGCACAGTGCGAGCGTAGAGACGACTGGGAAACAGGGCGAGGCTCCCAGGTTCAACTGCAACAAGCGCAACCCCAGGACATAGGAAGATATTGAATTAAATATAACAATATGTGTGTGGTGTTGCGAATAAGAATACAATGAACAAGTGAGAAGTGTGTTATGTCTACTAAAAATGAATACACAAGAAAGAGAATGAGAGGCAGAGAAAGAAGAAAAGAAAAAAGGGGGAAAAAGAGAAAAAACCGAAATAATAAGAAGAAAGGAATCACAAGACGTGAGGCAAACAAGTAAGTGCCAAGATATAACAAATAATATAAATATGACAATTTAATAAAAATTGCAATTATTAATTCATAAAAGTGTAAACATAACAAAAAATATATATGTATAGTGGTTTATTTAAAAATATCAACAAATTACGTGAAACATCACTAGTTTACAGAATAATAAAAGTAGAAAAAATGGTGATTGATAAATAGTAATTAGATAAGAAATCATAATTAATAAATGAATTAATGAATAAATTAAAGTAAAAAATAATAAATGAAAAAACAATTAAATAAAAAACATATAAGTAAAAGTAAATAATGAAGAATAAAAATAAAAAACTAATGAAACACATAAATATCAAAATGGTGTGAAGATCATGAAAACCATGAATAGGCGACGCATCTATTGCGATCAGTGAACCACAAAAATAACAACAGAGAAAAACCAACCAAAAAAGCACATAAAGACATTGAAAATAATATATTAAAATAAAATAAGTATAAAATAAAAAACGATACAGAGACAAAAGATCACAACAAGTGACAAAAATGTATAAAATATTCAAAAATAACAAAAAATAATAAATACGAAAAATACGCCATAAATCAATGGCATAAATATAATTATGGTTTATATCAAATATAAAAAAAAATATAAAAATCTTCTTCTTGTCCATAGTAGTAGGTTGATACATCAAAGATGTAATTGCGTGGTATATCGAAAGGACGGCAAGTTCGGAATCACTCAATCTAAGCATGAAAATGCAGAAAGAACAGGCATTATTAACGATTAAAAATACTTTAAAATTAATTAAAAGGGAAAAGTTAATACGAAGGAAGTTTGCTGGCCGAAAAACGTTATAATCCAAGAGGTAACGGATCTATTACAGAAAGGCAGAGAAACTCAGGTTTTCATTGAGCCCATGTGGAGTCATGGTACCCAACGTAATAATCCACCTGCACTCTTTTTGTGCAAGTAACTTTTTAGCATCCCCCCCTCTGACGCCGCAATGGATTCGATCAATACCTCTCACGCGAAAAGTTCTGGGGTCACATCCATGTTTTAATTTAAAATGTCTTGGGATGGTTTTTAAGGTCGTCAAATCAACTACTTCTTTTGCTGCGGATATATCCCGTACATGCTCCCTCACCCGTAATCTTAATTGTCTGGAGGTCAGGCCTACGTAAACCATAGGGCAATCACATGTAGCGTAGTAAATCACGTGAGTAGTGCTACACGAAATGTATTGCAAAATTTTAAAACGTCTATCCGTCTTTACAGAATCGAAAGTTGTGGTCCGCAGAATGTTGGCGCAAGCTACACAATCCCCGCAAGGGAAGCAGCCTTGAGCAGGACCTCTAGTCGAGAAAGGATTCTCTCGTTTGGGAACATAGTGGCTCTGTATAAGGATGTCCTTCAAATTGCTGCTTCTTCTTGCGGTCATTAGAGGGTGTGGAGGTAGTGTTGGAGCAAGTGTTCCCTCCAACTGTAATATGGACCAATGTTTTTCCAAGATTCCTCTCATTGTTTGCCACTGGTTATTGTGGGTCGAGATAAATCTAATCGAGCCAGGCATCTTTTCCTTCTGTTCTGGAGGTGGTGGATTAAGTAGGTGTTTCCGTGCCACACTCCTAGCCCGATTGTAGCCCTGCTTAATACAGCGATGACTGTAACCCCTCTCTTTGAAACGTTCCCTTAGATCTTGAGCCTGATTCTCAAAGCTAGAGTCCGAAGAACAGATCCGCCTCATCCTCAGAAACTGACCAACCGGGACAGCCTTGATCGTGGAATAGGTGTGTGCCGAGGTCGCATGTAGAAGGGAGTTGACCGACGTCTCTTTCCTAAAGACGTCGGTCTGTATTCTCCCGTCGTGATCTGATGAAATAGATATATCCAAAAAGTTCACCCTTTGTCTGTCATGGACAAATGTCAACTTGATGTTCCAAGTGTTGATATTCAATTTTTGCATAAAGTCAAAAAGTTGTAGTTCAGTGCCCTGCCAGATGAAAAAAACGTCATCGATGTAACGTAACCAGCATAGCAGATGGTTGTCGGCGTAGGCGCCGTCACCGTGCACAACCCGCCTCTCCCAAAGACCGAGAAACAGGTTGGCATATGACGGCGCGCACGCCGCCCCCATGGCCGTGCCTCGTTTTTGAATATAAAAAGAGTCTTTAAAGACAAACAGGTTATGCGTAAGGATGAACTCCAAAAGATCAACTATCAGATCACATAAATGGCTGTCCCGGTTGCTCACTCCAAGGAAGAAGCGGACCGCCTCAATACCATCTTGATGACTAATACACGTGTACAAGGACTCCACATCTGCTGTAACCAGTAGCATGTCTGCCTCCAAGTATATGCCATCAATTCTTTTCAGTACTTCAGTAGTATCTTTTACAAATGATGGTAGGCATTCAACTAAGGGCTTCAAGTAGAAGTCGATGAACTTACATGCCGGTTCACATAGGCCCCCAATCCCTGAAACTATCGGGCGACCCGGAGGATCCCTAATATTTTTAGGGATTTTAGGGAGGAGGTAAAAGGTGGGGATTTTGGGAAATTCCACCATTAGACCATCCAGTATTTTTTTAGGGATAATTCCCTTCTCAAAGGCACTATTTAAAATTTTCATTAAATCCGAGGAGAAGGTGCCTATAGGGTTATGGCTCAGTTTACAATATGTTTCTTTGGTCCGCAATTGCCGGAAAGCTTCTCTCTCATATTGTTTGGTTGGCCAGACCACAATGTTACCCCCCTTGTCCGCTGCCTTGAAAACCACGTCTTCAAGTGACTGTAAAGATTTAAGTGCTAAGCGCTGTGCAGCTGTAAGGTTATCATATTTGTTATTGATAGAGATCTTTTTAAAATCTTCCATCACAAGTTTTGTAAAAATCTCGACTTGTGGACACAGGGACAAGGGGGGGAACCTCTTGGATCGGGGTACAGTCAAATTAGGGAACCCACCTTGTTCTAGGGGTATTTGTTCCTGCAAAAGTTCCTCCAGGGCCAACAGCGTTTCTCTTTCCAAGGGACTGTCCAGACCTATATGGCTAACACCCCTCCCATGGAGTTTCCGCAGCACCAATTTTCGTGAGAAAAGGAACAAGTCCTTTACCGCTGTGAAGAAATCAAATTGATTACTTGGGGAGAATGTCAGTCCCTTACTTAGAATCTCACATTGCGTGTCAGAGAGGGTATGTGTCGACAGGTTAATTACCTCTAAATTTCTTGATTTCTTGCCCACGGAGTATGGAGATGGTGACTTCCGTTTGGTGGCCTGTCTCTCCCTATTTCTCCGAGGGAAATTTAGATTTTGGCCAGATGCAGTATCCCCATTCCATCTAGTTTCTGTACTATCATCATTGGAGGTTTGAGAGGACATGGACCCTGATCTAGATCGAAAACCAGAGCGCGTTCTGCCATTCCTCCACTTATAGACCCGACCTTGTACATAGTCGTTATTGTCTCTCTGGAATTTTTTGGTTTTAATTGAGCAGATTTCATTTTCCCATTTTTTAAAATCTAATTCCAGATCGTTATTTAGTTTTTCCAAGGCCTCGGTGGAAAGATCTTTTTTCATGATCATGTTCAGATCATCTATTTCTTTCTCGATTGATTTTAATGAAGCATTATTGGACTGGATCAATAGATCCATGTAGCCACGTGAACACGTGGTAGACAAATGTTCCCATTTGTCTCTGAAAGTTTCTTCCTCACTATGAAGGGTGGGAAAAACCTGAATCCTCAAACCTCTTGGAATAAATCCTTTAATTAAATATCTTTCGAGGAACGCTTTGTTCCACCATATTTTAGTCCTTTGCTTAAAAAGACTCTTCAGTTTATTAATTAATTCCCTCGTATCTTTCCCTTTATTATCTAAAAACAAATTCGAATCTTCTTTGAAAACGACATTAAGTTGTGAGATCCAGGACTGATCTCGCACTCGAAAGTCCATATTAGGCCCAGAGCCCAAAGCTGTGAGAAACACAGAAAAGCAACAATTGAAATATAAGGACTTACCGGGTTAGGTAGATAGTTAGGCGTCAATTAACAAGTGTCCAATACGCCTCGTTATATATAAATAATGTAGCAAACTTCATTATATCATAGAAAACTTAGAGAAAAAGAAGTCATTACGCCATAGATGTAGTGAAAAAATTAACATATTTTATTGGGACATACAACATAAAGGGTATTACATAAAATTCAAAAACAGATCCGAATAAAAATAGGAGCACAGTGTGGCGGCTTCAAGGATTTTATAAATTAGGGGTATTCGGCCCACCGTAACACAAAATCCCTGGCAGTAAGTCACAAACCAGAATGGATAATAGGTGATCCAGTCTAAATGAATTAATTATTGCATACGTAACAATGAAGATAAAAAAATGCTAGTGGAGATAATAAATGCAAAGTATCCGCAAATTTGGAGCGAAAAAAAGGACTCGCTAAAAGAGTCATATGTTTCCTCCAAAGGTTATTCAGAGTGTTTAGAAAATTGAAACATAGTAAGTTATAGCATTACAAAAGATAGGATGTAGCAATAAAGTAAACTAGGATCAGAATATAGTAGTGTGACTGAGTACGCCAGGGAAAGAGTCAAATATCTTACATAGAGAGTGTGAAGCTGGGCTTACCCATAGAGATGGACGTGATAAGAAGCCCCGCACTGCAGCCTGACAACGTAGCGCCCCGACGCGCGTTTCGCCAATGTGGCTTCCTCAGGGGGTAGTATATGGGATGCTGCAGTATCATGCATATATATACAGTTCAGTTGATTTAAAAATTATGTGATTCCGGTGTCCGTCCTCGCCGTTCTGGTCTACGGCGCATGCGCGGGAACCCGACCTGAGCCGCGAGATCCCTGTCCTCTGTCGTCACGCTCTCAGTGCGCCTGCGTGCCCCCAAGGACGCGTGTCCATGGAAACCAAGCAAAGCACAGTGCGAGCGTAGAGACGACTGGGAAACAGGGCGAGGCTCCCAGGTTCAACTGCAACAAGCGCAACCCCAGGACATAGGAAGATATTGAATTAAATATAACAATATGTGTGTGGTGTTGCGAATAAGAATACAATGAACAAGTGAGAAGTGTGTTATGTCTACTAAAAATGAATACACAAGAAAGAGAATGAGAGGCAGAGAAAGAAGAAAAGAAAAAAGGGGGAAAAAGAGAAAAAACCGAAATAATAAGAAGAAAGGAATCACAAGACGTGAGGCAAACAAGTAAGTGCCAAGATATAACAAATAATATAAATATGACAATTTAATAAAAATTGCAATTATTAATTCATAAAAGTGTAAACATAACAAAAAATATATATGTATAGTGGTTTATTTAAAAATATCAACAAATTACGTGAAACATCACTAGTTTACAGAATAATAAAAGTAGAAAAAATGGTGATTGATAAATAGTAATTAGATAAGAAATCATAATTAATAAATGAATTAATGAATAAATTAAAGTAAAAAATAATAAATGAAAAAACAATTAAATAAAAAACATATAAGTAAAAGTAAATAATGAAGAATAAAAATAAAAAACTAATGAAACACATAAATATCAAAATGGTGTGAAGATCATGAAAACCATGAATAGGCGACGCATCTATTGCGATCAGTGAACCACAAAAATAACAACAGAGAAAAACCAACCAAAAAAGCACATAAAGACATTGAAAATAATATATTAAAATAAAATAAGTATAAAATAAAAAACGATACAGAGACAAAAGATCACAACAAGTGACAAAAATGTATAAAATATTCAAAAATAACAAAAAATAATAAATACGAAAAATACGCCATAAATCAATGGCATAAATATAATTATGGTTTATATCAAATATAAAAAAATATAAAAATCTTCTTCTTGTCCATAGTAGTAGGTTGATACATCAAAGATGTAATTGCGTGGTATATCGAAAGGACGGCAAGTTCGGAATCACTCAATCTAAGCATGAAAATGCAGAAAGAACAGGCATTATTAACGATTAAAAATACTTTAAAATTAATTAAAAGGGAAAAGTTAATACGAAGGAAGTTTGCTGGCCGAAAAACGTTATAATCCAAGAGGTAACGGATCTATTACAGAAAGGCAGAGAAACTCAGGTTTTCATTGAGCCCATGTGGAGTCATGGTACCCAACGTAATAATCCACCTGCACTCTTTTTGTGCAAGTAACTTTTTAGCATCCCCCCCTCTGACGCCGCAATGGATTCGATCAATACCTCTCACGCGAAAAGTTCTGGGGTCACATCCATGTTTTAATTTAAAATGTCTTGGGATGGTTTTTAAGGTCGTCAAATCAACTACTTCTTTTGCTGCGGATATATCCCGTACATGCTCCCTCACCCGTAATCTTAATTGTCTGGAGGTCAGGCCTACGTAAACCATAGGGCAATCACATGTAGCGTAGTAAATCACGTGAGTAGTGCTACACGAAATGTATTGCAAAATTTTAAAACGTCTATCCGTCTTTACAGAATCGAAAGTTGTGGTCCGCAGAATGTTGGCGCAAGCTACACAATCCCCGCAAGGGAAGCAGCCTTGAGCAGGACCTCTAGTCGAGAAAGGATTCTCTCGTTTGGGAACATAGTGGCTCTGTATAAGGATGTCCTTCAAATTGCTGCTTCTTCTTGCGGTCATTAGAGGGTGTGGAGGTAGTGTTGGAGCAAGTGTTCCCTCCAACTGTAATATGGACCAATGTTTTTCCAAGATTCCTCTCATTGTTTGCCACTGGTTATTGTGGGTCGAGATAAATCTAATCGAGCCAGGCATCTTTTCCTTCTGTTCTGGAGGTGGTGGATTAAGTAGGTGTTTCCGTGCCACACTCCTAGCCCGATTGTAGCCCTGCTTAATACAGCGATGACTGTAACCCCTCTCTTTGAAACGTTCCCTTAGATCTTGAGCCTGATTCTCAAAGCTAGAGTCCGAAGAACAGATCCGCCTCATCCTCAGAAACTGACCAACCGGGACAGCCTTGATCGTGGAATAGGTGTGTGCCGAGGTCGCATGTAGAAGGGAGTTGACCGACGTCTCTTTCCTAAAGACGTCGGTCTGTATTCTCCCGTCGTGATCTGATGAAATAGATATATCCAAAAAGTTCACCCTTTGTCTGTCATGGACAAATGTCAACTTGATGTTCCAAGTGTTGATATTCAATTTTTGCATAAAGTCAAAAAGTTGTAGTTCAGTGCCCTGCCAGATGAAAAAAACGTCATCGATGTAACGTAACCAGCATAGCAGATGGTTGTCGGCGTAGGCGCCGTCACCGTGCACAACCCGCCTCTCCCAAAGACCGAGAAACAGGTTGGCATATGACGGCGCGCACGCCGCCCCCATGGCCGTGCCTCGTTTTTGAATATAAAAAGAGTCTTTCCACGATCAAGGCTGTCCCGGTTGGTCAGTTTCTGAGGATGAGGCGGATCTGTTCTTCGGACTCTAGCTTTGAGAATCAGGCTCAAGATCTAAGGGAACGTTTCAAAGAGAGGGGTTACAGTCATCGCTGTATTAAGCAGGGCTACAATCGGGCTAGGAGTGTGGCACGGAAACACCTACTTAATCCACCACCTCCAGAACAGAAGGAAAAGATGCCTGGCTCGATTAGATTTATCTCGACCCACAATAACCAGTGGCAAACAATGAGAGGAATCTTGGAAAAACATTGGTCCATATTACAGTTGGAGGGAACACTTGCTCCAACACTACCTCCACACCCTCTAATGACCGCAAGAAGAAGCAGCAATTTGAAGGACATCCTTATACAGAGCCACTATGTTCCCAAACGAGAGAATCCTTTCTCGACTAGAGGTCCTGCTCAAGGCTGCTTCCCTTGCGGGGATTGTGTAGCTTGCGCCAACATTCTGCGGACCACAACTTTCGATTCTGTAAAGACGGATAGACGTTTTAAAATTTTGCAATACATTTCGTGTAGCACTACTCACGTGATTTACTACGCTACATGTGATTGCCCTATGGTTTACGTAGGCCTGACCTCCAGACAATTAAGATTACGGGTGAGGGAGCATGTACGGGATATATCCGCAGCAAAAGAAGTAGTTGATTTGACGACCTTAAAAACCATCCCAAGACATTTTAAATTAAAACATGGATGTGACCCCAGAACTTTTCGCGTGAGAGGTATTGATCGAATCCATTGCGGCGTCAGAGGGGGGGATGCTAAAAAGTTACTTGCACAAAAAGAGTGCAGGTGGATTATTACGTTGGGTACCATGACTCCACATGGGCTCAATGAAAACCTGAGTTTCTCTGCCTTTCTGTAATAGATCCGTTACCTCTTGGATTATAACGTTTTTCGGCCAGCAAACTTCCTTCGTATTAACTTTTCCCTTTTAATTAATTTTAAAGTATTTTTAATCGTTAATAATGCCTGTTCTTTCTGCATTTTCATGCTTAGATTGAGTGATTCCGAACTTGCCGTCCTTTCGATATACCACGCAATTACATCTTTGATGTATCAACCTACTACTATGGACAAGAAGAAGATTTTTATATTTTTTTATATTTGATATAAACCATAATTATATTTATGCCATTGATTTATGGCGTATTTTTCGTATTTATTATTTTTTGTTATTTTTGAATATTTTATACATTTTTGTCACTTGTTGTGATCTTTTGTCTCTGTATCGTTTTTTATTTTATACTTATTTTATTTTAATATATTATTTTCAATGTCTTTATGTGCTTTTTTGGTTGGTTTTTCTCTGTTGTTATTTTTGTGGTTCACTGATCGCAATAGATGCGTCGCCTATTCATGGTTTTCATGATCTTCACACCATTTTGATATTTATGTGTTTCATTAGTTTTTTATTTTTATTCTTCATTATTTACTTTTACTTATATGTTTTTTATTTAATTGTTTTTTCATTTATTATTTTTTACTTTAATTTATTCATTAATTCATTTATTAATTATGATTTCTTATCTAATTACTATTTATCAATCACCATTTTTTCTACTTTTATTATTCTGTAAACTAGTGATGTTTCACGTAATTTGTTGATATTTTTAAATAAACCACTATACATATATATTTTTTGTTATGTTTACACTTTTATGAATTAATAATTGCAATTTTTATTAAATTGTCATATTTATATTATTTGTTATATCTTGGCACTTACTTGTTTGCCTCACGTCTTGTGATTCCTTTCTTCTTATTATTTCGGTTTTTTCTCTTTTTCCCCCTTTTTTCTTTTCTTCTTTCTCTGCCTCTCATTCTCTTTCTTGTGTATTCATTTTTAGTAGACATAACACACTTCTCACTTGTTCATTGTATTCTTATTCGCAACACCACACACATATTGTTATATTTAATTCAATATCTTCCTATGTCCTGGGGTTGCGCTTGTTGCAGTTGAACCTGGGAGCCTCGCCCTGTTTCCCAGTCGTCTCTACGCTCGCACTGTGCTTTGCTTGGTTTCCATGGACACGCGTCCTTGGGGGCACGCAGGCGCACTGAGAGCGTGACGACAGAGGACAGGGATCTCGCGGCTCAGGTCGGGTTCCCGCGCATGCGCCGTAGACCAGAACGGCGAGGACGGACACCGGAATCACATAATTTTTAAATCAACTGAACTGTATATATATGCATGATACTGCAGCATCCCATATACTACCCCCTGAGGAAGCCACATTGGCGAAACGCGCGTCGGGGCGCTACGTTGTCAGGCTGCAGTGCGGGGCTTCTTATCACGTCCATCTCTATGGGTAAGCCCAGCTTCACACTCTCTATGTAAGATATTTGACTCTTTCCCTGGCGTACTCAGTCACACTACTATATTCTGATCCTAGTTTACTTTATTGCTACATCCTATCTTTTGTAATGCTATAACTTACTATGTTTCAATTTTCTAAACACTCTGAATAACCTTTGGAGGAAACATATGACTCTTTTAGCGAGTCCTTTTTTTCGCTCCAAATTTGCGGATACTTTGCATTTATTATCTCCACTAGCATTTTTTTATCTTCATTGTTACGTATGCAATAATTAATTCATTTAGACTGGATCACCTATTATCCATTCTGGTTTGTGACTTACTGCCAGGGATTTTGTGTTACGGTGGGCCGAATACCCCTAATTTATAAAATCCTTGAAGCCGCCACACTGTGCTCCTATTTTTATTCGGATCTGTTTTTGAATTTTATGTAATACCCTTTATGTTGTATGTCCCAATAAAATATGTTAATTTTTTCACTACATCTATGGCGTAATGACTTCTTTTTCTCTAAGTTTTCTATAATGGTACATTGTGTTTGCTAACTGTGTTAGAAGGCTAATGGATGATTAGAAAACACTTGAAAACCCTTGTGCAATTATGTTAGCACCGCTGTAAACAGTTTTGCTGTTTAGAGGAGCTATAAAACTGACTTTCCTTTGAGCTAGTTGAGAATCTGGAGCATTACATGTGTGGGTTCGATTAAACTCTCAAAATGGCTAGAAAAAGAGAGCTTTCATGTGAAACTCGACAGTCTATTCTTGTTCTTAGAAATTAAGGCTATTCCATGCGAGAAATTGCCAAGAAACTGAATATTTCCTTCAACGGTGTGTACTACTCCCTTCAGAGGACAGCACAAACAGGCTCTAACCAGAGTAGAAAGAGAAGTGGGAGGCCCCGCTGCACAACTGAGCAACAAGACAAGTACATTAGAGTCTCTAGTTTGAGAAATAGACGTCTCACAGGTCCTCAACTGGCAGCTTCATTAAATAGTACCTGCAAAACGCCAGTGTCAACGTCTACAGTGAAGAGGCGACTCCGGGATGCTGGCCTTCAGGGCAGAGTGGCAAAGAAAAAGCCATATCTGAGACTGGCTAATAAAAGGAAAAGATTAATATGGGCAAAAGCACACAGACATTGGACAGAGGAAGATTGGAAAAAAGTGTTATGGACAGACGAATCGAAGTTTGAGGTGTTTGGATCACACAGAAGAACATTTCTGAGACGCAGAACAACTGAAAAGATGCTGGAAGAGTGCCTGACGCCATAGGTCAAGCATGGTGGAGGTAATGTGATGGTCTGGGGTTGCTTTGGTGTTGGTAAAGTGGGAGATTTGTACAAGGTAAAAGGGATTTTGAATATAAGTGTGAGTTTTCATGGAAAACACAAAATTGTCTGGGTGACCCCAAACTTTTGAACGGTAGTGTATATCTATATATATATATATATATATATATATATATATATATATATATATATATACATACCTGGTATATTGCAGCGTGTGCTTGTTCTATCTCTATGCCACTGATCAGTACAAATGTAGAGAAATGTTTATATTGCATTCATCTTTACAGTTTTAACGTTTACTTTGCATCATAACTAATTCATTTGGCAGAGGAAGGAATAAAAATTCCCTGCACAGTAACTAAAGAGTTTGACATTTAAACCGACTTAAATCATTAGGATGCTTGACCTGGTTCAACAGCTTTTTACTTTTTGCTCATAAATATTTTGAATCACCAGATTTAATGGATAAAATTACTGACTCTTCACATTCTGTTAATGATATTTTTAAATATGTCTGAAAGGGACAGCAGACACAATATGTAAATGGCACAAAATATAGCTAATAGCAAAATGGCTTTTCCAAGTTTCCTGACATATACAGCAAATGTTGCTTTTTTTATTAGGCATCTTATACTATAGCTAAAGTGCTTATGTGGCATTCATATTCTGCAGACAGTCATCTTGTATCATCTTACTTTATCTTGCCTAACTAAGTATTTTTAGAAACGGTGCTAGTCTTGTCCATTGGTTGTGTCTGGTATTGCAGTTCCGTCCATATACTTGAATAGAGATGAGCTTCAATACCCAACACAGTTCATGGACAAGTGGCTCTGTTTTTGGGAAAAACAATTAGACCATTTTTTTATTTTATACCGGATGACCACTTTAACTCAAAGACCTCATGCACTGTGGCATATTATGCCTCCAAAACACTTGAAGGAAATGGAGACTTATTAATGCAGGTACAAGTACACTAGAGTTCCGGAGTAATTATATTAAAAACCGCCAACTCTCTGCTCCCTAGAGCATTACTGTCCCATGCGTTGGTGTTAAAGGGTAACTAAATGTTCAACAAACTTCTGAAATGTCATGGTGACATGACAGAAGTTTTGATTGGTGGGGGTCCGAGCACTGAGACCCCCAGCAATCGCTAAAACAAAGCGGCAGAAGCACTCGTGTGAGCACTCAGCCGCCTCATTTCTGTTTGGCCTTTTCCGAAAATCAATGTTTTGGAGTACGGGCTCAACAGAATGTCTATGAGCCCGTACTCCGATACAGCGGCTTTAGGGAACAAGCTGAACAGAAACGAAGCGACTGAGTGCTCATATGAGCACTTCTACCGCTACTTTTTACATGTCAGAAGTTTGTCAAATGTTTAGTTACCCTTTAAAGAGGCTCTGTCACCAGATTTTGCAACCCCTATCTGCTATTGCAGCAGATAGGCGCTGCAATGTAGATTACAGTAACGTTTTTATTTTTAAAAAACGAGCATTTTTGGCCAAGTTATGACCATTTTCGTATTTATGCAAATGAGGCTTGCAAAAGTACAACTGGGCGTGTTGAAAAGTAAAAGTACAACTGGGCGTGTATTACGTGCGTACATCGGGGCGTGTTTACTACTTTTACTAGCTGGGCGTTGTGCATAGAAGTATCATCCACTTCTCTTCACAACGCCCAGCTTCTGGCAGTGCAGACACAGCCGTGTTCTCCAGAGATCACGCTGTGTCGTCACTCACAGGTCCTGCATCGTGTCGGACGAGCGAGGACACATCGACACCAGAGGCTACAGATGATTCTGCAGCAGCATCGGCGTTTGCAGGTAAGTCGATGTAGCTACTTACCTGCAAATGCTGATGCTGCTGCAGAATCAACTGTAGCCTCTGGTGCCGACACGATGCAGGACCTGTGAGTGACGTCACAGATCTGCACTGCCAGAAGCTGGGCGTTCTGAAGAGAAGTGGATGATACTTCTCATCAGAAAGCCCAGCTAGTAAAAGTAGTAAACACGCCCCGATGTACGCACATAATACACGCCCACTTGTACTTTTACTTTTCAACACGCCCAGTTGTACTTTTGCAAGCCTCATTTGCATAAATACGAAAATGGTCATAACTTGGCCAAAAATGCTCGTTTTTTAAAAATAAAAACGTTACTGTAATCTACATTGCAGCGCCTATCTGCTGCAATAGCAGATAGGGGTTGCAAAATCTGGTGACAGAGCCTCTTTAAGTATTTTTATTTTTTTTAATCCATGGTGTTCAAAGGTGCTTACCTACCTGCTCTCAATCCAATGGCTGCTTACACAAAACTACCTGTTTCTGGACCAATATCTGATTAGAGAGGATCACATTGTACGGACGGAAGCTGCACTCTTTCCATGTCATGTCAGGCATGTAGTCCTGGCATAATAACAACAATCCAGCTAAAATCTTGTGACCATGTAATATTCCTGAAAGCTCATCCTCTGCATTTAAACCCTGGTCCGGCTATTTTCTTTCCATGCTAACATTTTAATATGTATCAGTTCTGCATAAATAACTTTTGCCTTCTGTCTGAGTAGATAAGTACACTTTAAGATAATCCCAGACCTCTATCTGTAGTATGTGAAATATTCATATCAACATACAGAAATGTGACATATTCAGCACTAAATATTTTAGTATATATTTAACATGTCCCTACTTATATGCCCAATCCATCATGTCTGGAACACTTTAGGGCCTGTTCACATCAGCGTTTGCTTTATGTTGATGGGTTCCGTCGGAGCTCTCCATCGGAGGAACCCATCAATGGAAAGGCAAACAGAAACCATAGCTTCTGTTTGCATTACCATTGATTTCAAACATAATGGTCCCATTGCCAATGGTTTTCGTTTGTCTCCGTTCCGTAAGGTTTCCGTTCTTTTGATGGAAAATAGTGCAGTCGACTGACTTTAATGTACAGTGCATGACCTTTTTTGTTTGATACAAAATACATAAAAATATGGGCGATGTATTTGGGGTTTAATTTCAGGTTTTAATCTAGATTTTAATACCATTTTGTGTAGAAATTCCCTAATATCCCTCCTTTTGGATGGAGGAGTGTTTTAAAAATAACATGCAAGTCTATGGGGAATTCCATAAAATTGTATGCCATTGGATGTATAAAACAACTGTATTCCGTATTCACTGATATGACACTACTGATATGAAAATCGGCACTCGGGTTCTAGTTGAAAAACTCTAATTTTTTATTTTGCAATGCACAATATTGTAAACGTTTTCTGACTAGCAAGATAATTTGGATTGTCTTGGTGCTGATAAGTATAAAGCACATTGCTAATACGCAACGTCCATTGCTGTGAAGAGTGGCACCACTCTTCACAGCAATGAACGTTGCGTATGTGAGCATGTTTTCACAAGGCATATTTTACTTAGGAAATATCATTTATACTTATCAGCACCAAGACAATACAAATTATCTGATGAAGGTCTTGATAGACTGAAAACTTTCATAATATTGTGGTTTGCAAAATAAAAAATTTGAGAACTGGAGTGCCGAGGTTTATATCAATATTACTACAGAGTGTCCAACTCGAGCACCATCACCAATCAGAGAGCTGTCTATGCTCTACACATTAAAAATGAACTCTGGCATGGGGAAAAAAAGTTTCCATCTTCCCCTTATGAACTAGATGTAACACCTTCAGACTTCACAGAACCTTGGCTTAAAAATATTTTTCTTTACAGTGTCTACTCTAAAGGGTCTTAAAGATTATCTCTGGAATGATTTATTGAGATATTTATTGTTAGGGTTTATACTTTGAATATTTTATTACTAGTTTTCTAGTCCTTTTCTCTGTTTTATAAGTAGGGGAAATTATTTGTAGACTGAGGGTAATAGTATATGCAAATACTCAAATGTGTTCAATAGATAAAACACAGAGAAATAGAAAAAATATACAGATCAACATAAGGGAATGTCTAAAGTAATTGTAAGCTGCTTAGCCACAGTGTATAGTATGGTTAGACTTATCTCAATCACCTATGAATGCATCTGTCACCATGATCTTATTGTTTACATGACCAATCAGTTAAAAGATAAAGCGCATTAAATACAAAGAAGCTTGTGTATTCATAAAATTATACATACAAGTCACCTGAAAATTATTATTATTATGATTTTTTTTGTCGGGAATTTTACAGCAACTTGCAGGCTACTAAACTGCTCAGAAGAGAAGCCGATTTTATTTCCTGTATTTCTTTTAAGCAAATGTTTGCCTTTGAAAACCAATTTTTTTTATATTTAAATACATCCAAATTTCTATTCTGAGTCATTTCTGAACATACCTTCGGTTGGAGCTTCATTTTTCTGATACGGAGCTCCAAATCCCCTAAATAAATAGATTTAAAAGATAACATGCTGGCTTCTTGCAGCCACCACTAGGGGGAGCTTAGAAACTCTCTGCATACTATTATACAATGAACTGAATAATAACACAGTATGCATTAAGCTCCCTCTAGTGGTGACTGCAGGCAGACAGAATGGCATCTTTTAAATCTATATCTATGCAGGAGATTTGGAGCACTGTATCAGAAAAAAAAAAGCTCTGAGCTCTATGTAGATCTATTTAGGAAATAATCAGCACATAATTAAAATAAATATTACTAACCCTATTTTAAAAGGTGGAGAATCACTTTTAGATCATGTTGCTCTCTTGCTAAAGATGAGATAGCCATACAATTGTAAGAATGGATTATAAAGGTCACTATGAGTTGTTACACATTCAGGATACACTGCCAGCTGTCAGTGTCATACCAGAAATTCACATGACGGAATAAAGGTTTTCTCAAGTAAAAATGAAAATAGAAAATAGAATTTTAGACATCCCTTTAAATGCTCTAAATACATTAGGTTTTTGTGGTATTTAGAGAACTCAAAAATCTTTAGATGTACACTGCACATATGATGCAATAGGATCCCCCACATGTGTGTTTCAGAGATTACTTCCTCTATATTCATCGCAGGTGGGTTCACCTATAAGGTCAGTAGTTAAAAAAATAAAATAACTAGTATTCTGATAAGAGACATCAAACTCATCCACTCACTGCACAACAGGGGACGGAATTGTCATAATATAAAAGCAAAGCAAGTTCTATATACTGAACTGAGCAAGCTTCATTCTCCATTACCATTAAGATGTTTGCAAATGAATGAACATACTCAACGTTACAAAAAATCCTAATGTTTTCCATCACAAGGAGAAAAGCAGATTTGTGATCCTGGTATCCAGGTACGATAGTTGTCTGTGCTGTGTGATGTATCTGTACATGTTCTGCTCAATTTAGTAATTTACATCCTCTATTATGGAACTTGGAGCGCTGCGTAATATGTTGGCGCTAGGGGATAATAATAGTACACCTAGCAATAATGATAATACATTAATAAACATGTGGCAGTGTGCTAACCCTGAAAGGAAATTTAATTGTCACCTTTTTAGTTAATTTTACGACATTCTAAATAAGAAAATACAATTTTGAAAGGAACGGTTGTAATGTACAATAATCATTATGTGTAAAACTATCTCCAATATGTATCTACAATATTTTTGTAAATATTGTAAAATTCATTATTTAAAAAAAAAAAAAAAGTTATTTCTATAGCGGCATCAGAACAACAAAAATAATTGCAAATGACTCTTAGACATCTCACAGATTTCTCATTCCTACTTCTATTTGTCATGAGTAACATCCTGTCAATGGCAAGTATAGGGACCGTCTTGTTTCTTGTCATACAGTTGGGCAGTATTTTACAAATTACAAGTACTAGGGGAACTGCCTGGTTGTGCAGAAGTTTTTGGGACTTCATTGACTTCTATAGAACAGGACATAAAAAATAAAACCGTGCTGATTAGTTCTAACTTTAGGCCTGTATACATTTTAGATAGATCATCAATTTTTGATCTGTAGGGGGTCTAACCCCTTCATTGTTGATTAAGGCACAGCACCATTCATAAGGGTGTAGCTGTGCCTTCTACTGCAACTCAGCGTTGCTCAGTCACATTCATTTGAATGGGTTGGGACATAGTACCAGGCACAGCTACAGAGCTATGTACGGCATAGTTCCTAGATAAACAATGAAAGAGCCACAGGGGTCAGACCCTAAAGATACGCCACAGTTTTAATGTTTAAAAGAATCCATAAAATTCATAAAACTCAAAACAGGCAATTTTTCCTTGGCGATGCGTGACATAACCGTATGTTACGGCCGCAAAGGGGGAGCATGGCGCTCCATACTCAGCGGGTGACGTATGGTATGTTACAGCTGACACTTCACTGTAATGGCCGGGATCGGACATAACGTAAAATTTTGTTAAATAAAAAAAATAGTTTTGTGTTGCCAAATTCTGTGAGTCATAACTTATTTCTTTTTCCATCGATAGAGCATGTGAGGTCTTATTTTTTGCTAGTCGAGCTTTAGTTTTTATTAGTACTAATTTGGGGCACATGCAACTTTTCGATCACTTTTTATTTAATTTTTTGGGGAGCTAAGGTGACCAAAAAACAGCAGTTCTGGCGTTTTTTTAAAATGTTTATTTTCTTTACAGCATTCACCGTGCGGGTTAAATAACGTTATATTGGAATAGTTCAGGTTTTTTTACTTTCAATATATATATATTTTATTCTACAATAAAAAAAATAATTATTCAGCTATTCTATATGTATTGGTCTCTTTAGGGTACTTGAACTGGCGATTGTTGGATCGCTTGCACAATGTATTTCAGTACTTATGTATTACAGTATATTGTACTTTTACCGCTCTCCTATTAAGCCCCCCTACTCCGTACAGTTACGTGACATGTCACCAAGGGAATAAATGGTACCATTACAAACTACCTCGCACAAAACAAACCTTCATGCAGCTATGTCGACAGAAAAATAAAACAGCTATGGCTTTTGGAAGGTAGGGAGGAAAAAAATTAAATGAAAACCCAAAAATATGGCTTGGGCACCAAGGGGTTAAAAGACCTGGATAAACTATTGCATCAAAGCCCAAAATTAAATGCAAATGATTCTCTCAAGTGTCTCGGTGTCTGCCAAGTCCTGGTTCTTATTGTTGGTATGATCTAGTGTCAACTACAAGTATAGGGATTGTCAGGTTACCCTACTTGCAATATATAAAAAATGGTGTCACAAATTATAAAATATGGCCTTTAATTCAATCCTATCAAAAAACGTAATAGATTACATAGACAAATAAAAAAGCTCCGTCATGACGAGGGTGTATGTCAATAATAACCAAGCATGCACTTGTATAAATATGCTATTTTCAAGTGAACAACATGAAAAAACCAGAACGTTCTTATCGACTCCGAAGTTCAGTGTTCAAGCATAGCAACTGCTGGGTCCAAAGAATGGCAATGCAATCCAGGCTTTTCTCACTAGTTGACCCTTGCACAATGCTTATATTGTATTTAATTGAAGGGATCTCCATTGGGAGAACAGATTATAAAAGTTTTCTGGAAATAGTTTATATGAATTTATAAATTTGCATTTTTGAATAAAACATTCAACATAATATATCGGTATATATAACTTTGTAGATACAAAGACATTTTCTCATTTAGAAGTTCCTGTTTTTTCTTGCTACAGATCGTCGTGATTATTGTAGCACATCTGGTTTGAAGAACCCCAGGCCAAGCTAACCATTATAGCAGAAAACAATTACCAGTCTGCAGCACATTCTGGTCTCCTAATTGACCTTATTGCTCCGTGTTTTTCCGTTTATTTGCAGTAAATCTTTTTGGTCTGCAATGTTCTACCATTTCTCTATCTACTTCCAACTTCAAACGCAAGGAATGTCAGCTAGGATAGAAGATCTAAAATTGAAAGCAAAGGCAGTGAAAATTACAACTGGCATTACAGAAATGTGGATTAATGCTGCTCACAACTTGCTTGGTGTTGTACTCATTTTCGGTGGAAAGACAAATGGCGACTTTGAAGACATTTGCTTTAAAGGGATGAACTTCTCTAACCCAGCAATCTATAAACTGGTGAAATTGTGAAACATGTTTATTACAATAAAATACCTGTAAACCATATTGCGGAAAATGTTGCTGTGTTTATGAGGCCATCCAATAGAACATGAGACCACATCATCATATTACCAAACTATATGTTCCTGCCATAAGCATTTACTTTGTGTTGGTTGCACTATTGACTATAATTCTTTGTTATAGACAGATCTCAGTAAATATGTGAAATAGAGAGGCAAGTTGCATGTTTGTAAATGTTATCTGATGTTGGAATACACTTTATAAGGCTGTGAGTTAAGGTTATAAATACATTTCCGTTTATAGGCAGGGAACATCTGGACACTGATGTGAATAGGGCTAAAAAAAAAAAAAGATGGGATTATTACTTAAGGAGGCTCTGTCACCACATTATAAGTGGCCTATATTGTACATGATGTGATCGCCGCTGTAATGTAGATTACAGCAGTGTTTTTTATTTAGAAAAATGATCATTTTTGACAGAGTTATGATATGCTAATAAGTATCTTAGTGGACAACTGGGCGTGTTTTACTATCTATATGGCCAAGTGGGCGTTGTACAGAGGAGTGTATGACGCTGACCAATCAGTGACCAATCAGCGTCATACACTTCTCTCCATTAATTTACACTACAGATAGCGATATAGCTATATCGCTATGTGCAGCCACATAAACACACTATATCATTACTGTAGTGTCACGATAATGAATATACATTACCTCCAGCCAGGACGTGATGTGTATTCAGAATCCTGACCACTTCTGTAGCGTCTGTGTGAGACTACAGCACAGCACAGCGAGATCTCTCTGTAAATAACAGTTTACAGCGTAATCTCGCGAGACTATGCCTACTATGCTCTAACCCATGGAGAAGTGCATAGAAGTGGTCAGGATTCTGAATACACATCACGTCCTGGCTGGAGGTAATGTATATTCATTGTCATGACACTGCAGTAGCGTTATAGAGTGTTTATGTGGCTGCACATAGCGATATATATCGCTATGTGCTGTATAAATGAATGGAGAGAAGTGTATGACGCCGATTGGTCACTGATTGGTCAGCGTCATACACTTCTCTGTACAACGCCCACTTGGCCATATAGTAAAACACGCCCAGTTGTCCATTGAGAAACTCATTAGCGTAAAGCTAATATAGGTCATAACTCCGTCAAAAATTATAGTTTTTCTAAATAAAAAACTGCTGTAATCTACATTACAGCACCGATCACATCATGTACAATATAGGCCACTTATAATGTGGTGACAGAGCCTCTTTAAAAGGAGTTTTCCTATGCAATATTAATCTTTTTTTTAATTATTTTCCGACATTGTCTGTTATTTAGTCAGTTCTGATACTAAACCAGCAAAATAGGTGTGAATCCCACCAATGTTGCTTGAAGGGGTTGTCCCACTATTAAATGTACTAGCAATATAATTCAGCTTTAAAAATTAATTAGTTTTGTAGTTTACCTTATGTTACAAAAATTCTCCAGTTGCGAGATATACCATTTACTTCATTATAATGGTGCACCCCAGTGTTTAATCTGTAGTAATTACAAAGGAGAGAGCTTCCACAGCACTGGACCGCCAAAGGGGTGCATGCCTCTACAGGACCTGGTCCACGGTCCTCAATACCGGGCAACCAAGAATGGACAAGGAGGCAGCACTTCCAAAAATATCACAGCTTTTAATCACCCATGCAACGTTTCAGTCCAACAGGACCTTTCCCAAGCATATTGGAAGTGCTGCCTCCTTGTCCATTCTTGTTTGCCCAATCTGTAGTAATGTGCTCGTCTTCCTACTGAGCTGAGTGAGGCAGGACGCATATGTTCAGTTCTACTCTCCAACTTCCACTAACCAATAGAAAATGCCTTCTCTGTTTGTCAGTAAAGAAGTAGAGAAGAAACTTCTATTCAGAAACATAACTTGTAAGTGTGTATGGAGACTCACATAGTAGAAAACACACAGGAGAGCCAGCAGTTTGCTTAGATGAAGAGAGAACCTGCCTACAGCACTGCTTACATACAGCGTGGAGCTCTCCCCTCTCCTACTCATCTTCTCACTGTGTGTAAGCTGCAGGCTCTCCCTCTTCTTCAGTTATATAGGACTGGGCTCTCCCTCTAAAAATGCATGTAATGGGGGCATTTGTATAGCTTTTCCTAGAGAGGAGGCAGGGACATTGAAACAGAACGATCTACCTATACAAACTATGACAGGGAGGGGGATGAACTGCCACAGAAAGAACACTCCTCCTGAGCTGCCAGTCTGAAGAAAATCTAGCAGAGCAATGGGGAGATCTCTGGATCAATGTAAGATACAACGCTGGTACTAGCTTTGTTAGAAATAGATTGTCATTCACGTTCACGTGTTTTCTTTCTTTTTTCTAATTAATTATGGGACAACCACTTTAATTGATTCCATAACACCATGCTTACTATGAAAAAATATTTAGAGATTGCTATTACTACAGGGATATAACATGTAAGGCTCCATGCACGACCGTGCCCGTAATTATGACCCATTATAAAGTATGGGAGCACGGTCCGTAAAATAAAAAATAGGACATGTCCTATTTTTTTCGGCAAGTTTCCACGGCACGGACACCTTTCTGTAAATATAGAATGTGTGAATGTGAGAGTATATGATCTGATATATACAAAACATTTTTAGGAGATGTGCATTCTAGCACTTTAGCCCATGCATTCCTACTCTCCCAGAATGTCTGGGAAACTCCAGCAAAAAGGAGAAACCTCCTGAACTCCCTGAAGAGTAGTCTTTTCTTCTGGGTTTATTGATGGTCCAGTGATGGCAGCAGGGACAAACGCCAGTCCATGCTGCCTGCACAGTAGCATGTGTATACGGACACTATTGTGCAGGCATAAATATCATCATGCTGTAACCTTAGGCCCTTGAACACATAACAGTGCCAAGCGCAGTGCCCCTTAACAGTGACAACCACAGTGACCCTCAAATGCTAACAGCCACATTACCCCCTAAGTAGTGCCAGCAACAGTGCCCCTTTTCTTACCTGTTGTGGTCATGATGATATTTATGCCTGCACAATAGTGGCATTGTATACATGATACTGTGCAGGCAGCATGAACTGGTGCTTTTTCCTGCTGCCATCACTGGACCATCAATAAACCCAGAAGAAAAGCCTGCTTTCAGGCAGTTGAGGAGGTTTCTCCTTTTTGCTGGAGTTTATCAGACATTCTGGGAGAGTAGGAATGCATGGGCTAAAGTGCTAGAATGCACATCTCCTATGCATGATTTATATATATGTCCGATCATATACTCTCATATTTGCACATTCTATTATAGGTACGCTTTAGCCATTGTATCCAAAATGTAAAAGTTCTAAATAAAATTTTCCTTGATTTGCCACTTCTCAATAATTTAAATTGTAGAAAATGTTCCAAACATTTTTTTGCATTAGTAAATGGATTTGAAAAACTGAAATACCAGAGGATGAAACCCCTAGATCGGATAATGACTCGTACGTAGGTCTTTCTCCATAGCAATTTTTGACTCTGTGGAACAATTACCAGTGCATACTGGTCCCCGGTTCAGAATTTAGCACTGCTTGGACTATGTATCATCAATAATGAAATCCCAATGCACATACAGTTAAATTAACTAGGTTGATATGTCAAAAGACATTACAAGTTGCCACACAATGAATGTAAGCTATAAAATATTCTAGAAATTATTTATAAATTATGTGTCTATTTTAATTCTTTATTATGCTGTATATTGGACCTTTACCTTAATGACTCATGTGTCAGTGATATTACTAGCCACAGGTAATAAAACTTTCATCTATAATGACAGTCACAAGGCTGATGTAAAATAGTATTAAAGGGGCTGCTAGGGAATTCCTTCAATTAGGCAGAGCAGAAAGCATATCTCCCTCTCTGGAGGACCCAACTTATCTATGTATAAAAAGGATGGCCCATAGATTGCAATAAGGACGATGTAATGCTTCATTTCCCCACAGAATGCAGCTGAATGTTGAGCCTCAGCAGTGGGACAATCTGTGATCAGTTTAATTTTTAGGAACCCCTCACATAAAAAGGGATTGTAAGCGGACAACCTCTTTAACATAAAGATCCAACTTTGGAGCCACTTTAAATAACACAAAGAGCACCTGTCTCCTTTCTGTTCTCTGTATAGCACTTTTCCTGTATGTCTATCTGCATCATACTTGTTCCAGCCTACTGCAACCTGAGGTACCTATGTTAATGGACTAAAATAGCCCAACAGTCTGGGTCTGATGAAAGATATTAAGAGCAGTAGAGAATTAGAAATTCTGTGCTACTCAGTTTCACCGTCTTTAAGTCATCACCCAAGTTCCAACTATTCTAGTCGTGGACCGGCATCCAGGTACGCTCTCGAGGTTATAGTCTAATGAGAAAATTGAGACTAGGGAGATATATCAAAACTGGTAATAGTGGATTAGTTACCCATGCAACAAATCAAGTAGTTGCTTTTATTTTCCAAACAACCTTTGAAAAAGGAGAAGTGGAATCTGATGGGTTGACATTTGCAACTACTGCACTTTTTCATTGCACCAGTTTTGATACATCTCCCCTAAAACTAAACACTCTATATGAGTTTTCCAGAGGAAGGGGATGTAATATGTCTCAATAGTCTCACAATGCAATAATAAAAAAAACTCTCATACTTACCTTTGCAATGCCTCACCATTCCTCTGCTGCCACTGCCTGGGTTATCCACCAGTTTACTGTTTACACAGCAGTTTGGTGACAAGTTGTCCACTCGGACAACACGTCACATTAAGGGGCTGGCAAATCACTGCCTATTATGGTATCGTCCATAGTGACATGACTATTTAGTTATTAGTTTTACCCCCTCCCTCTGATTATATTTAAAATGCTATTGAGATTTCAGCATTGGGACTACCTAGTAGCTCAATAGATATATATATATATATATATATATATATATATATATATATATATATATATATATATATGTGTAGATGGATGGAGAATAAGAGACTGACAGAGTAGAATTGATTTTGCCATGTTTAAGGTTTGCAGCATTTTGGAGAATCAATGGCGAATAGATTTCTTGAGGATTCACTCTATTTAGCTTAGACACATTGTATTTTAATCAACATTTTCTATTTCATCACATTGGCTGGTAACAATTTGGGCTTAATGTATCATTTGTTGTGATGAGTAGTTTTAAAACAACAGAAGATTTAAAAGCCAAATACCTTGTGGTTGAAGTGATCGCTTTGGTTAATCAAATGCAATCTGCTATATCAGAAGATTATTAGTTAATGCTGCAAGAAAGTTTGAAAACTTGTCCTGTGTCTTTGGTCATAAACGAGATAGCACTTAGTAATTACTGATTTACTTTTGCATTAATTAGTCTGAAAAAAACTTAAAGACAACATTACTTGGATAGTCAGCTCCTAATAAGTGCAAGAAGTATAGCACTTCAGTGGTAATTAAGAACTTTTAGCTTATCAATTCTACGGTAAAAGCTTTTCTTTTCTTTTCTAATGCATCTTTTATTAGATATAACAACATTTTATTTTCAATTATTTAAATTGCGCTTAATTTGAACATTTAAATAGAATTGCAGAGGAAATGGTATATGCAAATGAAATGGCTTATGTTAATGAAGACAATTTACTGTGTCATTCTGCAAAGCTTTCATTTGATATCGGAAAATAACTGTTGTTTTCATGTGCAAAACATCACAGCTTGTGTGTTACTACTGTACCCTGCATTAAGATCAGATCATTTTGAACACAATAGAACATGTATAACAATGCATCTCTCATCAACATCCCACTTCTCTGACAATAAACAGACAATTACATCTTTGGAGGAATGGGAAATGAAATCAAATAAACACAATGTTCTGCACAATAGCTATGGCCAGGGATTTTTGTAGTTTGCCGTGTAGACTCACCTTTGGTAAACTAATATTTAAATGGTACCTCCTTCCATAAATGAACACTTGACAGTGCTTCTGAATCCTTTAGGGTATGACCAGACGTGGCGTATTTTTTCCGCCTTTGTCCGCATCAATGCCGCATATAATCTGCGTTGCAGATTCTGTTGCGGTTCTGCCTAAAATGGGCATTAAATTGATGCGGACTAGCCATTGCGTATTGCGGTGAAAGTACTTTCCCTTCTCTCTATCAGTGCAGGATAGAGAGAAGGGACAGCCCTTTCCCTAGTAAAAGTAAAAGAAATTCATACTTACCTGGCCGTTGCCTCGGTGACACGTCCCTCTCTTGACATCTAGCCCGACCTCCCTGAATGATTCGGCAGTCCATGTGACTGCTGCAGCCTGTGATTGGCTGCAGCTGTCACCTGGACTGAAACGTCATCCCGGGAGGCCGGACTGGAGGAAGAAGCAGGGAGTTCTCGGTATATTGTGATCGGAAGTCACTGTACAGGGTGCTGAAACAGTTACTGCCGATCGTTTAACTCTTTCAGCATCCTGGACAGTGACTATTTACTGACGTCGCCTAGCAACGCTCCCGTAATTACGGATGCACACACGTAGTCACCCGTAATTACGGGAGCCCCATTGACTTCCAACGTGCGTTTTTACGTTAGTGTGCCTGGGGCTTCAGTCTGGCTGTAGATCTAGAAATACATAGGTCCAGCCAGAATGAAGAAAGATCATGTTTGTAAAACAAATACGCTCCGCAGCACACATAACATGTACATAACATCTGCAGACTTCATTGCGGAATTTTGACTCTCCATTGAAGTCAATGGAGAAATTCCGCAATGAGTCGGCAACAAGTCCGCTACACGTCCGCAACAACCAGTGTATGCTGCGGACACCAAATTCTGCACCGCAGTCTATGCTCCGCAGCGGAATTGTTCGCAACGTGTAAACGAAGCTAACGAATAAGGTGTGGAAAGCTATGGAGAAACGTGTACGCTGCGGACTTCCGCAGCGGACTGTCCGCAGCGGAATTCCAGTGCAATTCAGCCACGTCTGGTCATGCCCTTACATGTAACTGTGTGCAGTCTTTCTCGGTACATATAAGTAGAATTTCTTACAGATTAGAAAACAGTTGTAGTTTTTTTCCAGAAACAGCACCACACTTCTTCACAGGTTTCATCTGGTACTGCCGATCAGCTCCATTGACTTGAATGAGGCTGAGCTGCAATACCACACAAAACCTATGGGGAGTTGAGGCGCTTTTTTTTTTTTTTTAAACAGCCACGTTTTTCTAATCCTGTTCAACCTCTTTAATATATTTGTAACATCACAATTATTACCATTATAATAGGGAGACATCTAATAATAAGCTTAGAAAGCTACAAGAAATTGAAATTCCCTGGTATTACTTTGCTTTTTAGCAGATGCAAGTTTCCAGGCAGAAAGGACACATAGGCACAAGAACAAAAAATGTACACAGGTAGGTAAAACCTCTGTTACCCTGGTGTCTTATGTTTCTTCTTATAAACCATAGCAGGAAATGCATTATTTTACCTTTTCCAGCTCTGGGGACCAAACACAACTTTACAAAAGGAATTCTGAAACCAGAATTATTACTAGTGCATCATTGTCAGCAATGTGTTTAAAAAAAGAGTGGGTGAGCAGTGATCTCCATAGGAGCATGAGATCCATTGTAGTCACTCACCGGCTTCAATACCTGTTGCTAGGCAACTGCTTGAACATCATCAATAGGATACCCTAATGAATGGGTAACTATTAGTGGAGTTCTTGTTTCTCTATTTTCTATATTAGAGACCTAATATACATAGAACATTGTAGGCTATGACAGCTTTAATAGCAAGGTAGTCTTATAAAATAGTGATACTAATTATATTTCTCACTTGAATAAAATAGTATTATTTTTCATCTCAAAGATAACAGCTGACAAGATTGACTGTGCCCGAAGTAAAAGTCAAAGGAACAAATTAGAAGGAAAATAAAAACTGAGATAGCCCAGTAGCTGAATAAAAAATGAATCAGGGGAACTAGCTTTGTCAGATCCAGGGAGCAGGTCATGTACAGCAAAGAGCTGGAGCAATAAAGTGAATCAGATTGTCCTGGCATACCAAGCCATGGATGAATTAAATTACAAATTGAAGGAGGGTGAATGTCAGATGTCAGGGAAGTTTTCTAAGCTAAATGAATTATACGCTGTGCAACCTTTGAAATAATTGAGGTTGGAGGACAACGTTTTTTCCTGACCTACCATGTTGTATATTTTTCCCCAGTTAACCTGCGTAGCAATTTTTAACTTTGATGAAATCAATATGAGATGTCATACTTCAGTAGCAGTTTTGGTTTTCATTGGAAACAAACCCTCCTTTGAAAGAGTTGTTTGACTTTTATGGGAGCTTTATGAATCCACCAGAATTTTGATATGGAACTGGGCAGTTTATTTGGATTGAACATAAAATGTTGTGATCTTTATGAAAAAGATAGAACTCCAAACTATAGAACAATAGATTCAACTTTTTTGTTATTTCTTCAATGTGGGAAAGCTCCCGACGTTCACGCTAAAAGTGTCTTCATCATATAGAGGACAAGAGAGTGTTCTTTCGGCCTTTAGATTACGCTATTCCATTCTGTGGTATTAGTAAAAAATGGTGTCAGTTAAATGGATACCATAATAGCCTATGTGTGACAGATGCCAACGTATGGCATCTATTACAGGCATCTAATTAACGGATACATCATGGTCTTTTTGATTGCTTTCCATGACGTATATGTTAATCGGATATTATCATAGCCAATTGGTAATGGATACATTAAACAGATGCCTAATAGTGGAATCTGTCATCCAAAGGCTATAATGCCATCTGTTTAATCACATCATGAAAAGGGTCACAATGTCTCCATTAAACTAATCCCATATTAGTCCATGGTTGACGGATGCCACTGTTAGGGTGTGCTCACGTCAGTGTTGGGCTTCCGTTCTTCGGTTCCGTTCGACCTTTCTTAGCTTCCATTTGCATTACCATTGATTTCAATAGTAGTCAACTATGCTATTAGGGCGGGTGTACCTTGGTTCGGTCAATTCACAACACTGTGCACATGCGCCCATCACAACGGAACATCGTAGTCGCCATTGTAGATTAGGGTAAGCGCCAAGCTCATACTATGAGCAGTGCAGGGATATCAGACTCCTGGCAAGAATCTAAGGGAAGTCATATTTCTAAAGGGCAGCCAGAGCCCAAAGACCGAGAGGTATTTAGTAGAGGGAACTGTCGCCCAAATTGTGCGGATGTGCGCTTGCGCACAGTGTTGTGAATTGACCGAACCCAGGTACACCCGCCCTACACTACTGCATGTGCGCAGTAAGGCATATAGGACGCCAAGTGCATGCTGTAGTCTATGTTAATTCATGGATACCCTCCTGTAATCTCTTAACTGGTGAGTCGCCACCTGTGTTTTTTACATTAGCACTTCAACACCTAATTAATGTATATGTTTATATATCTTTGGAGTTGATTCAACTTTTTTTGCGCACTATGATATACTACATTCTATATAGTAATTCACTTCCTATGATGTTCACTGTATCATTATATCATATCTGAGATATACTTATTTATATTATGTTCCTTATTTAATTGTATTATCATCACCTTGCTTAATCAACCTATATAAACTTGGATTTGACACACAATTTGTATGCTTGAAAAAGGCAGTTGCATCTGCCAAAACGTCCTCTTATGGAATAAAGTCAATCACTTGATTTTTTCACTTTGAAATCCTGAAGCGCTGCCTTATTTTTTTGAATATATATATATATATATATATATATATATATATATATATATATAAATCAGGGAAATAACTCTGAGTTATATAAAGACAACATTAAAGATGTATTTATTACATAATTTTAACTTGATTTCTGCAAAAACTCTTTAATTCTAAATTTATGTTAAAGCTAATTTAGTCCATATCAGATTTTTAATCTGTATCATTCCAGTAATGAGACTGCATTCCTACACTCATTTCCTACCCAATGTTTTTGGGGTTTTTTATTAGTTAAAAATAGGGAGAGAAAGTCAGATAGAGACTATCAGGGTATGTTCACACACTAGACTAAAAACGTCTGAAAATACGGAACTGTTTTCAAGGGAAAACAGCTCCTGATTTTCAGACGTTTTTTAAGCCACTCGCGATTTTTGGATTTCAATAGAGTCTATGAAAAACAGCAAAAAAAGTCCTGCACTTCTTTTTCGTGGCTGTTTTTTTCACGGACGTTTTTCAAAACGGCCACGTAAAAAAACGGCCCATCGGAACAGAACGCCGGTTTTTCCATTGTAATCAATGGGCAGATGTTTGGAGGTGTTCTGCTTCCCATTTTTCATCCGTTTTTCGGGCGTTTACGGCCCGAAAAACGGCCGAAAATAGGCTGTGTGAACATGCCCTCAAGGGAACATTGCTGCTTACCTCAACTAAACTGGAGAGGAACATGGTACACAACTACACTGTATCTAAGGTGACAAAATGTCCCTTGTGGCCCTCACTATCTCTCTTCACCCCCCTCCCCCCAAAATAAACTATTCTAAATACTGCCAGCCATTTTCCCTTCCCTGACCCTGGAAGTTCATCTGCTGGTGACAGGTATGACCCACCAGCCCACTCTCCAACATGACATGTCTCTCACGTTTGTTGTAAAACAAGGCAAATCATATTTAGATAACTATTCACTCTAAAGGCAAAAGTAAAGTCTCCCTTGCTTGCCATTCTTAGACAGTTTTTCTTGTACTTTCGACTCACATAACATTACTATATAGTTCAAAGATAATACTGCCATATACAGCCCACATAATATAGTGCTAGAGCTCTATGAACTGTCCCTTCCATAGACTAACCTTATGAATGCTACCAACATAACATCAATTCTTACACCCTTGTAACATCAGGAAATTTTAACTTAGGAATAACAAACAAAAAATCCCTTTTAATATGGATATAGACATTAACAAAAATAAAACATGGGTGACATTTTGCTCATGACAATGTAGATTCCACACTCATTTTGGAACCCCCTACAAAATGGAAAATAACAAAAGCTTTATTGTAAATGATTGATTTTATATACCGTGGCACTGACTAAAGCCGTCATCTGCCCCACCTCTCAGTGATGGCAACAGAAGAAATGCCCTATTATTTATTATATCTCTGCGTGATTCCAAAAGCTTGCCCTTATGTACAAGCTTGCTCAGTCTACCATGTTCTCAGCACCATCTGCCAACACAATCTCATTTTACAGTTCGCTACATCTTTGCGGTCGTTAAATTATGCCCTGTGTGGCAACTGGAATGAAGATCCAACTCCATTGTGAAATCCAGCAAATTACAATAATATGAAACAAATACAAAGGTAGTTCTCTAGTAATCATATTGTTTTAATTACAAAAAGGCCAACAGCATGCCCAAATGAACACAGCATTTATTACATTTTCAAGAAAGGTGAAAAATGGCCTCTGCAGTTTCCACTTATTACAGTAGGGACTTATGCAATTCACAGATCTTTAATATAAGTCCATTGCTACGAGAGTTGCGGACTTGCTACAGATATAAATAGATCCATTTGTGATGCTCGTACATTGGGAAAACCGCACATAACTTTCCACGGATGACATAAAAAAGGCTAATGCAAGTTTACATGATATTAATTCAAATATTCGTATTGTGAGGCAAATAGCTAAAAAGATAATATACAACTACTTGTGGCATTCAGTAAGGGAGAACTTATTTGTTCCGAGATGTAATTGGTATAAAAACAAAATCTGTTTACCGAGGAAGAAATATTCGCTTGAGGGTCTTGTTTGCTGATAATATCTTAAATTAATTAACATGTTTCCTCGCTCACCAAAACAAGAGTTATCCTGGTGATGTGGAGACCAAGCAAGACAGCAGTTAACAAAATATAATTTCTCTACGTTCATCTGATTGATTCAGCGGTTAATGTTGCATGGCTTAGAAAGAGACTACTAACAAATGACTATTTCGTTTTGATGGTGAAATTTTATATTAAAAGTGAGATCCGTGACATTAAAGTCTGTATTTCCACTGGTAGAAATAATTGAGAAGTGTTAAGTTTGTGTTTTTAGAAAATGGAAAAGTTATGAAGAGTAGCCATGCATTCTGTCATTACATATTTGCTCTTATTTGTTGGTATAATTATAGTAAAACCCATGTGAAAACGTATTCTGGTATTCAAATTATAAATGATAGCAAAATGAGATGATATGGTATTTATAAGTGATGATTCCCTAATTTACTTCTTTCATAACGTTTCTGCCTAGACCTGATCTACGCAAGAAGAACTCTACGTATAAAGATAACACTGGGGGCAGCTAAAAAAAAAACACTGGGGGCAGCTAAAAAAAAACATGAGGTCTTATGGCAATGCTGCTTGTTTGAACTTTAGATTTAAGGGTCAATTCACAGGTTTTTTGGCGCTGATTTTGATGCGGAAATGCTGTGTGATTTTTAAGCAGCGTATACGACCCGTGGGAACCCGCCTTAGGTTGCAGTCACACACCGCAGAAATGGTTGTAGAAATTTTCTACGACTGAAAATCTGTTTCATTCATCTAAATGGAACTAGCAGAAATCCATGCACCTGCTACAAAAACAACCCTATTCAGAAAATTTCTGCAACAAAATCTGCCATGTGTGACTGCACCATCAAAGTCTTCACTCCACCCCATGTCTTTTTCTCCATTCTTGGCTTTCCAGTGCTCTACATTCCATTATCCACAATCTTGCCTCCTTTCTCATGTACCTTCAATTCCTCACTCTACCTCTATTCATCCACAATGATCATTAGATGAGCTCCTCACCTCTGAGGCTCTTCTGCCACTAGTCCCCCGCACTTCGGTTGCAATGATAGGGCCTCAGTGATATCTTATCACAAAACCACATTATCCAACAGCTGTAGGGCACAGTGGCATTTTGTCCATAGTGACATCATATCATGCGACCAAGTTGTCCAATGGCAATAGAAATGATGTCCATAATGAGTGCCATTGGATGACAATGTTTTTTTACTATTTGTTTCAGGTTCTCATGCTTTTTTAAAAGACTCGGTAAGTTCTGAGAAACTCCTATTATATGTAATCTGTGTGGCCAACTTAGATGGGGAAGGATACACATTTAGAACAAGTAAGCTGCTTTTTCTTAGTCCAATGCTGACCAGGCATCGACATTAAAGTGAGAAGAATAGAGCGGTGGCACTAAAGCCATTCTCTGTCATCTCAGGGACCATAGACATTATATTTAATTCAAACAAACAGGAGAACTTCTTAAGAAAAAAAAAGTAAATTTCTGTAAAAATATTGTTTTTCTAATGTATCTTTACATATATATATATATATATATATATATATATATATATATATATATATATATATATATATATATATATATATATATATACACACTGTATATATATTATATGTATAAACACACACATCTTTTCATTAGAACATCCACAAGGGAGAAAAGAACACCTGGACTGCCAATCCACTTGCTATACTTGATCTATTGTTGCTCAACAAAATAAAATGTACAAACATGAGGTTCTTAGTAAACATTTTGATCAACCTGTATAAGCCCACTTGCCACTTCACGGCGACCTCATTCAAGTGGGTCCCTACCCTACTAAGTGTAGTATCCCAGTATCCCAGTATAACCAATGCCACTGCAACACAGCACCTGCAGAGGGAGCAACCCAGGAGACAGACAGCACCTATGCTGCCGGTCTAAGCCACCTTGCCTCTGGATCACGTCCCCCCACAGATACAGCAACACAACAACAAAAGATTAACCACAATACCACAACAAATGAACAGATGGAAAAAGATCACCTTTCCAATTAGGTAGGAACCCTTTTTATAAACACCTGGGCCAAATGGGGGTGGAGTGCTGGTGCCAGAAAAAAAAACAGGCTATTACATAGTTACATAGTTACATAGTTAGTACGGCTGAAAAAAGACACATGTCCATCAAGTTCAACCAAGGGAAGGGAAAAGGGAAGGAAAAATTTCTACACATAGGAGCTAATATTTTTTTGTTCTAGGAAATTATCTAACCCTTTTTTAAAGCCATCTACTGTCCCTGCTGTGACCAGCTCCTGCGGTAGGCTATTCCATAAATTCACAGTTCTCACTGTAAAGAAGCCTTGTCGCCTCTGCAGCTTGAACCTTTTTTTCTCCAGACGGAGGGAGTGCCCCCTTGTTTTTTGAGGGGGTTTTACAAGGAACAGGATTTCACCATATTTTTTGTATGTGCTATTAATATATTTATATAAGTTAATCATGTCCCCCCTTAGTCTTCTTTTTTCAAGGCTAAATAGGTTTAATTCTTTCAATCTTTCCTCATAACTTAAATTCTCCATGCCCCTTATTAGCTTCGTTGCTCTTCTTTGTATTTTTTCCAACTCCAGGGCATCCTTTCTATGAACTGGAGCCCAGAACTGAACTGCATATTCTAGATGAGGCCTCACTAATGCTTTGTAAAGTGGCATTATTACATCCCTGTCCCGCGAGTCCATGCCTCTTTTAATACACGACAATATCCTGCTGGCCTTTGAAGCAGCTGATTGACACTGCATGCTGTTATTGAGTTTATGATTTACAAGTACACCCAGATCCTTCTCAACAAGTGAATCCGCCAGTGTAGCGCCCCCTAGGACATATGATGCATGCAGGTTGTTGGTACCAAGATGCATAACTTTACATTTATCTACATTAAACTTCATTTGCCAAGTGGACGCCCAAACACTTAGTTTGTTTAAATCTGCCTGTAATTCATGAACATCTTCCATAGTCTGAACTATATTACATAGCTTGGTGTCATCTGCAAAAATAGAAATAGTGCTATTAATCCCTTCCTCTATATCATTAATAAATAAGTTGAATAATAGTGGTCCCAGCACTGAACCCTGGGGTACACCACTTATAACCGGGGACCATTCAGAGAAGGAATCATTGACCACAACCCTCTGGGCCAATTCTCAATCCAATTACAAACTATATTTTCTAAACCTATAGTCCTTAATTTACCCATTAGGCGTCTATGGGGGACAGTGTCAAATGCCTTTGCAAAGTCCAAAAACACTAAATCCACAGCGGCCCCTCCGTCTAGACTTCTGCTCACCTCTTCATAAAAACAGATTAGGTTAGTTTGACAACTTCTGTCCTTAGTAAAACCGTGCTGGCTGTCACTTATAATGCTATTTATTGTCACATAATCCTGTATATAGTCCCTCAATAGCCCCTCAAACATTTTCCCCACGATGGATGTTAAGCTTACTGGTCTATAATTACCCGGGGAAGACCTAGAGCCCTTTTTGAAAATAGGCACCACATTTGCCCTGCGCCAGTCCCTTGGCACTATACCAGTCACTAGAGATTCTCTGAATATTATGAAAAGGGGGACAGAAATAACTGAACTAAGCTCTTTAAGAATTCTAGGGTGTAACCCATCTGGTCCCGGAGCCTTGTGCACATTTATTTTATTTAATTTAGTTTGGACCATCTCTACATTCATCCAATTCAGTATATCAACTGATATATTAACAGCACTGGCACCGGCTACATCAGCTGCTCTTTCTTCTGTTGTATATACAGAGCTAAAGAACCCATTTAGTAACTCTGCCTTCTCTTGATCCCCTGTGATCAACTCCCCATTACCATTATCTAGGGGTCCTACATGTTCAGACCTTGGCTTTTTTGCATTTATATATATATAAGGGAGAAAAGAAAGACTGGACCGCACATCCACTTGCTATACTTGATCTATTGCGGGTCAGCAAAATAAAATGTACGAATATGAGGTTCTCAGTAAACATTTTGATCAAACTTTATAAGCCCACTTGCCACTTGACGGCGACCGCTTTCACATGGGTCCCTACTCTACTAAGTGTAGTATCTTTTCATTAGACTATATGCACATTCATGATCATTTCCTAGCCAGACAGGCCAAACAGAAACCCATCAGTAAATACAACTTCGCTTCTTCTCACTGCCGATGTAGTGAAGCATATCAGACAACAAGCTTCAATAAATTGGTCCCACTGCTGTCTGATCTGGAATAGAGCCCACTATCATTAAAGAAAATAATTGTATTTCCAATATATTCTCATCTAATACTGTACACGCTCACTATTTACTATTCTCTGTGTGCTTTTTTTAAATTTATTTTTTTAAGGTAAGAATATTTGTGGATTTTTCTTCCGTCTAAAATGATTGCAAATTTTGGCTTAATATTTAATATATAAAGTAACTCCCCTAGGCGCATCCCAGTTTTCCATCTAGTATTTGTCTCCTTGTAATCATACCGTTTGTGGCACTGTAATCTATCTGAAGCAAACAACAATGAAATGCAATCTTTATCAGACACATTAAATGTTGTCCAACAATGACATTGGTATTGGAAATAGAAAACAGGTTTAGAATTTAATGAAAGTGCGATGCATTCTGTAACACACTGTGACATATTGTCTTAGTTCCATTTCAATGCATCATTTGCCACTTATCGTACAGTGCACATATAAAAGCTTTTCCAAATGCCTACTCAATTCCCTTTCATTCTCACTCTCTCTATCAAACCTAAAAGCAGATTCTACCAAGCTTGGAAGTAAAACGCCAAGTTAATATGTCCAAGATAGAAGTTTTGCTTGCAACAATACTCATCAGTCATTTAAAACATTTTACTGACAAGAAAATAGCAAATAACTACAAGTTTCATTTCAACTACAGCATTCAAAAGCTATGGTATTCAGAAAGTCAATCGCTATGATGTTATTGGGCTCTGCAATTCAATGCTTGTAAAAGTTACCTGCTTCATCTTTTAAAGGGTGTACAAAAGAGTAAAAGAAAATACTTAGTGCATCGCACATGGCCTACTGAACCTGAGGGAAAAGGATTGTTACATATTGACAGAGTCCAATAAAGGAATGGAGGCGCTCTCTTTTTAATGTTTAGGAGAAAAGAACGTCTGTTCTGCTCAAGGCAAAGGATCCCAACATCTGACCTCTACTGGCTTAATACTGTCATAGGACAAGACACTGAAATGTCTTTTGAGTTGACCGGATTGATAGAACATTACCATTTTTTACTTGACTCCCAGACTCCTAAATAAAAATGTAAAAAAATATGTGAAAATAAACCCAGTATTTCTGCAAATGCAAAGAAAAATAATAAAACACAAATGCAATTAAAGTGCACCTATTATTACAAACAAATCTCAACCTCTCATTAGACAGCTGTACATGTGTATTGGATCTAGTGCAACGTATATTGGTATCAAACATGCATATTTGGGGTATTTTCTTCCCCTTTTCTTGTTCACTTTTTCTCTATAATTCTGCTGAGTGGCTTGAACTGTAGAGCAGTGCTGTGCGCTCCAACCAAGCAGATGTCTCCCCTTGCTATTCCCCCTCTCTTCTCATCGCTTTAGTCTCACACAAATACTTAGGAAGAGATACTGCCCCCCCATCCCTGTCTAGTATTTACTGTTTTATACTAGATAGACATTTTTTGGTGACAAGCTGCTGGAAGGTGAGGAAAAAGGCACATTTCCTATATATAAGATATATTACAAAGTTTCCTATTTTAACATGCTGTAGTGAAATTACAGAAGTTTTTATCAGTGGGGTCCGGGTACTGAGAACCCCACCAATCACTGAAATGAAGGGGTAGAAGCGCTGAGCCACACTTGTCCCCTTCGGGTCTGATTGTCACACTTCGGCTCTTTTTGTCTCTTCTCGGAGAGATGGGGTTAGCTGAAAACGGGGTCATAGACTTCTCAGCACCCAAAACTCACTGATCAAAACTTACGACATGTTGTATGAAATGACAGTTACCCTTTAACTTACAACAATAGGTATGCTTTAGTGTTTTTATAGAAGACTATATCCTGGCTCTTTTTTCAATGGATGAATGAAAAAATACAAGCCAAACTGAGCCCTATAGCTAATATATAGTCTGGGTATAAAGGGCCTGCTGAAGTGTAGTGTCCGGCAAAGCAGTAAATGTCCTGCACTGTGAGCAGTAAACCTTCCCCAAACCCTCACACCTGCTGTTGATTGACGGCTTTGCTGCTCCTTTGCGTCATACGCCGTTCTTTTCAGAGGAATAGCAGAGCCGTCAATCAACAGCAGAGGGGAGGGTTCACTGCTCACAGGACATTTCCTTGTTTGCCAGACACTATGAAGCTAATTTGCATAAAAGGAATAAAAGTACTTTTTTCACGTTATACAAGGAAAAAACATTGGTAACGTAGGTATGTTTATATTGCTTACACCTTAGCTAGCTATCTAGTTAGCTAGAGATCTTAGCGGTTTGGGGGACCTCGAAAGTGCTGATAGGCTCCCTTTAACATCACAATTATGCAAGAATTTTTATCCAATCAATCCTATACAACAAAAAAATTAAAAATTCAAGGTCTTCCAAGTTGGAAGTGATTCCTAAAGCTTTGAGTGGCTGGCAAGGCTAGCTTCAGGAAAATATTGACAATGGCATGACCTGCTTAAACAATTGCCTTTAATTTAGATGGCAGTGAATTTAAAGGACATGTCGTTCCAGAGGGTAAAGCTAGCCACAAGGCGCTGTAAGGGGGGAATCAGCGGGTGAATATGCCCCACGTCGTGGCTACTGCTCGGGTTGATGGCCGGTTAGGTGTCTCTCACTGACCTCAATACTGGCTGCTCCGCGCCACAGCTATCGCTCACCCTTCTCGTCTTGCATCCTGAGTAACGATCAGGCGTGATGACATCATTTAGGACGCAAGACAGGGAGGAGACTATCTTCCCATGCATTTCTACTATGGTTTAAAACACAATTTCCCAAGGGCTCAGCTCAAGCAACATCAGTGGGCACAGCACACTGTTTGTGAGAAGCCCAGCAGGTCAGTCAGACTGTGGGCTTTGGTTGTATGGGGGCACTGATGGGGTTCTAAAAAGGGCAATAATGGCAAATAGGCAGAATATTCAGTGGCACCTTGGTGCCCATTTGCCACTTATTGCCCCTTTAGTGTCCTTTTGTTCAGTGCCCCTTCAATGCCCATTTGCCATTTATTGCCCCTTTATTGTTTTTCTGTGACAAAGGGTGCTAAATGGGCAGTAAAAGACAAATAGGCATCAAGGGGGCACTGAGCAGAAGGACAATAAAGGGGAAATAAGTGGAAAATGGGCACCAAGGTGGCACTGAACGACACGATTAATAAATGGCAAAACTATTTGTTAAAAAAAATATATATTTTGTTTCACCACATTCTGCGAGCCATACCTTTTTTATATTTTTGTAGATTAAGCGGTGTGAGGGCTTATTTTTTTGTGGGACAAGCTGTAGCTTTTATTAATACATTATTTTGGTACATACAGCTTTTTGATCACTTTTGTTAATTTTTTTTTACAGCTAATGTGACCGAAAAACAGTGATTTTGGCGATACAGCATTCACTGTGAAAGTTAAATAAATAAGTGATAAAAAGTTCCAAAATTGTCCACGTGGACAGCAGTTTTAATATTTTTTTCTGTTATACAAAAAATAGCCTTAAATAAACTGAGTAAAGGGAATTTCACATTGCATCATGCCCATTCGTTTAACGCACCGGGAAAGTTCCCAGAACGTATGGTAAACAGTCCCATACACCTGATGGAGTGTAAAAAAGCCTCAGTTCGGGTGGGACTGCGCTATTTTATGCAGTGGCGTCCAGTAAAAAATGAATGATACTGCACAGTTTTTGTTTCCATTTAATGTATGCGCTAGGAGCTTTTCCGCCGCATATGATAAATGGACAGACAGGATGTAATGTGAAAACAGCCTTAAAAAAACATACAGTACAAACAAAAACACAAAATGTGCACAATATATAACAATGGTAAATGGAGTGGGGGGCACCAAAAGGCAATTCCTCACAGGACACCCTGCAGCCTAAGGCCAGTCCTGGCTAGCCATACACATTAGATGTTTGTCGGCCGAACCCGCTGATTTCGGTGGGACTGGCTGACCTTCTAATGTCTATAGCAGCCACCCAACTCTCCCCCTATGGCAGATGTTTGGGTTGAGAGGGGTCGGGCATGTTGGATTCATGATGCCCGATCCTTTTATATGCATGGAGATAAGCCACTGCTAAAAGAGTCAGGCATCAGCTTTATTTATTCTCCCTATTGAGAATGTATACACGTTCAGCTGAACCGAGCCTGCATGTGGTGGAGTTTCGGGGGAAATAGCTGTTGGCTGAACGAGCATTTTATGGGAGCTCAGGAGGAATAGATGTCAGCTAAACAAGCGTTCGGCCAACAGCTATCTGAGATGTACGGCCAGCTTCAGGCTCGTGGGCAGAGCAATGGTACTCTCCACAGTGGAAATAGGTAAAGTATGGATTTGAGACATAATATCCCGAGGTGACATCTAAAATCTACCTGTGCCATTGAGTTCCAAACAGGAGAATTGTTCAGACTGAGCTAGTTGCGTGAATGAAAAACCTGTCAGATAAAGACAGGGAAGTCCCTGTTCAAAAGAACCAGATAGAGATCATCCTTTGGTAAATCCAGAAGATCTCTCCTGAGTTTTGTGCCATCTAGAGTGTCTGACAGGGTGTAGATAAGCAGTTACCCTAGAGAATGCAACCCTGAGCACTGGTTTTCAATTTTAGGATGCTTAGAACGATTTTTAGAAGAGGAGTAAAGGTTCAGTTAGATAATGTCATAGTGGTGGTGGATCTCAAGTACCAAAGAAGAACTAGGCCCCTTTTGTTGCTGAATGATTTAACAAAGATTCTCTAGGCAGAGAAAAAGATTCTAGCACTGATGGCTATGTACATCTAGCGGAATTCACTAGCAGACACGCTATTCCTGGATTTAGTCCCACTGAACCTGATGACCTGGAACTTGACCTATTTAAATCGGTTTTAATTATAGAGTAATAAGGGGAAGGATGTGAAAGTTTATTGACAGTTCTAATTTGCATCTTTTGCCCCTTGATGAAACAATAGCACGTCATAGAATAAAAAATATGTTGAAACAATACACAAGTGGTTAACATCGATGATTTACAAATCTGTTCTTAAACCTAAACGCACCTCTAATAATGGAAAAGTTTTGTCTAACTTAATTTTCAGAGAAATGCAAATTAGATTTCTACTTTATGTGCCACTTTATTACACTTGTCACAACAGGCCGTACCTGGATTTTTTTTTACATTTGCTGAGAAAGTACGAACGCTATTTTGTATTCTCTAAAGCAAAGTGCTTGTGAATAATAAATATTATTTAGTTTTGGTCTGACTTAAATCATTTGGGTGGTGAAAATGCATGTGGCTGTAAACATGTCAATATGCAGAGGTAAAGTTTATCAAATACCATTTAAGAGAAAATAAATCTTGGAAATTGCTATTTTATAGGAAAAGTGTAACAACTCATAAAACAGATGCTTCAAAAAAAATGTGGAGAAAAAAGTTACCTGCGTAGATCACTAAAAAATATAAATTCTAAGCAAGGCATCTAAGTGCTAAAAGTAGTGCGTATGGAAAATTGACTTTTATTCCACATCCCGAGAAAATATTAGCTTCTTTTCACATCTACTCTGCTATTCACATTAGAATGAGTGAATGTGCTAATGTCTGGAAGTTTCAAATGAATTGCCTATGACTAAAGAGTTTTATCTATAGAAATGAAAAACATTTGTCCATGGTATAGTTTATCTTGATGTAGTCGATTTTAAGTTTATTCATTTGCTTCCAGGAGACTTTGAATGAACGGGTTTATTTTCTATATCAGGGTTTTTTGTGTGCTTTGAAAGCCTGTGCATATGAAAGGACCAGAATAAGAATGTAGGCATACTTGCTATTTAAAGGTGTATATGCGCTATATCACAATTGACTTTCAATATCAGAAGAGCTGTCAAATTATAGATAAAGAGGTGTTTTTACACCTATTAATGGGTCCTTTATCCAGAGAAGGCACTTTTCCCTAAAATGAGAAGAGTTGGCTTCATCTACTTCCGAATCAACACTACATGAGAATAGGTTGAACTGAATGGACTTCTGTATTATTTTAACCTTACATTTATGATTTTCTAACTAAACTTTAATTCAGTTGTTAAATCAGGCACATAGAATCATACTTACCAAGAGAATTTGGACATTACTTCAACTTCAGGCAGAATTAGAGGGGATCTCAAGTCTTGGCATTTCTTTTACAAAATGACAGAAAATAATTTCCCTATCACATTGAACAGGGGCTAGACATTTAAAGAAAAATTCATAAAGTCCCCTTCTGGTATCTTTGCCCACCAAAAACATGGGGTACAAACATTCCACAGCTTGAGTCAGTGTTTCTCTATCCCTGCAGGGATCAAATAAGGATCAACATTTTCAAACCATTCTATTAGGAGCTTCGGCTATGTACTCTCCTTTAGTTTTGATATTCCCTGTGATGTTTTCTCACTGCCTGGATGAGTTTTGCTCTGGAGTAACTTCACTAAAATGGTCACTACTGCGAAGATTTTTTTTCTCTTGTCTATTTTTGGCAATCCCTACTTGTTATAAGACTCCTTGACAAAAAGCAGATCAGAGAGTTTCCCCCTGCTGGGACCCACAGCGATCCGTTGTGATCTGTCGGGAAACCTGGTAGTATTGTTCAATTTCCCTGCAGCGCCACTACAGGGGAAATGTGGCATTACACAGTTCACATTCATATCACTGGGATGTCTATGTAATGCAGGACAAGACAGATCTTCCGGAGCAATAGACGCTCTTTGTAGCCGTGCTCCCCTCTGGCATAGAAATGAGGCTCATGAACAGAGGACTCCCCCACACTATTAACTCAGAATTTCCTAATAGAGTATATAAAAATGTGTTTTCTAAATTGGACATCCCCTTTAATCACTGTCTCAAGTCTTCTCCATTATGTGATGATGGCTACCTTTATGGCATATGAAACACGAACCATTTCTAGCAAAAAATAGACAATATTTTATTTAGAGACAAAATAGTTAAAAACAAGTACATTGGCAGGAACATTACACATGACAAAAGATCCCCACATAGGTCGGGTCCCACAGCCTCATATAGTAAAGTGCAAGTAGTGCATATAAGAACTGGTATGTATATCATAAAGTAAAAATGGATAGGAAACCATCCAAAAGTGCTGAGAACCAGATAATAAAGAATATAGTTTAAGGAGGCATACAGATGAAAGCTATGAGGGGCTCAACCCTCTCATTCTACCCAGCATGACTAGTTTGATTACCTCAAAACGATGGCTCCTTCTTCAATAGATAGTGTGAGGCTTGGGCTTGTCAACTCCTCTCGTCTACCTCCATTCCAACCTCTACTAAGCGGTGCAGTGCTCCCCTATTCTGCATTTAATCAGGAAGTGCATCGGTGCTAGGATAGATGAAGCAGGAAAAGAGATGCAAATCTTTGCATTGCCTTAGGCCCTGTTCACACTGGAGTTTTTTTCCGGCAGAAAATTCAGCTCCATTTTTTTTAAGTGGTTTTTCACCACACGTGTTTTTTTGGCGCGTTTTTTTTAAGGCGTTATTTTTTTTACCCATGTCTTCAACAGACAAAGAGAGCAAAAAATTGCGTAAAAAACACGTCAAAAAACGCGTTTATATCTGTCTCCCATTGATTTTAATGTGGTTTTTGAGTCGGAAAACGCCTCAAGATACGGCATGTTGCTTCTTTTTCCCGCAAACGGTTTTTTTTGCTCGCGGGAAAAAAACGCCTCCATCCTCCATTAAAATCAATGGAAGTTTATTTCGGCCGTTTTTTGTTGCGGTTTTTGCTGCGGTTTAAACAGCAAAAAATGCTGCAAAAAACTCCCTTACACTACTCCAGGTCCCTGCTGCCCTCTGCTAGGCCTTATTGTCCCATGCTGCATTTCTTTTCACCGGAAACAGCAGCGCAGGGAAGGGTCATGTGAGCGATATATACAGTCTTTACAAAGAGGGCCTCAGCCAAGAAAACTTGTTTTGAAAAGGGTGGTCACCAGTCAGAACGAGAGATGGTCTTTTTAAAGAGGGCCACTATACATAGACTATAATGTAAATTTAAAGAGGCTCTGCCACCACATTATAAGTGCCCTATCTCCTACATAAGGAGATTGGCGCTATAATGTAGGTGACAGCAGTGCTTTTTATTTAGAAAAACTATCTATTTTAAACCACTTTATGAGCGATTTTTAGCTTTATGCTAATGAGTTTCTTAATGCCCAAGTGGGCGTGTTTTTACTTTCGACCAAGTGGGCGTTGTACAGAGGAGTGTATGACGCTGACCAATCAGTGACCAGTCAGCGTCATAAACTCCTCTCCATTCATTTACACAGCAGCATCGCGTTCTTACTAGAACACGATGTGCTGCCACATACACACATTAACGTTAATCAAGTGTCCTGATAATGAATATACATGACCTCCAGCCTGGACGTGATGTGTATTCAGAATCCTGACACTTCTGAATCTTTTCTGTGAGATTCCAGCAAGCCACGCGTAATCTCACGAGATTACGATGTAATCGAGATTTCGTTTCCCTTGCTGGAAATCTCACAGAAAAGATTCAGAAGTGTCAGGATTCTGAATACACATGACGTCCAGGCTGGAGGTGATGTATATTCATTATCAGGACACTTGATTAACGTTAATGTCTGTGTATGTGGCAGCACATCGTGTTCTAGTAAGAACGCGATGCTGCTGTGTAAATGAATGGAGAGGAGTGCATGACGCTGATTGGTCAGCGTCATACACTCCTCTGTACAACGCCCACTTGGTCGAAAGTAAAAACACGCCCACTTTGGCACTAAGAAACTTATTAGCATAAATCTAAAATCGCTAATAAAGTGGTAAAAATAGATCGTTTTTTAAAATAAAAAGCATTACTGTCACCTACATTATAGCGCCGATCTCCTTATGTAGGAGATAGGGCACTTATAATGTGGTGACAGAGCCTCTTTAAGCCCGTCTTTAGGGTGGTGGGGGGGGGGGTGTCCTCCTAGGGAAGTGGTCTTCTGGGAGGTTTCACTGTGTGCAATAATAAGGACAGTATGCAAGGGGGGTACTTCATAAAGGCACTTTATATTATATGCAATTCACTTCTCTGCTTTGATCCTTGGTTGCAAGTGACAGGTTATTAAAGAACAGCTTTACATATTTGGACAATTTTATAAAAATACAGGGAGGTCACTGTAAACCCTATTGATTTCTAAAATGTTTGTATTTTCAACTTACACAACATGAGACTACAGGCCCCCTTTGATCATTTCTTTGTACTCCAATCATACAAGCACAGAAGATATTCATAGGAAAAATGAAATATAAAATCCCTGCTGAGCTTGTTGTCTGTATCATCTTTTTCTGACTTCCTGCTTGGAAACGACATGCAGTTACAATCACTTTAGAAGTGATAAATGACAACAGCTAGGAAACAATTTAACATCTATTGTCATTCCAAGGAGAAGGCAGTTTAACTTATTTATAGTGTCCTGGCGTTATCTCATGTAGCACATATATAATATCAGGTCTTGCACGTTGTCATGCCTTAAGCAGTTTTGAAAATTCACCAGATAGTCTCACAGTTTGTCAAATAGATTTAATTCTTATGAACGTTGTTTTTAAGAGAAATTAATCTTATACATAAGACAGGCTTGTTCCCCTGCTACTTTAGTCTGTAAACACAAAATAAAGCATAAGAAAGGAAAACACCTCTAGTTGCCTTCCTTAGGCCACGTTCAGACTACCCAATTACGGCTCCCGTATGGAGCCCTACTGTACTTCCATATGCCTCCAGAAGCATAACTTGAAACTCCTGGGATCCAGTGCAAAATCTGGACCAGCCCCCCCAGCCCTCCATGTGCCTTTTAAAAGACTGGTTAGTTATGTGGCAGTAAAACATTTGGGCCCCTCAGGCATCAGGGCTGGGCTGCGACTGCTACCTCTGCACCCCTAAAGCTACTCCTCTGTATGACTCTGATTCAATAAAGGGGCATACAGAATTTTTCCTGACATGTTTATATGAATAAAAAAAATAATTTTATATGCCCCATCAGATGCTTAGTACGGAGATATTCTTTCATGGTAACATAGCATCATATCGCGGCACACAACATGCCTATAGCTGTAGTATGGAGCCACAGAGTCTCCATATGCCTCCATTCTATAGACCAGTAGTCTAAACAAAGTATTTTCAATCAGAGGTCGTAACTTGAGGCCACAATGCAAAATCTGTAAAAGGCCCTCCAAATTATCATGCTCGCTTGGGTCCCCTGAAGCTCCTGGGCCTCGGGTGCAACTGCAACCTCTGCACTCCCTATAGTTATATCCCAGTTTATAATGTTACTCAACTTTTTAAAGGGAACTTGTCACCAGCATTTTAGTTATAAAGCCAGCAATACCTGGTGAAAGTGGGTGAAAAATCATTGTCATCTAAGCTATAAATATGTTCTAAGTAAGCTCTGTAGCTTTAGTATTCCGTTTTTCAGTGGTCCCACGCCGTATGCAAATGAGTCAAATCTTCATCTGAAAAGAGTCAGATTTTCATTCCTCCAGCATCTCAGAGTGGACTCCACCTCCTTCTTTTTGATTGACAGCTCCTTAGCCAGTCAGGGCCGGACAGGTGGCGGCGGTGGGCGGGGTTAAGAAGCTGCGTCCCAGAGGGAAAAATAATTACCATAAAAGGCGGGAAGAGTTTAAACGACTACATTTACCGACAGAGGAGGACTTCAGGAAAGAAGAGAACAGGAACGAACTCTGGACAGCTGCGGCCATTGAGGGGTCAGGTGAGTTTAACAGGTAAGATGTTGATGACAGGATCCCTTTAAGTAGATTTAAATTGCAAAATGTTGTCTAGTGACCACTGTCTGTGTGTTGCAGTTGATAAAAACACTTGTTCTATACTAGTTTGTGGGTGTCTATGTGAATTGAGGCAACTAATCACTTGAATAGTTGCAATACCAAACACAGTGTGGAGCTGTTTTTCGAAGAAAATTCGAATTTTTTTTTCTAATCCTAGGCAACACCTTTAAATTTAGTTTGATAATAAAAAAAAAAACGTGAAGAATAATAATGTTTCTAGGGGAGCAATACTTCCAGGGGAGAATACCTCCTTACATATGGCATTTGGTGGAACATGCCTCCGTATGCCTCTGTATGAAATCGGAGGCATATGCAGGTACACTAAAAGCCCCTTGCACCTCTTTGGGAACCCTATATTACATACAAAATGAAGACATAACATGGCCATATGCATGAATTCAAAGGATATGTCCAAATGTGGCAGAATTGCTGCGGATTTGTAGTGTGTATTCCGCACTGCACTGCAAATCAGAAGCAATTTACAGTACAACACATAGGGATCGGGTCCTCGAAACCCTCTCAACATGTAGCGGACGTGTAACACGTGTGGATTTTGCTGCGGGTTTGCTGGGGATCTGCGGCAAATTCTGCAGTGTATTTATTCTGCATTGTCGGGACTTTGCCTAAAAGTGAATATGGCAGTTTGCATTTATTAGATTAATACCAGCATTAAAAGGCGAATGATCGGAGCCCACTAATTAACTGTAGTATTGCCAGACGTAGTTATTCTTCCTATCCAATTATTTTTGCTTTGAGATGCTCATTGGCAAAGGGAAATATATAAAATACTATTTGCCACTATAGGAATTATTTTCCCAGTGGAAAGTGATTAGAAGAATGGGACATATTGTATCCTTGTATTTATCCACTTGTATTCTACTCGGACGACAGTAAAGTAAAGGTTAATATTGTAGCATTTATTGCTAATGACCTCTGAAAATTGGTAAAACATATATAATAATGGTTCCCATAGAGAGAGTTAATCTCTATCAATCAGAACCAATCCTTATAGCACTATCATATAATTTGGAGTGCTGACCTCTTAACGACCGCCCCTGCGTGTTTTAACGGTGGCCGTTAAGGGGCTTTATTTTGCAGTGCCATAGAAACCCAGTGCTGCAGAATAGCGGCTGTATAGATAAATGTGCAGCCGCAAGTTGAGTGCCTGTTTGTTAGATGGGATAGCCAAACACCCTGTAGCAAATGCTGGAACATTTTTTATTTTTTTTACTGTTTCTGCCTTTTTGATATGTGTATACAATAGACTTAGCAGCAGGGCCACTGCATAATTGGATGACTGACAGGTCACAGTGCTACAGTTCTATTTGTGACACCTGTCGCATTTTCAGGGCCATTATCCCCTGTAATTTGGGTTTCCATGACAGCACCAATTACAGGTAAAATACATAGTGTATAAGAAAAAAAAAGTATGGCAGTCAAAGGTGTTTTCTGACCTTCTGGGGGACAAGTTGTAAAAAAAACAAATAATTGAAGTATATATATACACACACACACACACACACACACACTATAAAAACACCCAATATCGCCTTCACCTGTGTCTAGAGCACTTGCATCAACGCAATTACCCTAACTAAGCCATGTTATATATTAAATTCAAAGTAAGACTAAAGAAGACTCAAATTTAAATTCTACTTTAGGGTTTTTCTATGTAATTTAAAATAAATATTAGATTCAATTTGAAAAATTATTATTTTTTATATTTTTACGGACCTAAATGCCCAATAATTCTGAAAAATCAAATACTATGTGTGTAAAAATAGTAAAAAAACAAAAAGACTGACACATCAAAAAAGATGCAAAAATAGCATAGAAAATAAAGGTTATTACTGTTTAACCGGCAAGAGTCGAAAATTGCAAAAAAAAATGTCTGTTCATGAAATAGAATAAGGGTATGTGCACACGATAACGCCAAATACGTCTGAAATTACGAAGCTGTTTTCAGGAGAAAACAGCTCCAGAATTTCAGACGTTTTTACAAGTGCAGCGTTTTGGGCGGCGTCTTTTACGGACGTAATTAGAGCTGGTTTTCATTGGAGTCAATGAAAAACGGCTCCAATTACGTCCCAAGCAGTGTCCTGCACTTCTTTGACGTGGCCATAATTTTACGCACCGTCTTTTGACAGTGACGCGTAAAATGACAGCTCATCTGCACAGAACATCGTAAGACCCATTGCAAGCAATGGGCAGATGTTTGCCGACGTATTGGAGCCGTCTTTTCAGGCGTAATTCAAGGCGTAAAACACCTCCATTACGTCTGAAAAGAGGTCGTGTGCACATACCCTTATATTTCATGGTAATTCTTTTGTTTCAGTTGCTCCACATTTGTTTCCGTTCGCTAGGTTTCCATTTTTTTTCACGGAAACAAAAGTTCTGCAGACTGCACTTTTGCTTCCGTCAAAAAAAACATGAAAACCTAGCGAACGGAGACAAATTGAAAGCAACTGAAACAAAAGAATTACCATTGAAATCAATCGTAATTCTAACGGAACTATTGCTTTCCGTGTAATCTTTTGATCTTCTCTTCCGTCAGAGGAATCATATATTAACGGTGAACTTAGCCTTACAGAAAATTATATATTAAATATATGTCTAATATCTGTAAATTGTGGAATATGTATATGAGTGGTATATTTATTTTGAACAGCATATGTTTATTTCTGTCTATGGTCTGTTCTTGATGTGGTCTGTGCTAAAGGGGTTTGTTTCGTTTAGGAAACCTGGAAACCTGTTTTCAAACACTCTATGAGGGAATTCTAAGTTAATAGAGGGGCTTCCTTGTTTGGGACCACCATCAAGTAGTCAGAGTTAGAGCAGCTACAAGAGCGTCTCTCTCTGTAGGAACCAGCATGTCCATACTTTATAGGGTCATCCCATTGATTTAAATGAGAATTTCGTAATTCTTAGGGTATGTTCACACAGCCTATTTTCAGACGTAATTTGGGTGTTTTACGCCTAGAATTACACCTGAAAAAACGGCTCCATTACACCTACAAACATCTGCCCATTGGTTTCAATGGGTTTTACGATGTTCTGTTCCCACGAGGTGTAATTTTACGCGTCACTGTCAAAAGACGGCGCGTAAAAAGACGCCCGCATCAAAGAAGTGCATGTCACTTCTTGGGACATTTTTGGAGCCATTTTTCATTGACTCCATTGAAAAACAGCTCCAATAACGTCCGTAAAATACTCAGCGAAAAAAGCGAGTAGTTACAAAAACATCTGAAAATCAGGAACTGTTTTCAGGCGAAAACAGCTCCGTAATTTCAGAAGTATTTGGCGTTTGCGTGTGAACATACCCTTAATTTCCCTGCGATGGTGCTGTGGGAATAGAATACTTGGTGCTGGTAATGCCATAAATTACAGCTGATTGCTTGGGGTGGCAGTAGCAGAACAATCTGTGGTCAGGTTATTTTTGGGGAGAGGGGTTGGGTGCGCTAATAGAAGGAGATTGTGAGAAACAGAGAATCTCTTTAACCTTTGTTGTATTTCTCTGTTTCTCCATTTAGTTATTGCTTATGACGGTACTAGAAACATGTAATCAGGAGCTAGCGGCAACTGTGGTGTTTATTAAAATACTATCATCTCAAGTAAAAGAAGTAAAGAAAAACCCAATACTTTGCCATTCTGTCTTAGCAACCAGCACACAGCAAGATATAAAATGCCTAAAAGCTATTACCCTGTCTCATGTCTTATGGACTGTAAAAAAGAATGTCCTATTTTTTTTTAATAATAGTTTTCACAGATACTGTAGTCTTTCAGTACATAAAGGTCCCTTCTTCAGATAATAGCCCCTACAAAGAAAAGAAAGGGAACTCCAACACACAAACAAGATACACTGTTCAGACATAACATCAAAACTACTGACTGGTGAAGTGAAAGACTTTGATTATGTCGTTACAATGGCAACTGTCAAGGGGTGGGATATATTAGTCAGCAAGTGAATAGTAATTTCTTGAAGTTGATATGTTGGAAGCAGGAAAAATAGGCAAGCATAAAGATCTGAGCGACTTTGACGAGGGCCATATTGTAATGACCGGAAGTCTGGGTCAATGTATCGCCAAAACGGCAGGTCTTGTGGGTTGTTGTATGCAGTGAAAAGTACCTACCTAGAAGTGGTCTAGGGAAGAACAAACGGTGACAGGGTCATGCGTGCCCCAAGACTCATTGATGTGCATGGGGAGTGAAGACTAGCCCATCTAGTCCATGTCCCACAAAAGAGCACTAATTGTTGAAAAAGTAAATGCTAGCTATGATAGAAAAGTGTCAGAACACAAAGTGCATCGCAGTTTGCTGACCCCTATCCACAGCCAAAAGTGTCTACAATGGCCACGCGAGCATTCACACTGGACCATGGCGCAATGGAAGAAGATGGCCAACTTTGATGAATCATCTTTTCTTGTTCATCATGTGGATGGCCAGGTGCGTGTGCTTCGCTTACACCTGGATACACTATGGCAAGAACTCAAATCAGTGGAGGCAGTGTGATAATCTGGGCAACGTTCCGCTGGGAAACATTTGGCCCTGGCAATTGTGTGGATGTTATTTTGACATGTACCACCTACCTAAACATTGTTGCAGACCAAGTACACCCCTTCATGGAAATAGTATTCCCTAATGGCAGCGGCTTCTTTCAGCAGGATAATGTGCCCTACCACCCTGTAAAAATTGTTAAGGAATGAATTGAGGAACGTCACAAAGAGTTCAAGGTGTTGAATTAGCACCTAAATTCCCAAGATCTCAATCTGTTTAAGCATCTGTGGGATGTGCTCGAAATTCAAGTTCAATCCATGGAGTTCCTTCTTCGCAATTTACAGGTCTTAAAAACTAACTACACTTTCATCAAACTTTTGATATGTTATAGAGACATTTGAATTGGTGGGAGTCCGGGTGCTAAGACGCCCACCATTGCTGAAGCGAAGCTGCAACTTTAGGCAGGTGGTTTTAATGTTATGGCTGAACTATAATAGATAAACAGTAATACATGAGCTGCTAATTTATAGATAGTACACAGGCTAAATTCAAATGGGTTTTTCACTCAAAAAATTATACATTCTATCCATTGCTGGAGGATGGAATGTAGTTAAAGAGGTTGTCTGGGGGGGCGTGGCCTAGAGGTGAATGTGAGAGGACGTGTGTGACCGGAGCTCCTGCTGTACTCATCCGTTAAAGTACATATATCCCGTAAAACTCGGGGAAAATAGCTTCCCTAGGGGCTTACCAGAGTCTGGAGGTGGAGGAGCACGAATACCCGGTCATAATGACGCGCTCTAAGAAGCAGAAGTCGCCGCCAGCGAGTCCCGGGTCCCGCGCTCAAGATGGCGCCGAGGAGAAGGAAGGCCGCAATAGAGGCCTCCGGCAGGAAGTGGTGGAAAAGCTGGAGAGGTTCGCCCGCACGCCGAGAGCAGGGGGGGCGGCTGCACAGCAGCGAAAGTCGGCTGGAGATCAGGCAGCTGGAAGCTCATCATATGGATCCAGGTATTCTCCTTTGGCGGGGGACATGAGAAGTGAGGAGGAGGAGGAGGAGGAGGAGATGAGTGGCGCCATGCAGGATCAGCCAGGTGCTGGAGGGAAAAGTGGAGTAAGGAAGGAGGAACCCTCCCTAAAGGACATTTTGGCAGCGGTGAAGCAGAATTCTATGGTCCTTAATACCTTAGCAAATCAGATGGGTGGATTGAAGGAGGACATTTTGCTGCTCAGGAATGATTTGCAGAAAGTTGCGGAACGCACCACTGCCGTGGAAGGGAGAGTCTCAGACATGGAGGATGCGATTCCTCACATAAAGCAGGATGTACAGGCACATTCGCAGGCAGTGGCGACATTGATGGCTAAGACAGACGATATGGAAAATCGGCTGAGACGAAATAATGTGCGCCTTGTGGGGGTTCCGGAAAGAGTGGAGGGAACGAATCCGGATGACTTCTTCGAAAAGTGGCTGATAGACACATTTGGTAGAGAGGAATTGACCCCTTTATTTGCGGTGGAGAGAGCGCACAGGGTGCCGACCAGACCTGGCCCTCCCGGAAGGCCGCCGAGACCGGTGCTGATAAAGATTCTACATTATAAAGATAGAGACAAGATCCTGAGGAAAGCTAGAGAACGTCAAGACATCTCCTTTAATGGGGTGAAAGTGTCCTTCTTCCCGGACTTCTCTTTGGAAGTACAACGGAAAAGATCACAGTTTATGGATATAAAAAGACGACTAAGGGCATTACAAGTGCAATATTCGATGATGTATCCTGCCCGTTTGAGAGTGGTGGCGCTGGGAACAACTTCCTTTTTTGAGACACCGAGAGAAGCGGTTAGATGGTTGGATAGCCATGAAAGTCAGCTGAGACCGGCAGAGGGACGGCGTTGATCCGGAACAGACCGGCTGGCAAAAGGAGGCTGGGGATGCAGGACTGAACCAGGTGTCGTAGGAAAAATTGCAAGATTTGGCATTTGATTGGACTTGGAGTTGGAGGGCATGGTTGCGGGGACCGCGGAAGACCGGAAGAGGAGGAATGTGTTTACGGACATTGAGGGGTATTGATATGCTGAAGGGATGGTAGTTTATTTGTAAATGGCAGCGGGAGGGATGGTCAGTTAAGCGGGAAAAGCACATAACGAGTTATGGCATTGTTGAATGTATGGTGGGCGGAGTTGACCTGCCGATGTTTGTTATGGGTAATGGCAGATACGTTCTGTTGCCCCAACCCTTGGAAAGGGGTAGGTTTACGGGGGAGGTTGCAGGGGGGGGAGGGGAGGGTGCAGGGGGGGGAGGGGAGGGAGGGAAAAAAGACCCAGCCGGTCGGATATGTAAAATTAAGAGAACAGGATAGGAGGAGCTGTGATATGTTGAGGGATGATGGGATCACTTAATTGTTTGTCCTGGAATGTACGGGGCCTGCGGGAAGCCAGAAAACGACAGGCGGTATTTGATTTTATTAGAAAACAGGAGTCGAGGGTGATAGGACTACAGGAGACACATATGACTAGGGATTCAGTTTCCATGATGCATAGGGCCTGGGTAGGCCATAGTTTTCATTCTTACCATACTACATATTCAAGGGGGGTGAGTCTTCTCATACATAGGGCAGTGCCATTTGTATGTCACGACTCCTTTCAGGATGGGGAGGGGCGGTATGTGGGGGTACACTGTACTTTGTATCATTGGAATTGTGTGTTGGTGGTGTTGTATGTACCCCCTCCGTTTTCTAGTGGATGTATCAAGAAAGTGGTGGAGGAACTGGCTAGGTATCCGGAGGTGCCGTTACTAGTGATGGGGGATTTTAACGCAGTATTGAATACCAATATGGATAAATTTGGCATGACAGGGGGAGGTGTAACAGCTTTTGGCCATCTGGTTGCGGAAATGGGCTGGCGGGACATATGGAGGGATAAACATCCAAATAGCTTTCAGTATTCTTGTGCGTCTTCCACATATCAGTCTTTATCCAGGATAGACTTAATCTTGTGCTCACCGACAGCGGTACCATTTGTAGCTCAGATAGAATACTTGCAAAGAGCGTTATCGGATCATTCTCCTGTGTTAATGAAGGTAGAGACGGAGGAGAGGACAGGGCGGGGGCAAGGGTGCTGGAAACTTAATGCCTTTTGGCTAAAGCTGATAGACAATAAACAAATTTTAAACCTCATAAAGGAGTACTTTCAGTTCAATTCAGGAACGGTACCGCAAGAGATACTGTGGGACGCGATGAAGGCGTGGCTGAGAGGGGTGTTCATCCAGCACATTTCAGCAGTAAAAACACGGTCTAGACAATTAGGAGAAGCACTGTTGGGAAGGGTAGAGGAGACAGAAAGGCTGCATATAATAGATAACACAACAGACACATTGAAGCATTGGGTGGAGGCGCAGCGGTTGTTAAAGCAACATCAGTTGGAGAGGGCAGATAACAAAAGGATGTTTTTAAAACGCCAATACTATGAGGAGGGGGAAACCACTGGACGGTTACTGGCAAGGATGGCGCAGGCTCAGAGGGAGAATAATTACGTACACACCATTAAAGGGGAGGGGGGGAAGTTGGAGACTGATACAGGACAGATTTTGAAAGTGTTTCAGCAGTTTTACTCAGATTTGTATGCCTCTAGGGCAGAGCACACGCCTCAGCAGCTGGAAGAGTATATAGGGGAGATAGAATTTCCTAAGTTGGGGGGGGAGGAGAGAGGGACATTGGAGGAGCCAATATCTCTGGAGGAAATACAGGCGGCTATAGGGATACTAGCCAGTGAAAAGGCGCCGGGGCCGGATGGTCTTCCGGTGGAAGTTTTTAAGGAATATGGGGAGGAGCTTGCGCCGCAGTTACTGGCCACTCTTTTAGACAGCTTCAATAGGGGGCGGCTTCCAGAAACAATGTATGAAGCGACTATAGTAGTTCTGCCTAAAGAGGGGAAGGATCCTCAACTCCCGGGCTCTTATAGACCAGTCTCACTGCTGACGGCGGATATTAAAATCATGGCGAAAGTATTGGCGCTTCGACTAGCTAAAGTAGTAGCTGGGGTGGTACACGGAGATCAGGCCGGTTTTATGCCATCCAAATCGACGGCGGTAAATCTGAGGCGGCTGTTTTTGAATCTACAAGTTATGCCGGATAATCGTGGGGGGAGAGCCATAATGTCCTTAGATGCGGCCAAAGCATTCGATTGTGTGGAGTGGAATTATTTGTGGTCAGTTCTGGAAAAAATGGGATTTGGCCCTAATTATATAAAATGGGTAAAATTGTTGTATGTAGCCCCGACAGCAAAGATAAGGGTGAATGGGGTGTTATCGGATCGGTTTGCGCTGGAGCGGGGAACGCGTCAGGGATGTCCATTGTCCCCATTGTTGTTTGCGTTGGCAGTGGAACCCTTGGCGTGTGCAGTGAGACAACATGAACAAATTCAGGGGTTGAGATATGGGGGGGTGGAGGAAAGAATTGCATTATACGCAGATGATATGCTGCTATTCATGGCGGATACCGAACGCACATTACCGTTAGTGATGGCCCTAATTAAGCGGTTTGGGAAATACTCAGGACTACTCATTAATTGGTCAAAATCGGCCCTAATGCTCATGGACCCGGGGGATGGTCAGAATGGGGAAGAGGAGGTGGAGATACCTGTGGTGAAGGAGTTTAAGTATTTGGGGGTGAGGGTGACGGCGAAAGTACAGGATTATATGTCCCTTAATGTAATGCCACTGTTAACAAAGATAAAAGCCAAAGTAGAGGCGTGGAATAAGTTGCCCCTATCGGCTCTGGGTAGGACAAATTTGATTAAAATGATCCTTATGCCCCAGGTGTTGTATGTACTACATAACTCACCGGTATGGATCCCCAAATATTGGTTCAGGAGATTGCATAACCTTTTTAGGGACCTAGTATGGAAGAAGGGGGTACCTAGGATTAAACTGGAGAAATTACAGCTGCCAAAGGAGGAGGGGGGCCTGGCTGTTCCCAATGCTTGGGTGTATTATTTAGCTGCCCAATGTCAGCATTTCTGGGGGTGGGAGCAGGAAGAGACATGGGGGTCCAGTGCGCGCATCCTATCATATCTGGGGGGGGGGGAGAACCCGCTGGCAGGACTGGAAGCGCACAGATATAAACAGATGGCGAGTACCAGACCCACTCTGCTTCTCATACATAAGGTGTGGTGGCAGTGCAAGCAATTGCTGGGGATAGGGGAGTGCACTAAATATACACCGCTTTGGAGAAATGCTTATTTGGGGGAATTGGGTAAATTGGAAGGGATGCAGGGGTGGGAGCAGCAAGGCATAATACGGTTGAATCAGTTGTATGAGGGAGACATACTCAAATCTTTTCAGCAAGTAAGGGAGGAGTTTCAACTGGACTCCCGCATGTTTTATCAGTACCTGCAGATTCGGCACGCAGTGCAGACACAAGCAGTCAGTGTGGACCTGACGATGCATGCCGCGGGGGTGTTGGAGCATATTGCAAAGGCAGTAACATCAAAAGGATTAATCTCATTAGTTTATCGCAGGTTGTTGGTGGAACATCTGGGAGATCCTATGGCAACAGTGAAAGCAATATGGGAGAGGGATGTGGGTCCTATTACAACAGACCACTGGGAGGCGGTATTGGCAGCAACAAGTACCTTGTCCATTAATGTAGCACAACGAAGATCGCAGTTGTTTCTGATACATAGGGTGTACAGGACCCCGTGGGTGCTGAAACAAATGGGATTAAGAGCGGATGCAAAATGCCCTAGGTGCCCGGAAGAAAAAGCAGACATCCTTCATATGTTCTGGACATGTGGGAAGCTGGGGAGTCTGTGGACGGAAATATTGGAACTAGTGGGGAGAGTGTTTGAGGTACAGATCCCATGGGATCCTGTAGTAATGCTGCTAGGGTATGTTGGAGATTTGGGGGGAGATAGGATGTCAGGGTTGGCAATTGCTAAAATACTGTATCAAGTTCGGAAAGGAATTGCAAAGCACTGGCTGGATGCGGAGCCACCATCAAAACAAGAAATCATAGGGGCACTTAACTCACAGGTTCTGATGGAGTATAGGATATACTCCAAGAGGGGGTCCAGGGTCAAGTTCGACAAACAATGGGCTAGGTGGATTGATCAATCTGGGTATGCTTCTGTGGAGCTAATGACACTAAGGCAACAAGTGCAGGTATAGGGCCACTGAGGGGAGAGGATTGGAGAAGTGGTACTGAGAAGATCGGCTGGGGGGGATACAGGGGGGAGTTGGGGGGAAGGGAATGTTTGGTTAAATGTAAAGAATTGGGTCTGTTGAAAATTGCTTGTACACTGTATGAGAACGTACAATGACCTGTAATAATGTGGAGTTTTGTTGAATAAACTTGAACTGATTAAAAAAAAAGAGGTTGTCTGATTTATACATCCAATTTTCAAATAATTTATTAGGGAATTCTGAGTTAATAGCTCAACATTCCCAATTCAGGACCCTCATCTATTAGCTGGAGTTGAGAGTTTTTCCCTCTGGAGGATTAAACATGTATATACATTACACGGACAGCTCATTGATTTAAATTAAAAAAGTGTATTGCCTCATTTTGTCTGTAATAGCGCTGCACAGGAATTGAACATTTGATTCCAGGTTTCCCCATAGATAACAGCTGATCACTAGGGGGTCCCAGTTGCAGGACATTCTATAGTCAGCCTATTGTCATTGGACCCTTCTGACAAAAAGGGAATTGTCCTAGCCAGAAAACCCCTTTATAATTACTGGAGGTTCATTTCTTGGAACTGTACTGGATTTCTTGGTGTTCTTGAATATTTTTGTAGCCCTAGATTGAAAAATAATACCACAAGAATTGGTGTTAGGCCCAATTCTTTTTAATCTTTTATTAATGACCTTGTGGATGTGATTGACAGCAAGGGTCAGTTTTGGCTGACGATACAAAACTTTGTAGGATACTTAAAACTCGACTATAAAATATAACAGAAAGACCTAGATAAACTGGCAGCATGGGCAAAAACATGGCAGATTAAATTTAATGTTGATAAAGGTAAAGTAATGCACCTAGGACGAAATAATAGTATTAATGAATATACACAGCTCCATTGCCTTCTACTGCTGTATAATGTCCTTCATGCTGCTGTTGCTTCTGTGTATGTATAAGGTGTGGCTGTAGCCCACTGTGTGCCCGGGACTAATCTACATGTGCTTGTGACTGTTTAATATGTGATTTTTCTGCTAGGTCACTGCCCCTTAAAAATATTAATATTAACAGTCAGCAGTGTGGAGCTGCAGTGCTGCTGAACTGTATCGTCATCTGCACTGTTAATGTTGATGTATTTTATTGGCGCACTGTTTTGCACTGTATATGTGTTATACTGTAGTTGTGCGCTGTGTACTGCTGTCACAAATGTGCTAGCAATGTGCTAGCAACAGGAAGAGGAGTTCACAGTGTGGTAGAAACCACATGGACTGGTAGGAGATCCTGCTGCTTTTAGGAGAATAAAGATAGTGTGCTTGCTGAGAGACGTGGTAAAGGCCACTTTATACAGACCCAGAATCACTGAGGCAGCCGAAGAGGGAGAGTGTGCAGGCTGCAGAGAGACTGCAGACAATGCAGTGAGAAACAATGCTGGCTCCAGCAGAGTGATGTAGAGCCAAGGAGAAGAGCTGGCTGTGTGTGAGAACTGATGAAATAGAGCTGCAGTACAATCCAGTGAGTGATTCTCATTAAGACAGGAGCCAGGATGGCTGCCTACTGAAGGAAAGAGAGGCTACTGAGAGAAGCCACAGAAGCATGGCAGCTGGAGACAGAGTATGTGGTACAGTATCAACAAGTGACATTGTATGTAAATCTGAAGTTCCTGTTGAGTAGTTGGTTCAGTCACGGAGTGGTGATGGAAGCTGGTGAGAATATGAGTTGCTAAGAGTTGAAATGGCACCAGTAAGTGCTCACTATACTAGACACCTGAGACCAGCGGGCGGAGGTTGGAGTCTCTCCGCACAGCAAATGAGATGGTGAGGTCTGTGTTTGTATGTCTTAGGCCTACCACCCCTGGTACGATCACTTTACATATGTATCTGAGAGAGATAGAGTTAGGGGAACCTTTCTTTATGCTGTGTATGAGAGAAATAACACCTAGTCTCCTGCTTCTGCATCCTCCTCTTCCTCTCTCCCTAGACTTCTATGGGCAGCTGTAACCTGATCTCTAAGTAAAGCTGAGAATACGTTTTTTCTCTGCTCTATGGATTCTATCAGTGAGTTCTGAGTGAGTGAATAATTAAGGAGGCAGTGGAAGAGAAGTCTGATAAGCGGAGAAAAATAGATTTTTTTGTAATTAGAACGTTTCTTCATTTCGCTTGTACTATTGATTTATGGAAAGTTGTTTATAGTCAGAGGTACGAGTTGCCTATAGCAACCAACATCAGCTGATTTATTTTTAAAACCTGCTCTGTGTACATTAAAGCTATTATCTGATTGGTTAGGCATCATGCACATATACAGGACCTGAGCTGTAAAAGATTCTAAAAAAGCTGCTCATTTTGTGATAAAGCCCCCTATTCACACAAAGGCACACAGGAAAATAAAGGAAGAGCTAAATTAGAGCGGTGGTTGAGTGTGATCCTGCTGTTCCATTCAATGTTTTTGGGACTGACAAAAATGTACTCAGCTGTTTTAGTCAGTCCCATAGACTTTATATGGAACAAAAGCGTGCATGCTCGACCACTGCTCCGTTCAACGTCATTATCACTGCGGTAGAGCAGTGAGGTGGAACGGGGCGGGGGGTTTGTGGATAGGTGATAATTCTTGACTCTGATACAACTCTTTTTATGTATAGACCATCCAAACTCTTTTAATGAACAGTAAATGTGACTTGCTGGATCCCATTCCAGCATACCTACCCATCTTTGCATCTCCATTTGCAGGATACTATTAAGCCACACACCCGATCTGCCCGGAACACAATACACACATCCTGACAATGCCCACTTTTATGTAAATTTACATAAGCCCTGTCCACTTTTTCCCCTTTCACAGGACAATCCTGCAAAAGAAAACCTGGAAGGTTGGGAGGTATATCTTCCAGGATTACCCACAGGGAGCAGTCTGGAATTGAACATGGGTATAATAAATTTGTGACTAGCTTTTACTCTGTACTCAGGCTCGATTTTATGCAGCATTCATTCAAAGAGCCTGCTCAATAGAGAACAAAAGCCTCTATAGATGTAATAAATGGTCATTCAGAACCTGATGAAATGTTCTCCAACTTTAATTTAAATTCTGCGGTTTTGCAGTAAGTGCTTGGACACAATCCATAATGGATAGATATTTAGATTTATGAATAATTATGAAAAGTCAGTAGGTTTTATGACACACAACAATATTTCAGACTGTGTTTTAATATGCTGCGTAATCATGTCGGCTTAAATTGTATATTGATTTTCATCACAGAAGTTATTCAATTACAATTCACTAAATCAAAATGCTCTTTTTAATCTGTAAGATTAGATGTCTCAAGTTTGTCAAAGAATACATTGTGTCATCCTCCTTTTAATTAATTTTTTTATATTTTGTATTATTATAAGTAGTACCACTACCTTTTAAGTTACCTTTGTGCAGTGTGCTAGAAATAGCAAGAACTAGTCAAAACCTGTTATCATAATGTTGTGTGTATATATATATATATATATATATATATTTACATATATATTTACATATATATATATATATATATATACACACACACATACATACACTATATGGACAAAAGTATTGGGACACCTACACATTACACCTTCAGGAGCTTTTATGACATTCCATTCTAAATTCATAGGCATTAATATGGAGATGGTCCTACAGTTTAAAAATCTTCCACTCTTCTGGGAAGGCTTTCAACAAGATTTGGGAATGTGTTTGTGTGAATATTTACTTATTCATCCAGAAGAGCATTTGTGAGGTCAGACACTGATGTGGACGAGAGGGCCTGGTTGGGAATCTTCATTATAGTTCATCCCAAAGGTGTTCATTGGGGTCAAGTTCTTCCCACCAACGTTGCTTTGTGCACTAGGGCACAGTCATGCTGAAATAGAAAAGGGCCTTCCCCAAACTGTTCACACAAAGATGAAAGCACTTGTCCAAAATGTCTTGGTATGCTGAAGCATTAAGATTTCGCTTCACTGGAACTAAGGGGCCTAGACCAACCACTGAAAACCAAATCCAGTATTATTATCCCTCCCCCACCAAACTTTACAATTGGCACAATGCAGTCAGACAGGTAACGTTCTCCTGCCATTTGCCAAATCCAGATTCGTCCATCAGACTGCCAGATAGAGAAGTGTGATTTGTCACTCCACAGAACACGTTTCCACTGCTCCAGAGTCCATTGGCGGCGTGGCTTACACCACTCCATCCAACGCTTGGCATCGTGCTTGGTGATGTAAGGCTTGCATGCAGCTGGAAACCCATGCCATGAAGCTCCCGGAGCACAGTGCTTGTGCTGATGTTAATGCCAGAGGAGGTTTGGAACTCGGCAGTTATAGAGTCAGCAGCGTTGGAAACTTTTATACACTCTGTGCCTCAGTACTCCGTTACCCTGTTATGTAATTTTACGTGGTCTGCCACTTCATGGCTGAGTTCCTATGGTTCTTAAAAGCTTCCACTTTTTAATAATACCACTCACAGTTGAATGTGGAATATCTGGGAGTGAAGAAATTTCACTAACTGACCTGGTGCAATGGTGGCGTCCTATTACAGTGCCACGCTGGGATTCAGTGAGCTCTTTAGAACGACCCATTCTATCACAAATGTATGTAAAGGCAGACTGCATGGCTAGGTGCTAGATTTTATACACCTATGGCAATGGGACTGAATAAAAAACCTGAATTCAATGATTAGGAGGTGCGTCCAATACTCTTGTCTATATAGTATTTATATATATATATATATATATATATATATATATATATATATATATATACACATACACACTACCGTTCAAAAGTTTAGGGTCACTTAGAAATTTCCTTAGTTTTGAAAGAAAAGCACAGTTTTTTTCAATGAAGATAACATTAAATTAATCATAAATACACTCTATACATTGTTAATGTGCTAAATGACTATTCTAGCTGCAAACGTCTGGTTTTTAATGCAATATCTACATAGGTGTATAGAGGCCCATTTCCAGCAACCATCACTCCAGTGTTCTAATGGTACATTGTGTTTGCTAACTGTGTTAGAAGGCTAATGGATGATTAGAAAACACTGGGAAAACCCTTGTGCAATTATGTTAGCACCGCTGTAAACAGTTTTGCTGTTTAGAGGAGCTATAAAACTGACCTTCCTTTGAGCTAGTTGAGAATCTGGAGCATTACATTTGTGGGTTCGATTAAACTCTCAAAATGGCTAGAAAAAGAGAGCTTTCATGTGAAACTCGACAGTCTATTCTTGTTCTTAGAAATGAAGGCTATTCCATGCGAGAAATTGCCAAGAAACTGAAGATTTCCTACAACGGTGTGTACTACTCCCTTCAGAGGACAGCACAAACAGGCTCTAACCAGAGTAGAAAGAGAAGTGGGAGGCCCCACTGCACAACTGAGCAACAAGACAAGTACATTAGAGTCTCTAGTTTGAGAAATAGACGCCTCACAGGTCCTCAACTGGCAGCTTCATTAAATAGTACCCGCAAAACGCCAGTGTCAACGTCTACAGTGAAGAGGCGACTCCGGGATGCTGGCCTTCAGGGCAGAGTGGCAAAGAAAAAGCCATATCTGAGACTGGCTAATAAAAGGAAAAGATTAATATGGCCAAAAGCACACAGACATTGGACAGAGGAAGATTGGAAAAAAGTGTTATGGACAGACAAATCGAAGTTTGAGGTCTTTGGATCACACAGAAGAACATTTATGAGATGCAGAACAACTGAAAAGGTGCTGGAAGAGTGCCTGACGCCATCTGTCAAGCATGGTGGAGGTAATGTGATGGTCTGGGGTTGCTTTGGTGCTGGTAAAGTGGGAGATTTGTACAAGGTAAAAGGGATTTTGAATAAGGAAGGCTATCACTCCATTTTGCAACGCCATGCCGTACCCTGTGGACAGCACTTGATTGGAGCCAATTTCATCCTACAACAGGACAATGACCCAAAGCACACCTCCAAATGATGCAAGAACTATTTAGGGAAGAAGCAGGCAGCTGGTATTCTATCTATAATTGAGTGGCCAGCGCAGTCACCAGATCTCAACCCCATGGGAGCAGCTTGACCGTATGGTACGCAAGAAGTGCCCATCAAGCCAATCCAACTTGTGGGAGGGGCTTCTGGAAGCATGGGGTGAAATTTCTCCCGATTACCTCAGCAAATTAACAGCTAGAATGCCAAAGGTCTGCAATGCTGTCATTGCTGCAAATGGAGCATTCTTTGACGAAAGCAAGTTTGAAGGAGAAAATTATTATTTCAAATAAAAATCATTATTTCTAACCTTGTCAATGTCTTGACTATATTTTCTAGTCATTTTGCAACTCATTTGATAAATATAAGTGTGAGTTTTCATGGAAAACACAAAATTGTCTGGGTGACCCCAAACTTTTGAACGGTAGTGTGTATATATATATATATATATATATATATATATATATATATATGTCTTCATTGTGGTTAGTGCGCTTATCTGAAACATAGAACTCAAAAATAACACAATATGCAGTAAGATCCTAGGCAGCCAGCATGCTATCTTTTAAATCTTTCTCTATACAAGGGATTTAGAGCTCTTTATCAGAAAAACAGTGTTCCTAATGCTATAAAGCTATATTATTAAATTAATTAGGGCAACATTTTGAACATTGTATTGAATAATTGTTTTCAATGGTATACATTCACTTTAAGTAAAATCCCAACTTCACCATTCAATACTAAGGATACATTGGTAAAGATAAGTCAGGGAAACAGAAAAGCTGTGCATCACCGAGCCTGCCTAGTTTGTGCAAAATAAGCCTAATGATGCTAAAAAATAATATGTATATATAGCATGGAGTGAAGAAAATTAGGGATAGCATCCTATTAGCTGATCCGGACTAAAATACAATTGACATATTTTTGTGAATGTGTAGATAATATTGATAGGGTTATAGCTGTGATACCAGACCCCACCAATCTGAATTTTTGACAAGGCTGATTAACATAATATGATAGTGTTTTCTAGGAAAATTCTTTTAAATTCTCACGGAAGCTTCTCATTTTGGCTTTAAGGATGCAGCATATTTTCCCCAGCGCATTCAAGGAGCTGTAGCGTTTTAATTTTTTTCACTGACATTGCTGTATGAGGGCTTGTTTTTTTGGGGTGTACTTTGTAAATAATTTTTGGGTGCAAAAACTGTAGCATTTAAAGGCTATGTGTGTTTTTTAAAAAAAATAATAAATAAAAAGGTCAATCAGTGGTTTGGTGCAATTTTCTAAATACTTTGTATTAAAAATGATTTTTACTTTTTGAGATACAGCTGCTTTGTATTTTGTATACGGAGCAGCTGTATCCGTAACGGATCGAGCTTTTACCGATCACATCTAAGTTCAGAACTTAGATGTGATCAATAAATGGTGGATCCTGCGCGTCTCTGACGTGCTGGCACTGAACCCGTCAGTGCCGCTGATCTGACAGATTCAGGTCTTAGCGCATGATACAGCTGCTCTCTATAGGGATTACAAAGCAGCTGTATCTCAAAAAGTAAAAATAATTTTTAATAAAAAGTATTTAGAAACTTGCACAACACATTGACCTCTTTATTTAAAAAAACAAAAAACATTTATTTTACAGGTTGTAACAATTAATGGAATGTATAATATTCAGTATGTATTTTTAATGTTTTATGACTTTGATTTCATTAAAACTTTTTACATGTTTATTCATGCTGCTGCTTCGATATATGTAATAGATGGAAATAATAGAGCAAGAGTCTACTATTCTCTGTTTGCAGTGTACAGAAGACATGATAGCAGTCAGGCTCCATCCACTAGCTGAGAGACACTGAGAAATAGAGATAGAGCCCGCAGAGGGGAAAACTGCTTAAAAAAAAGTATTATTCCCCATGTACACACAGCTTATTCTGAAAAGTCACCCGGAAGGTTAGGTATGCTTTAAAACCATCAGCCCCATCAATTTCTATCGCTGGGGTTGACAACCAGGAGGCACACTGATTTAAAAAAAAAAAAATCTGATTTAAATAATATGTAAGTTCTAATGATACATAGCCCTATCAGATATTTTAATTGTTCCACCACTTTTGTTCCTCTAATTTCTCTAATTCTCTTTTAAACCACATTTCATTAGAATTAGTGCACCCATCACAGCATGGCGGAGTCAACTCATAAACCATTCTACAGACACTATGCTTTGCATTCTCATAATTAGATTATTATGCATAGATTGATAGCTTTGGTTTTGCAAAGTATAAAGCATAACTAATCCAGGCTGAATAATAGATTTAATCACCTTATTGAGAAAACTTGCCAATATTTAATAAGAGATTTTGGACTTTGGCTCGAAAAATACCTTTTGCTATAAAGGCAAAGTGCCAGTTATCTATTCGGTAATCAAAATTGTTAAGATGACAAAGAATAACTTTAGTGTAGTACAGAGTGTATTTCGGGCATGTAGCCAGGTTATATACAATATTAGATCATGTGTCACTGTAGAAACTGTTAACATAAACTGGAAAGTAAGTTACAGATATTGTTACAGCTATAAAAGAACTAAGGCCTCATGCACACTGCTGTTTTACGGATCTATAATACAGCCCCACTAGAATTACTGTGCAACCTCTTTGAGTCGACCACCCAAAATTAATACATTTGCTGCATTTCAGGACTTTTGGGCATTTCCCTTTTTCTTAATACTTTTCAAACTTCCAAGATTTTTTTCAGACGAACATGTGTGAAATCGGCCTGGAAAAACAGCCATTTTCATGGCCAATTTGCACTTGTGCGGGACCAGTTTTTCACAGATCTCTCATAGACTTGAGTCTTTTGAGGGATCTGTGAAAACTGCCAAAAATAGGACATGTCCTATTTTTTCCGCGGGCCCTTCACACGGTCTGTTAAAACAACGGGCGTGTAAATAGCCCCATACAAATATATTCAGCCATGTGACAGCCGTTAAAAAAACGTCCGTCACACGGACGATTTACACATTTGAATTAGCCCTAAATAGGTGCAATGTGTCAAAAATGCAGTGTAAATTTGCACCACACCATCTACTCCATTTTTTAGTGTAGTATGTGACATAACTCTTAGTAAATCTCTCTCATTGTGTTATGACTAGTGCAGGACCTCGGGGAGGGGAAGTGGATTACACAAGGCGAACGCCAAAGAGAGAATTCCTGCGTCATGCATCACCCACTCAGACTCTGCATTAGACGTAACACATAATTAAGGGACTTAAGCAAAACGTTTTTTTTTTTATGGACATTAAAGTCTCAAATGGACATAAAGGTTTTTCCTTATTTAAATATTTTTTCCGCCATTATTGCTATGATCATTATTAGACACCATTTATCTAGAATTTCTTTTTTTTTTTTTTTTAATTAGAGGATGTGCATTGTTTATTAGAAACCATAGTTTTATTATTAAAATGCTTGTTGTTGGTTGTATAAGCCATATCTGTGCTTCCATAGCCATCCTAAAGGGGTTGTAAAGAGCAACTGATGCAATTCAATAATAAGATGCATTGTACACTACTCAGCTGTCCACAAAATATAACTTTTTTGTACACTGTGAATACTTTATTTGAAAGATGATTGGGGTTTTATTCTATATCAGTCAAAAATAAGACCTTGCTTGTGGCAGAAGCGTTTGCCCACAGGTTTGCTACTGCCAGGGCTTGTTTTGTATGGGGTGAAAGAACTTCAGGGTAAGACAAGACTTGGACAGTGTTGCTGAATGGCTATATGCTAGCCATTTGATTGGTGCTTGAGATTATGCTGGGTGTTACTGCTGGGAGGGGAGCAGAGAGAGATGCTTCATATAGACTATAGACACACATAGGCCCTTCAAAGACCACTCAGTGTAAATCACTGGTAAAATAAAAATAAAAAATGAAAAAAACAGATATACTTGGGCATTTCAGTAGTTTTTGTATTGATGCATCATCTGCTTGAGAATGTTTATTATTATTTTTTTCTTCTGGGGGTAGGGGGTGAAGGGAGAATCTGTGTATTCAATTTTCAAAGTGAACTTATGTCATTGTACTTTATGGCAACATAGTTGTTTGGACGTACTTTGCACCAGTAGTCAAGCATGCTATTCTGCATTGATCCTACTAAAAGGCACAAAGCTATTGAGTAAGACGTTTAAAAGCATTGGCTTAATTCCTTAGCCTGTTTCAATGTTCATCACTTAAGCAAATCAATAATTATCTCACCTCTTTTCTTGAAGGACTTGTCTGAAAAGGAAAATACAAGAGGAAATGCATTGGAATCCCTGAAAGCAAATTTCTACTGTGAACTGTGTGATAAGCAATATTATAAACATCAGGAATTTGATAATCATATTAATTCCTATGATCATGCGCACAAACAGGTAAGATTTTACCATGTTTCATTTTGTAATTTGGTAAAACATTTTTAATTTTGGCTGTATTACAGGGCTGAGTTGTACAGATCTGTATTCTGGAGCCCTTAGACTGTTAAGACCCATATTGTACCGCCACATGCTTCCGATTTGTTATGGAAGCACACAGAGATTGTTTCTTACTTATTCATAAAGAATAGTTGAGAAAAATTGTGGCATGCTCCATCGGATGCCAAATACTGAAAGTATTCTCAAATTGGTGCATTGGAATAGTATAGGAATAAAATAGGTTACATAATATGGACCGGTAAGGGCACCGTGTGCCACCATTCAGATATGTGCACATGCATGGACCCTAACAGTCATGAATTTGTCATTTTTTGTAAGATTGACGTCTAATTCTATGTAATTTGCTTTCAGTTGCTACATGACTGATAAGGGAATAGACATCAAGTATGAAAGATTCACATTCTTCCTGGGTTTGAATCCAAATTAGGGCCGCATTTATTGTGGATTTGTTGTTCTCCACATATTTGTTTGGAATTTGTTTAATTCTGTGGTTTCAGTATTTACTTACAATGAAAAAAACCGCACATAAACAGTTTTTTTGTATTATACTGGTCTTAGTCTAAAAGATATAGCTATCTAGATACAGCTATATCATGTCTAGAATTTAACAATTTACACATTGGCATTGTAGAAGTTAACTTCTTAACGACCGCCCACCGTCTTTTGACGACAGACGGTGCAGGTGCTTCCTTCGTCTACAGCGATGTCTTTTGGCATCGCTGTAGAAGAGGCTGATGAGCGCTCATGCTCTAAGCAGGAGCTGTAACTTACAGCTCCTGATGTTAGAGCAGCCTGCTAAATACAGCTGGGGTCGGAACACATGCGGACCCCAGCTGTTTAGCTCCCTTTGATCATGCGCGGTCTTGATCTCATCATCGGAAACCCGGTGACGTGATCAAAGACCAGGGAATGCCTCTGCAGTCAACCTTGGGGACCTACAAAGGACCCCAGGACTGTCTGCTCAGTTTGCCTGCTGTTAGAGCACACTATGTGCTGCCCTAACAGCAGCCTGTGTCAAAGTGACACAGTGTAATGTATTAGCATACAAGAGTATGCTAATCCGTTATAAGTAAAAAAATAAAGTTGTAAGTAAAGTTATCCCTTAATGAGATAAAAAAAAAGTTAAAAGAAATAAATAAAAAAATGTCCCCAAAAATGTGTTATCTTGCATAAAATATATTTTATTGCCCCTACATTACATAAAAACAAAACAACCTACACATATTGGGTATCTACACAACCGTAATAACCTGAAGAATTAATTTAACATGTTATTTAGTGTGAAATGTGAACGGGATAAAAAAAATAAACAAGAAAAACGATGCTGAAAATTGCTTTTTCCTATATTTACGTCGTAAAAATAATATTTTTCAACCCCCCAAACTTCGAAGAAACAAAATAAATTTTTTCCCGTTTAAAACAAGGCTTCATACAGCCACGTAATTTAAAAAATAAAAAAGTAATGGCTGCTGAAATGCAGAGAAGCAAAAACAGAAAAATTTTGCTGGTCATTAAGGCCTTTTTTAGGCCCGGTCGTTAAGGGGTTAATGTATAGATCGATGTTGAATCTTCACCTGTTTACTCTTGGCAGAGTAAAGTAAGTCAAAAGTGTTAAAATCAAGTTCTCAGGGCATCTTTCCAAGTTTTGCAGAGAGATGTGGAACAAAACGAGACAACTGCAGTGTAAGCGTCTGTTTTTGAATAAACATCTCAGGAGAGCATCAGATACTGAGGATGCAACAAGATTTCTTAGAGTGACCTTCAACTAAATCTCTTTATCCTGACAAACATTTCTTCAAAATCTTGTTAAAACAGCAATTATTAGAGAACTATTTGTTCATTCCATGTTCATTTATTTATTTAATTGTTTCCAAGGAGCATGGTGTAAGGAGCACAATGTGAGGCGCCTGGGGTAAGGAACATGGTGTAACGCACCTAGTGTGGGTAGAAAAATTTAAAGAACAAGGTGCAAGGAGCATGATGTACTGAGCTTGGTGTTGAGAAACATGGGCCGCAGCACATTTTATTAACATCAAACTAACTTTGCCAAATCCTTGTCCATACACACCCAGTTCCCTTTGTGCCCCCACACAGTAAGAGTGCCCTTTTTTTGGTATCAAACATTAATAGTTGTCCTTTGGGCCCCACACACTTTCATAGTGCCCTCTTTGTATGGCACACAGTAATAGTGTCCTCACACAGTGATGATACCTCCTTAGTGTCTCCTCACAGAATAATGTCCCCATAGTGCTTCTCACACAGTATCATGCCCCCATAGTGCCCCCACACAGTATCATGCCCCAGTAGTGCCCCCACACAGTATCATGAGCCCAGTAGTGCTCCCCACCCTGTATAATGTCCCCATAGTGCCCCCATACAGTTTCATGTCATCAGAGTGCCCCACACAATATTAAGCTCCCACAGTACCCAAAACAGTATGAAGCCCCATAGTGTCGACACAGTATGATGCTCCCATAGTGTCCCCGCACAGTATCATGTCCTCATAGTGCCCCCTCAACATATCACCCCCCACAAAGTAACATGCTCCTATAGTGCCCCCACACACAGTATTATGCCCCCATAGTACCCCAAAACACAGTATCATCATGCCCCCATAGTGCCCACCACACAGTATCATGCCCCCATAGTGACCCTCTACACAGTATAATGCCCCTATAGTGCTCTCACACAGTAAAATGCCCTTATAGTGCCTCCCCACACAGTATAATACACAATAGTGCCTCTGCACACAGTATAATGGTTTCATAGTGCCTCCCCACACAGTACAATGCCCGACAATGCCCTCCATACACAGTATAATGCCCCCAGAGTGCCTCCTAAAAATAATAAACAAAATACACACTTATTCCCACTACAAATGGAAGAAATCCCTTTGCAGGTCTCCTTCGATCTGTGCTTGTTTGGTTTGGTGCAGGCAGGCATGGTGACGCTTGGTATCACAGGTTTGATGGTGGAGCAGGGAGCTGACATTTCCCTGCTCCACCATTAAACCTATGCTGACAGATCCATTCTCCACCATTGTATTCAACTGTGGCCTGAGGATGCAGATCCACTCGAAACCGAGACTTGCCACCGGCCTCACTATATTATTGATTTGAATGGTAGTAATTTGTAAGACACCCTGCGCCTGTTGGGCCCATACTGTAGCTCCTTATGCCTCTGATGTTGTAAGGAGGCACACATAGGTTTTATTCTCTCTCATGCCCTATTACAGAGGCATTCTCTCCTACAAACATTCGAGAATATTTATTCCCCGCTACAAGCATAGAAGAATATATTGCCCCCATAGGCACCATGTGGCAGCACAAATAATACCTCCGTAATGGATTTATAATGCTGTGATCAGCTGTACAGGGTGTGTGCATAGGACATTGCCATGTGAATGAGCTCTAATATAACATTATTCTAGATACTAATTTACTTACAGAAGTTGAAAAGTTAACTTAAAGATAATTTCACCATTTTTTCTATAACAGTTTTTGCTATAATAAAAATGATATGCTTGTCAGTAGTACCCCTTGTTCATTCTTATTAGCCTGCCAGCAACATTCGCTATCGCATTGTCTTTTGTATCTGTGACCTGTGAAAATATTCCCCCTCCACAGGGCAGACAGATATGAACATTGTATTAAAGGCTAATCTTGATGTTAAATGTAAAGTGCTGTCGGCAAAGACAGTGCAGTATAAGGGGTCTGTGTTCAAAGCAGGCACTTGGCCACCTTCATATGGAAGAAACTGTTAGACAATGTATCTAGCAAAGTAAAACTATAGGAAGACGTGAAATAACTACTCAGGTCAATAACACAGTGTTACAATAAAAGGACCACAATACAAACTAATAATGTAACACCCTTAAAATATATGTCACTGAGTTGTCCCCTTCTGTCAAGTTGTTAAAATTATTTGCCGTTTTTTCTTTTGTTTTATCTGTTTTTGATAAAGTTCTAAGATAATGAATATGGTGCCATTGGTCGTGATTGGTAAATCCTCCAAACTTGTACATCACATAAGAACTCTGAATTCAGAACAGTTAATGTGTAAGCAGTGTGGGCATAATTTCCTACTTTTGGAAAAATATTTCAGGGAGACACCATGGGTGGCAATATTTTAGACACATACACTGTCTAAATGATACAATTCTGGTTGCCTGTAGCCACCACTGGAGGTAAATTTAAAGTCTACTGCATATGCATTTATTATAGAGATAAATGGGGCTGTGTAAATCCTTCTGCACTGCTCTCCACCTAATTGTAGATGCAAGTAAACAGAATTTTATCAAAACGTGCAAAAATGAAGGGACTTTTCTATTTTTATGCCATTTTTTTTAAAAAGAAGTGGGTAGGGCTTATTGGGAGGGTTGGGTCCACCACAATTGGATACATTTACTATAATATACGCCAGAAATCTGGCATAAGTTTTTGCGCAAATCTCCAGTTCATAGCTCGATTTGATTTTCTGACGCAGTGACGGCTAAGGATGTGCCTAATTTATTAAAAGTTGTGCCCCTTTTAAAAATACAAACTTAACTACAAGAGAATCAGTCGGCACTGCTGGGACCAGTAGTCCTTCTGGACATTCAGCAGTTCACTGCCCACAGAGGCGCAGCAGAGGCTGCGGTATAAAAATTTAAGACTCATCTTACTCCAATTTGCTAGTCACTATTGCTTTCAATGACTATACAGGTTAATTCAGGGGTCTCAAGCACGCGGCCCACGGAACAAAGAGCCGCTAGTATCGGCCCTGCTCCGAGACTCTGGAATTCCCTGACATCGCTGTCCATATATGGACAGTGTGTCAGGGTCTTCCCCAGAGTGGAGTCCCGGGCAGAGCGCTAGTATAGGCTCTGCTCCGGGACTCTGTGGAATTCCCTGACATCACTGTCCATATATGGACAGCGTGGCAGGGTCTTCCCCAGAGCGGAGACCCGGGCAGAGCACTAGTATCGGCTCTACTCCAGGACTCTGTGGAATTCCCTGACATCGGTGTCCATACATCGACAATGATATCAGGGGCTTCCCCAGAGCAGGAGTCCCAGTGACGTCAGGAGCACAGCTGGAGTTCCAGGAAGAGCCTTCTTGCGCTCTGCCTGGAACTCCAGCTTTGGGGTTGCCCCTGACATCTCTGTCCATATATGGACAGTGATGTCAGGAGTAGAGCTGGAATCCCAGGCAGAGTGCTAGAAGCGGCTCTGCTCTGTGACTCCAGCTCTGGGCAAGCCCCTGACATCACTGTGGCAGCATCTGCGGAGGGCACTGTGGCAGCATCTGTGGAGGGCACTGTGGCAGCAACTACGGAGGGCACTGTGGCAGCATCTACGGAGGGCACTGTGGCAGCATCTACATAGGGCACTGTGGCAGCATCTACAGAGGGCACTGTGGCAGCATCTACAGAGGGCACTGTGGCAGCATCTACAGAGGGTACTGTGGCAGCATCTACAGAGGACACTGTGGCAGCATCTACAGAGGACACTGTGGTAGCATCTACAGAGGGAACTGTGGCAGTATGTACAGAGGACACTGTGGCATTATCTAGGGGTGTGTTGTATTATCTACAGAGGGCACTGTGGCATTATCTAGGGGTGTGTTGAATTATCTACAGAGGGCACTGTGGCAGTATGTACAGAGGACACTGTGGCATTATCTAGGGGTGTGTTGCATTATCTACAGAGGGCACTGTGGCATTATCTAGGGGTGTGTTGAATTATCTACAGAGGGCACTGTGGCATTATCTACAGAGGGCACTGGCATTATCTACAGAGGACTCTGCGGCAGAATCCACAGAGGGCACAGCGGCAGCATCCACAGAGGGCTGCCCAATCTTGACATGTGTGTCTGCCAAACACTGCTAACTGAGCCGCCGGACTGCATTTAGCGACACTTAAACTGGAAAACTGGATTGTTGAAATAAGCATGTGGAGAAATATCTCAAATTTTAAACCTAGCGGTATTATTATAGTAATGTAGTATTATTATTATAGTAATATAGTGTTATAGTAGTTCAACTAACTAATTGATTAACAATAATTTTGTATTGTATCAAATTTGAAAGTAATGCGACCCGTCAACTTCCCATTTTTTCTATATACGGCCCACTTACCCAGCCAACTTTGAGACCCCTGGGTTAATTGGAGCTCTGTAATTTGAAAATGGACCTTTAAACTTCAAAAGATATATTCTAAAAATATTCAGCACAGAATTGTGGTCCTATTCAGATTTAACAAAAAATTGTAGTGTACACTAATGGACATTCACTTTAGCGATACACTATCTTCTTAGTGTTCTGCACCAAAGTGACTGACAAGCTGCCAAGAGGGGAAGGGAGGGCTCACTACTGCGTAGAGTGCACTAATGGTCATATGAGCATAAATTAACAAAATTACTTACATTTAGTAGTAGACTTGGCCTCGGGATACATGTGTGATACAATTGCAATTAAGTGGTTTCTATTCAGAAAAGTGGTAGTCATAGCGGTCACTAACCCGCTAAACTGTCAGCATGAATAATGCACAATTTCTTTTATCATGAATCAGAAAGGTCAAAATTTACATATTTTTTGACAATAGCTGCTAGCATTTACCTTGCAGTGCAGGTAAGGGTGTTATAGTGGCATGGATTTTGAAAGGTCCTTTTATCTTTATTTAAATGTATTTTTCATTTGCAAAAACATCAAAGAAATTATCCATATACAATGAGGAGACCATCAAACAGTTGTCCACACAAGTGTATTTGATCCAATAGATGAAAAAAAATATTAGATAATCATAAAAAAAGATTTTTTATAGGATAATCAATAATTATCACCCTGTACTCATCCATAGGAATCAATAATAACTAGGATTTTAGCAGTCAAAATAAATTTTTGGGTTTCTTTTGTGTCAAAATATAATTCTCTCTTTAAATATTGTATTGTTTAACATGTTTTTCCATACCAAACAAGTTGGAAGTCCATTCAAAATCCACAGTCCCACATTTTCACTACACAGAGTGCCCTTATTATGGCCTGACACAATGGTTTAGCAATTTTTCAGCAAGATTCATCTTCTAAAAAACATAATAAAGGAAATGGTAGAATCGGCATTTGGTACGCCACACTAGTGATCACTTCCGTCCAGTATAGATGGAGCTTGGGGCATCTCCATAGGAGGTGTATTAGATTAGCAGAAGTGTGATAACATTTGGGGCACTTTTATGTTCTTCTCTTTCTAATCCTGATTAGAAATTTTGGGGGATAATTTTCCCAGCTGGATGATGGAATTTCCCCTATATCCCTATGCCACTTTTCACGGCATTAGAAATCATTGCCTTTAGCTGAATTTTGTTTTTTTTTACCACTTTTATCCCAAAAATATTTCAGTACATTAAAATTTTCAAGAGCCAATAGACCGAATTTCGCCTATGCATTAAATGCATGTCTCAATTTAAAATATCTGAACAGACAATATCGGGGCAGACCAAAACCACTTTTTACATTTTCAAATAGTTTAATACCCTTAGACCCCATAACTTGTTTTAATTGACAAATTCCAATTTCTTTCCAATAATCCCTCCCAATATCCTTTAAATGTTTCAAATATAAATTGCCCCAAAGACAGGTTGCTTTGGTATATACCAGGAAACCACATATATTTTTTTATAAGTTAACCAAACTTTATGTTGCATATCATATTTTGGAATATTATTTTGAAAAACGATACCACCTTCCATAAACTGGATTCCTTTATGCAGTAGCACAGAGATGGGGCCCGTAAGTACTTATACATGTTGATGTATAAGATTCATAGACTGATCTGTGATGATCAGATGCTTTCACAAAAACTTGATGCAAAAAAACATTCATGTGGACAAAACTGAGCTACTATGCAGGCGCTGTATAACAAAGATGCGATGCCCACAATGAAAGACATCTGTGCATGCAATTCCTGCTAAATCCGAACTATAGCGGGACGTAGCCATTCGCAATGCGGTCCAAACACTAGTAGGATTTGGGGTACTTGGGACAAGATTATATTAGGAAAGCAGCATTTTCACTAATTGATGTCAGTTGTATATATTATTTCATTATAATGTAGGCTTATTTACTCTGCCTTTATTATCATACACTTATTAAAAATATACTATCATCACAACCTGTTTATTTGGCAATCGATCTCATTCACTGGCGGTGGAGCAAGGGCAAGAAGGAGAAAAAGAAGGATGATATATTAGCTGATAAATTAACCGTGTTATTGTACTTCCAATTAAGTGGAATAGATACCTGAATAATGACTTTATATTTAAGAGTTCCTCTTATACTTGTAGTGCACCTTTAATGAATTCGAAATCCAGGCACTTAATCCCCCTTCATTGTACTGCGGATAAACAAACGTTTGAGCTAGAAATAGGACCCAACTGTTTACAGTAATGGTGTACTGCTAGTAAAGCCCTTATATTAATGAAGCAAGGGTCTTATCTATGCAATTCCTAAGTAGCTTTCTTTATAGCGTACCAGCATGTACTTTTGTAGATTTGTGCCATTGAATTCAATTCCTAGGCAAATTAATAATCTGTCAATGTCAATAATCTGTCGATGCCAAGATATCATTTTATAAAGAGCATGCTGTCATATACAAAATACTCCCCTTTATTGAATTGGGTGGTTTATGCAATCCCAAAACACTTTTGCCAATCCTTCAATATAATAGCTCCTCTATAATCTGACCGCGGCTATTTTTTACTAATTTCGGTCATTGGAGCGTCCCCATCATTTAAATACATACAGTCACATAGCTCGTTCCAAGGCAGTTACCACTCTGATGTGTATTATCGTATATACACCCTTGTAATATACGCCATATGTAGTATGTTGTTTTTTTTAAAAAACTCTTAATTTACCAGTATTAGACTTTATTGAAAGCCATATATTAGGTCTAGTTCACATGAATTACGTTACTTTATGCATCTGTAGTACCGCTTTCAGCATAAGACTTGTTATTTTGACCATGCCATTTAAGATACCTTGCTTTTGTAAATTATATAAGAATATTTTTTACAGCAGTCACAAAAAAAAGTACCCTGTGATAGGTTTCACAGTTGGTTCTATTCAGCAGGCGCGTCACATACATTAACAGCTCCATCCAACCTTTATTTTCATAACTTACGTGTCCCTGGTTTACTCTGGCACATTGTGCTCAGCCACATTTGTTTGACGAGACCAGACCTCCTCCTAAAATTGATACTCCACCACCAAGCATTATTCGCTTTGCTCTGGTCTCCACCGGCTTATAAGACTACCAGTGTTCCATCCTCCGTTACGGCTTCAGGCTCTGTTTACGAGCCTAATCTCTACCGTCGTCAGTAAGAGGGTACAGGAGGGATATACGCGGGTTCCTGGCCTTTCCTTGACGCCATTACTTCCTCTTGAAGCCTTTTTCAATCCAAACCAGAGCAAGAGCTACGGCAGCGCACCGCTCACATGAGCTGCGTGACCCACGTCCGTTGTATATATTAATATATTTTAGATGCCATTTATTAGGTTTTGATCTTCATTGTGGGGATACCCCTTTAAAGAGGTTATCTGGTTTTAAAGAGTTTATCTGGCAATTCACTGCTAGGAGAAATTTAGCATAGCATGTTGGCCATTCAAGTGAACAGCCGACCATGTAATACACCTGGACAGCATGGGGGTTGTTTTTACTTAGAAGATCTTCATTTTGGCTCATAGAGGGAGATCCCAAATGGGATTAATCACTAGTATTCCATTGGTAGAATTAGTGTGGAACTTCATCCTTGCCTTTTTAATTAAGCTATGATTCACCATGGCAATGGGAAAGACTAAGGCCTAATACCCCATCCAAATGTATTGTATTGGAAATTGCTGCCGATTTTCTGTGCGGAAGCCGCACTGAAAATCTGCAGGAATTCCACAGTGTAAGAATAATAATAATAATAATAATAATAATAATAATAATAATAGTAACTCAGCCATAAATGCATTGGCTTAGAATGTGAAAAAAGTCAACATTACATGTGAAACAGTAAAACACCAGGTAAAATGGGAAATGACAGGCCCCAAAGGGAACTTTAGCAACCAGTACCAGTCAGCTGCTTCAAAGGCAAATAGGATCATGTAATGCCTCAAAAGGGGCCAAGATGTACAAGGTTAAAACATAGGTTTACCCTTATATAAAATCACTCGTCAGCCCACACATCAAATATTATGAACAGTTTTGAATGCAAGAAAAACATAACAGAGCTGGAGTAATTAAAAAAAAAGAGGATATGGGGCACTTTGACATCTTAGGCTCTCCCATCAAGAAACTCAACCTGTCTCATAGTCAACTCCTAATGTATGATAGATAGATAGATAGATAGATAGATAGATAGATAGATAGATAGATAGATAGATAGATAGAGCACACAACAAAATGGCAACAGCATTCTGCGAACACTAATGCCACCTAAACACTATAAATAAATATGCATTGCTGCTGAATCTACTTACAATAGTGAGGTTCTTAGCACACATTTTGATCAAATTGTGTGAGCCCACCTGCCACGACAAGGCAATGTTTGTAAGGTGGGTCCCTACGCTGCTCATACACCCAGAACTGGGACTAAGCCTACATATATTTGGGGACCGTAGGAACCAGCATTAAACTAATTAAAATCACCCAGGGAAAAATTGGAGGAGTGCAAGATCAAAAAATTAAGGCAGTCACTAACCCCACATATATGCAATACATAAGAGACAACAAAGCTTGAACAGCACATTCCAGCAAAATGAAACAAAACATATATACAGGTGCAAGAACGCCTGTGACTGCAATTTATACAGTACACAAGAAAATGGCGACAGCACCCTGCGAACATTAATGTCCCCTAAACACTATAAATAAATATGCATTGCTGCTGAATCTACTTAGAATAGTGAGGTTCTTAGCGCATATTTTGAGCCCACCTGCCACAAAAAGGTGAACACTAGAAGCAGTGTAGGGACCCACCTTATAGAGGTCGCCTTGTCGTGGCAGGTGTGCTCACACAATTTGATCAAAATGTGCGCTAAGAACCTAACTATTGTAAGTAGATTCAGCAGCAATGCATATTTATTTATTTATAGTGTTTAGGTAGCATTAGTGTTCGCAGGGTGCTGTCGCCATTTTCTTGTGTGCTGTATAAATTTGCAGTCACAGGTGTTCTTGCACCTGTATACACATTTTGCTGGAATGTGCTGTTCAAAATTTTGTGATAGATAGATAGATAGATAGATAGATAGATAGATAGATAGATAGATAGATAATAAACAGGCATGCACTCTGTAACTTATTTATTGTCATATTGTTGTTACTTTCTCAACAGAGGCTTAAAGAACTGAAACAGAGGGAATTCTCTCGAAATGTAGCATCAAAATTAAGAAGGAATGAAAGGAAACAAAAAAAGTATCTTCAAAGGCTCCACAAACTGGCTGAACATAAGAGAGAATCAACTTGGTGAGTAACCAAGGATGAAAGCGTGTGTTATAAAATGATATTGGGAGATCATTTTGCTGCACATATATGTGGCAGTGCCAATCCTTGAAAAGGTGCAATGTTATTAAAAAACATAGCAAGTGCAAGCCAGACAAACCAGGGATTCAATTGGCGAAGCTGATTTTACAGAAAGCATGCAAAGTAGGCCCCCTGCCATTTTTAGACAGTCATTCTCAAAATTTCAGCCCATATTATACTGTCATAACACCATATAGTGTCAAGATAATACTGCCATACACAACTCACATATTAGCACCATATATTGCCCAAATAATTCTCTCTTAACCCCTTAGTGACCACCAATACGCCTTTTCACAGCGGTCACTAAGGGGCCTTAGGCTAGGCTGTTGCCTTTTCGCGGCGGCCCAGTCTAAGTCCTGTACAGGTGTCCTGTGCAGGCCGGACCCGGAATTTCAGGGGTTTTTTCTATTCCCCCCCAAAAAAAGTTAATAAAAGTTAATTAAAAAATGATATGTACTCAAAAATGGTATCATTAAAAATTTCAACTAATCCCACAAAAAACAAGTCCCCATACAGCTATGTCGACGGAAAAATAAAAAAGTTATAGCTCCTTGAATGTGACTATAGAAAAATGGAAAAAATTGCTTGGTCATTAGGTCCTAAAATAGGCTGGTCACTAAGGAGTTAAACAGCCCAGATTATACTGCCATATATTTCCCACATAATACTGCAATTAATTTCCAAAATAATACCACCATAATACCACCATACACTGGTAAATAATAGTGGTTGGCTTTAGTTCCCCCGGGTGTTCCCATTGTCCGTGACTCCTAGTAAGATGGGCACTGGTCAAATGTTTCCTACCCTCTAAAACCTGCTCTCTCCCTAAACGGAGTCCCTACAGGTAGTATACTGAACCCCTATGATTACAACAATCAGGGAGTTGGATATTGGCATTAACTGCCCAATTTGAGTATTTTAGGCTTTAAGATATTTTTCTCCAATATAAGAGCATTTAATATGACTCTACACTCTATGACACCCAAAAGTCAGGCTAAAAATCAGCATTTTACTTTTTCCAGAAGCACAAGTGAATTGGTTACAATCATAGCTGTATATTATATATGTATATTCAGACAGCATTTACAGCATTTCTTCACTTACAATTATGATTGCCCAACACTAGAAACATATTACTATGCAATATTAGATGTAGAGCGTCCTCTGGTGGATACAGCCTGTACTGCAAGAAAGTAATTTTTTTATTTCCTTATTTTTATCTAAATGCAAATAAATAAGAATAGCTACTACAGCATTTAAATAGAAAAATATCACTTTTAGCTAAGTTATTTTGATCAAAGTACTAATGATTTGCAGAGTACACTAATATGGCTTTTTATTGCTGAGCACTCTGGAAGTATAATAATTATACTTGGGCACAGCTTGCCTACATAATTTTCAGGATCATACAGTCTTTTTATAAAACCAATCACCAATAGAGATCTTGGAATATAAATTGCATTTAAACTCCTAATTCATTTATTTGTCTGTATTTGTATCCAATAAAAATGCCTGAACAGGGATCACGCCAGGGTTAGAGAGTGACATGATCGGCCTACACTGCACCATGCAACAACCTTTCAATCAAGAATAAAGAGATGTTGTTCAGCTGCAACCTGTCTCCATATTATATTATGGACATTTGTAAAAAACAAAAATATATATACTTTTGCTTACTTTTGCTTTACCTTTATAGGTACTAGGTAGCTGTGAGGCAAGCAATTGATTAAATACTGTAATATATATTTTAAGTCTAAGCAGAAAATACGAAAATATAGGCCACAGAATCAATAATACAACACTGTCGACGATGGTAAATCTCCCGACGTATATGGCAAATGTATTCATAGCCCATAAGGGGCCTGATATATGTCAAAATGTATACTGTGCACTATAAGCTCTTTACAATTGGAGTCATTAATTGGCATACCAATTTTATGCAGTTACATTTTCATACATCGGAGCAGTCTTTGCCAGGAGATGTTTCTGGTGTATGCGCCAAAAGGGGGGAAATTTAAGTCTCAAAGCACAGTTTTAGGCTATGAACTCAACATAAATCAGATCCACCAACAAGGTTGGGCTGACCCACCTGCAGAAATTTCTCTGTTAGCCCCCTCTCAGATCACCTTGTAAGATCCTGTACGGTCTGATCTCAACACAAGGGAAAACATTTACCAATAATGATCCAAACAAAGGTTACCAGCGCATTATGGTGAAGGTTTTCTGGCTTATCATGTTTTTATTTTTTATGCATCAACATTTCAATTGGTCAAGAAAAAACATGTACACTTGATAATTTTTATAATTATCATTAAGCTCCGAATACCCAGCACAAGCACTTTTAGTGCTAAATACAGCAAGCAAATTACACTACTCATATGTAAAAGCCACTATTCACATGTAAAAGGACCAGGCGTGTATTCAGTGGCCTAGACCCTCATTCTCTCGTAATTTAGAGATCACAACTGTCAGGACTAGTGCTAGTCTTAATGTAGTCGTTTAGACCCCCAGTCCCTGATGTGCAATAGTTTAGAGCCCAATCTGTTGATGTCAGTGGATTTGACCCTTAGGCCACATGCACACGACCATAGTGGTGCGCACGGGCCAGGATTTTTTTGTGGCATGGACGGCCGTGGAGTGTCACCCGCGGCCGCCCGTAATTCAAAGAACCTGGACCGCAAAATGCGGTCGTAATAAGACATGTCTTATCTTTTTACGGTCTCCCGGGCAATGCACGGATCGTGGAAACCACGGTCGTATGCATGGGCCCATTGAAATGAATGGGGCAGCAATTCACCTGCAGATTTGCAGGTGTATTGCGGCCTCAAAAATAAGTTTGTGTGCATGGGGCCTTAGTCTCTAGTATCCAGTGTTTTTAGTCCTAGTCATTGATGTCCAGCAGTTTAGAGCCGCATCTACTGGTGTCCATTGGTTTAGAACATGAGACTCTGAAATTCAGTGGTTTTGAGCCCTAGTTTATGGGGTCCAATGACTTTAATAGCATGTGAGCTGGCAGGTACATTTCAGATTTTTTCCATGAACTTGCCACCGCAGATCAGAATTAGGGAAGCAATTCTCCCTAGTCTCTCGCTCTTGACCTGATTACACAATGAATGTTTAATATACTAGTATATAAAATATTTATTATATGATAGCTAATAAATTATAATTTATGATTTAACTATTGACTCTTTTTACTTTCTCTTTTTTTGTTCCAAGTGCTCCAGGAAGTGGTCCGATGTTCAAATCCACAACAGTGACCGTTCACGATCATATTCATAGAAGTCTTCAAAGTACTCTTATCCACACTGCAGAAAGAGAAAAACCACAGCTTTCATCTATCACAAATATTCATAACAGCACAAATATGGCATCCATACTTTTACCCACTTCAGAAAGTTCACAAAAAGATAACAAGATTCAAAAAGACAGTGAACATAAAATACATTTCTCCTTCTCATTTCCTAAAAAGACCCCAGTAAAGCTTGAAGCGTCAGCTGCAGTTTTCTATGAATTCAATGAGGACATTTCTAGTGGTCATGGGTTAAAGAAACGAAGCAGATTTTTGCCAAGGTCATTCAGTGTTCAGTCACCTATGCCAGTAGATACAAGGTCAGGGTTAAATGATGATGATGGAGAATCTATCTCAAGTTATGAAAAACCACCATCTAGAAGAGAAAACGCTGCCCAAGAGGCAGATCGGAAACATATGTCTGTAAAAGAAGTGACTACTTGTTTAACCTCTGATGTTTGTCGTTTCAAAGTGCCTTTAGAATTTGAGGTCCAAGCACAACATGTGAACTCCGATACTCTTGTTCCCTCAAAACACAATGTAGGTGACTACAAAACTGATCATGATAAAGTGGACATAGGATGCCTAGAATTGAAGATGCCTTGCTCAGAAACAACAGACAGTGACATTCATGTTGACCAACCTGTATTAGACAAGGCAGAATTAAGAACTAGCAATAAAAATTTGGAAAGTGCCACAGGCAGTGTGTCAAATTTATCAGTCCATGAAGATGAAAAAATGATGCAAAAAAATGAGGAACCAAATAAAAGGTTAAATGACGCCTTTCATCCAGTGCAAAACAGAGATGGGTCAAAAGTTCTTCAATGGCCTTCTGAAATGATAAAGTATACCTACACGCAACCATCACTCTCCTATAGTTGTAACCCACTGCATTTTGATTTTCGTTCATCAAAAGCAATAAAACTACAAGATCAACCATTTTGCCAGGACAGCACCTTTTCAGAAAATGATCCAAATTCAATGTTCAAGCTAAACTGTGAAACAATTATTTCAGAAGACAATAATGATACAATAAACACATGCCACATGGCAAAGGCTTCGGCCAATCTGAAATGTTATAGCTTAATTTGCAGCATTAAAGAAGATCAAAAGCACAACATATCAAAGTATCTTCTGGACAATGATTTTGGCTTTGGAAATAGAAAGAGCAATAAAAAATTCCATTATGCAAGTCGAAAATTAAAGATACCAAAATATAAAGTAAACGAACCCAAAATTAGATATAGGCAAAAGTGTCATATAAATGAAAATACTCAGAGTGGCTTTAAAAATTTAGAACAACAACATGTTGGATCAAAAGACTCGTTTTGCTCATTAAAAAACGTAACATTTTCGCATCAATTGCCACATGCTGAGAGCGATCACACAGAAAGAGAATTGTTAAAAAGACCAGCGTTAAAGATCAAACCACAATGTAAGGTTTGGAACGTAGATCAGAAAAGAAGTTTCGCCAATCAAATAGAAAATGAACTCAGCAAGAACACAAGGTCTTTCAACTACCAATCAAAAGTCTTGCAACTAGAACATTGCTCTCAAAACTTAGCTTATTCTAATACATTTTGTAGCTGGAGTTCTAACAAAAAAAGGTCAGATCATGAAAACCATGAAACCTTTCTAAACCATAGTTATACTTTTAAAAGAACCCGTAGAACTGTCATAGAAGGAAAAGAATTGTCCTTCAAAAGACCCAGGCTCAGCAGATCTGTCTTAGCTTCCCAAACGGTCTTTTGCCCTGAAAGAAACTTTTCTATTTTGTGTAAACCCATACATATAAAAAGTGCCGAAGGTTTTGACACGAAGATAGATAACACAAGCAGAAACAAATACTACAAACTATTCAAAAATAACTCTACTTTGCATGAGGCCGACAAATTTCTAAATGAAAACTACTACAAACTAGCAAAAGAATCTCTTAGAGCAAAGGAGTTTCTCAAGAAAATAGTAAAAATAAAAAAAGTGGTGGAAAATAAGCTAGACCAGTTATGTAAGAATTTGCTTGACTTCAAACATAATAATAAGGCTCCGCTTTCCTCTACCATTAAAGACCACAGTACGGAAGCCGAAATGCTTTTACCTTCAGTAATAGACAGTAAACATAAAGGAGATCCCCTTCACTTAAACAGTGGTCTACCACAGTGCCAAGGACAGTCAGCACCTCGGCCAAGGCAAAATTTTAATGATATAAGGAAAAATGAAGATAAACCAGGGAATAGAGAAAATCAAGGAATGCCAATGGATGAGGCACATGTGACTACCAAACAATATATCACTGAGCAGCTCTTGTCTCATGTCACCATTCCTTACCAACAAACTCCTCTTCCAGGTGCCTACTCTAAGAAGCTTAAGTATCATCAGTGTGCTTGGTATAGTCCCGCGCTGCAGCCTCATCCGTTTCCAACTAGGTTTAAATTGATATTTCCAGCCAGAACAATTCAGACTTGTGCCACGGTTTTTCCTGTTCCATTGGAGACATCATTATGTTCCTCCTCTATAGCTGCCTTACCTCAGCATCTAACCACTACCTTTCCAACTGCCTCTGTTGACAGTGTTAAACTTATAGGTCCTCCACATCAATTTTTGTGTCCATCAACTCAAGGCATTTCCAGAACTCCTTTCTACCAAATGACAATGGAGCCCAGCTTATGTACTAGAGATGCATTTAGTTCTTCACCACAAGTACCCATTATCACAAATACTGTGTTTTGTCACATTCCCGTGCCTCTTCCACAGCCTTCACATACTACAGTTTTTACACCAATACACTCACACTTGCCAACTCTTATTCCTCTACATTCTCTTTTCTGAGGTAAATGTTATGGCTTTACTCGAAAACATAAGGATCATGGGTACAAGGCTTACAAGATCCTTTATTGACCGTAAATTAGACAGTGAAGTGGAAATCCCATTTTAAGTGCAGTGCCACCTTTGAAAGTCTTCTTAGTCAATTGCTTAAAGTGCCACTGTCGTGATATATAATATATATAATAAGGGCATCTATAACTCTCTGTAGTCATAAAGGTTCAAAGAGGTTGTCACAGCTCAAACATTGAGTCATATTGCTGGCATATGGTATGTCCGATCATAGGGGGTCTGACTGCTATGACCACCAAAAATCGCTAGAAGGAAGTGAAAGCAGTGCTAGGAAAGGACTGTGCCACTTTGTCTCCTGCTGACTTCACGTGTCTTATTCTGCGTTATTGATTCATTATAGTCTGTGGCCAACCATGCCCTTGGCCCTTTCCCAACAATTGGCGGGGTCACCGGTTGGCAATATGCCATACATATTTATGCTGAGACAACTCCGTTAAAGTAGTGGGTGCTAAGAGCTTCTACTTTACAACACCCAAAACCCCAGTTTAGGTGGCAATTTATAAAAGTTGTGTGCAAAGCTCATAGCACCTATTAATTTAACTCTTTATATGCATCTTGATGAGACAACCCTTTATCAGTGCTTTACTGACCTTTGCAACATCATTTTCTGCACCCCATTTAACAGGTCAATTTGTCCAATTTAAAAGAAACCTATCAGCACGCACATGGGGCCCTAACTGTGGGCATCACAATATAGCGATAGCTGCCCTGATCCCATTAAGCTATGTTTCGATCTAGAGGAGCGACTACCCTCTTGCTTCTCCTTGCCTGTCTTAGATTCATTGACAGGTCTTTCCCTATTTGTGTATAGTGAGAGACATGTCAATCAAGCTGAGCCAGGAAAAAAAAGAAGCCGGAGGGGATCCGCCCAGCGGACACTTTTCCCTGAGCCTGTCACTTATTAAAACTATGATTCCTCTAAAATACCACAGTGCATTAGACTAAAATATAACCTGTCGCTGTAGCATGCCACACAAGGTTAGGGGAGCATGAACGTGCTGAAGGTTCCCTTTAAAGTAGCTGTAATATAATTTAATTTCCTGACTGCATTATGCACTACTGTCAGCCATGGACACAATTACCCCAGTGTTATAACGGTTTAATCTTGCTGGTTGTAGCATCATGATAACAGAGAACAAGGAAGGGGTTAGTGTGTGGGGTTCTGATATGAAACCGTACACTTCAAATCTGAATAGTTACAACAATATATGAAGGATATCAGAGCTCATGCACCTTTTGATTTTGCATGTTTTCCTTTTTTTCTATCTAATTATACATTATGTTTTTATTATGTATGTACATATTTATAATTTTAAATTTCTAAATAAAATATTGATTGATTATACTACAAATATATATATATATATCAGCGAGTGATAATAATGTTTATAGGAAATGTTATTCATTTTATAAATATGCCTTCAATTTTGTTAATAAAACGTGCACTTATTTTGTGCTTAGAAATTGCACTCATTTTGTACGATGTTCTTATAAAGTTGTAACTTATTGTTAAGACATCTTGAAATTCTCTATGTTAAGTAATAAAATATGTCACAAAATAAATGGATGGATTTTGAATATTAATCATTTTAACTTTATTTCTTTCCACAAAATCGAATCAATTACTTCACTCCCGGCACCTAGAAGCCCCAAGAATAAGCTTACATTCCCAGGGGAAGTGTCCCCATTTCTCCAAATGCTGAATATAGCTGGACCTTGATTTATAAGAGCGTTTTAAAGATTCCTATTACAGGTCAGGATTCCGTAAAACAAATATTACTAGAATCATTACTTTACACGTTCAGGTAAATCTAAGTTGTTGTTTTTTTGTTTGTTTTGGGTTTTTTTTGCACAAATTTGCAATATTCATCGAGTCATGCTCCAGTAAAGTACTAATCATAAATATAATATAGGAGTATTTTAGAAATTCAGCTGTCGGGGTTAATATATAGGAATGTTTCAGGAAGCTCCAGGTAATAATTACAGATATACCTCTCTCCTGGAATGAAAATGAGTGGCATTCTTATTAATTCCCAAGGG